>NC_087200.1:91149740-91234740 GCF_015104395.2 Macrobrachium nipponense | reverse complement strand
TATATATATATATATATATATATATATATATATATATATTGATATGTATATGAGTGTGTAAATGTATATATATATATATATATAGAATATTAGATAATATATATATATATACATACACACACATATGTATATATATATTATAATATATATATATATATAATATATATAGTATATATATATATAATACACATTTACACACGTCACATACATATATATATATATATATATATATATATATATATATATATATATATATATATAAACAATCTGAGTTACGAACCCTTGTTCCATTAGAAATGGAGAGTTTCCTACCCAAAAACAATGTCTGATGTATTTGGAACACACTAGAAAGGAAAATGGATGGACTGGTTCCGGATGAGGTCAAACGAAAAATCCAGTTTTAACACTGCAGTCCTTCGGGGCGGGAGGGAGAGGTAGAGGGAGTTTCAAGGTTATTAACCTTGACTAGTTTCGCATCACTTTCTGTGCAACATTTCATTCGTTTATGAAATTCACGCGCTTTGTGTGTGTGTGTGTGTGTAGTTACGAACCTCCCTACGTTATGTAAGGAACATTACGAACACCTTCTTACGTAATACAGAGAGCACTTTCAACTTAGGTTAATACTGGAACATTTCATATAACAAACAATAATAAGCAAAAGAAAGTTTATTACACTAAAAAATAAACTTAAATAAGAAAAAAAATAACTTGTCAGACGGAATGGAATTTTCGGGGACAAGCTACAAAATTCATACAGCTGAAATATATTCAAAAGTTAATGAGAAATTAATAATTTATCGTTCTGCGCTTGAATGTTATTTATTATTTCAGCATTTCTAATTCAAAACACTGAAAGGTGGACGGGTGTGTGCGTAGTTGCATTTCTCACATTAAATTACTGTAATGAACACGCTTAGCATTCCAAAGGTTTCACCAAACTGGATCTGAAAATATTCAGAATGCAAATAGAAAAAAAAAATTACCGAAACGTTGAAGCGTCAATAATTAGAGTAATTATAGTAACCTTTTATGACTGTACAACGAAGCAAAATTCATTAGGTGTTGAAAAATAAGCTCAGTTGCAACATGATAAAATGTTAGGAGTTTGAGGGCAAGAAAGAGTGAAATAATGATATCTTAAGGAGAATCACAGAAGTTCCATAATTAGATAAAATAAAATAACCTTGAAGGGGAGACTGAGATGGCATGGACATGTACGTACGCTGCATCACCGCAGGGTGAGGAGTTGGTGGAAGAACCAGACCCACCTTGACGAGAACTATGATGGGAGGCTGGAAATGCCTGGAGGTTTATGGAAGCGAAAGCCCGAAGACAGACATCATTAAATGAATTAAAAGAGCCTTTTACGTCCTCGCGGGGGTTGGAGGCGATGATGATTATGATGAATTCAAACCTTCCTTCGCCCTTTTTTCTTTGTATATATTTGTGTGTAACAGATATTGTAACAGAGGTATTGAATAGAAAATATTTCATGTCTACGAAACAAAGGTGAGTGGGGCATGGTAGAAGTACGGTAGTTTGTGGTGGGGTTCAGTTTTTCTTTTTTTTTTCCAAAGGGTTCATCCCTGATTCATCAATTTAAGAATCAAGGTGACAGAGGTTACTGTTTTGTTTTTTATTTATAGAGTCAAACGCCATTAGGGGAAAAGGATTACAGATGAAATACTTTGCAAGAGGAGAAAGGTGAGAGTAAACATTAGCAAGGCTAATGTTATGGAGACCAGCGAAATGAAGCGGAATGTCACAGGAAACCATAAAGGGAACATAACATATATGTATATATATATGTATATATAGTATATATAATATATATATATATATATATATATATATATATTGATATATATTATCTATATATATATATTATATATATCAATAATTTGATCACGAAGTATATAAAACGTGATGCTATGTATAAATAAAGGTTTTTGCCACGAAGGAAAAATGAAAAAGCGAAATAGCCAAGTACTTTCGGTCTTGTTCCGACCCTTTACTAAGGCAAACTGATTTTACAGAGGAAAACATAGTCAAAAGAAGGCTCAATATCCAAACTGACACAACAAGATTAGCAATAAGGTCGATTTCACTCTACAGAAACGAGGATCAATTGCTTGTAAACTATCTAAAGATCTTACTAAATTGTTATCCCCGCTACTAGGAACTGTATCTAATTCACATTCCCGAATTCTCTTTGATCTGTGGAAAAATTAAATAACATTGTACTAAACCCTAAAGCGATTATCTTTGTCAGTTTTGATGTATGTTCCTTGTTTACAAAAGTCCCTATTGACTCTGTACTAAAATATTTAAGTAATGAACTTGTACTGCATGAATTGCCTATGTCCGTTAGTCACATAATTTCCTTGATTAAGTTATGCATTTGTGATTGCAGATTCATTTTTAATGGAGAACATTACCAACAAATATTTGGTATGGCCATGGGTAACCCTTTATCACCTCTCCTTTCAAACTTATATATGGAATTTTTTGAGAGACAACACCTCCCGAATATCACACTTGTCCCCTTAAAATGGTACCGATATGTCGATGATATCTTAGTAGTCTTAACCTGGTGGGGTATCGATGTAAATGATTTACTGTCTAAATTGAATAATTTAGTGCCATCCATAAAATTCACTGTTGAAATTGAAATTAAAATAACAATGTCATCCCTTTCCTAGATGTATAAATACATAGAGAATCTTTCCAATGCAAATTCAGGTATTTATAGAAAACCCACAAATAATTTAACATATGTACATTTTTATTCTGGCCACCATCTTAATAATAAAATTTCAATTTTTTCTTCTATGTTCCTACGTGCTTTGCGTATCACGAGTCCACAATATCTTGACCAAGAAATAGAATACATAAAAAAGATAGGAAACGATCTCTGCTACCCACCTCATTTAATTGATTTATGTTATCAAAAAGCTCACAAAAAGTTTTATAGTGTTGCTATTAATGAAAAAGAGATGCCTAAAATGTACTTAGATTACCTTACTTTCGTGGATTTGAAACCATAAAATCAATATTAAATCGCTTAATGTTAATGTAGTGTTCTCTTATAACAATACCATTAAAGATATGCTATTTAAGAATAGTCCCGTAACAAATAACAACATAATTTACAAAATTCCTTGTAAGGATTGCCCATCGTTTTACGTTGGTCAGTCAAGTAAAAATTTATGTGTACGTATAAAGTAGCATATGTATTAAGTTAGAACAGCCCAGACTTCAAATGCACGGTTTCTCCATCTGAGTGAAAAATCTCATCGTATTAATGGGGTGGGGTGATAACTCTGTAATTGCTATATCTAATGATTATGTTTTCAAGAAATTTACTGGAATCAGCAATTATACAAATCACTAATAAAAACACCTAAATCTTAGTCTGGGAATGTACCATTTGTAAGATGTTTATGAAGGACCTTAAAATAATGAAACTACTAATAACTTTTTAGTCCCACATGTATATGGTTATTTAGTTATTTCTCTCTCTCTCTCTCCTCTTCATTTCTCTCGTCTCTCTCTCTCTCTCTCTCTCTCTCTCTCTCTCTCTCTCTCTCTCTGGTTCGATATTCTCCCTCCCTCTTTCTCTTGCTCGATATATACTATATATATATATATAATATAATATATATATATATATAATATATATATATAATATATATATATATATATATTCTTTCGTCTTTTCATTAATAATAATTTTTGGGGAAAATTTGTGTAAATTTCATGATATTAAGTTGTATATGCTTCCTTGTTTTTTCAAAATGTACTGTTTCCTGGAAGAATAACTTGTTTACCGCGTGTGTATCCTCCAAGGTGTGGCTACCCTCAGGCGTTTCCTCGTTTCTGTAGAGTGAAATCGACCTTATTGCTAATCTTGTAGTGTCAGTTTGGATATTAAACCTTCTTTTGTTTTTTGACTATGTTTTCCTCTGTAAAATCAGTTTGCCTTAGTAAAGGGTCGGAACAAGACCGAAAGTACTCGGCTATCTCGCTTTTTCATTTTTTTCTTCATGGCACCATATATATATATATATATATATATATATATATATATATTATATATATATATATATATATATATATATATATATATTGTAGGAAGCCCACTAAAATTCGGAAAAAATTGAAAGTTTTTTATTTAAGCTTTCGGAGAGTACATTCTCTCCCTCTTTCTGAAAGAGGGAGAGAAGTACTCTCCGAAAGCTTAAATAAAAAACTTTCATTTTTTTTTCCGAATTTTAGTGGGCTTCCTACAACATATTAGAACACGGATACAGTGTTTAACTTTGCTATATATATATATATATATATATATATATATATATATATAATATATACATACATATATATATATATATACATATATATATATATATATATATATATATATATATAATATATACATATATATTATTACTAAATAATATATATACATATATATGTATGTATGTATGTATATACACACATATATATAATAAATATATATCCCTTCGCCAGACTTGCGTGTACTTACAACCTAGTACGCTCATTATCCTCTGTGTAATACTCACCTGAAAAGGTAAAAGAAAGCTCATAATTTAATGAAAGCTCATTAATTTAAGTAAATTTCTTGTAATAAGGTTAAATAGTAAATTAGACAATTCCGAGAAAAAATCTTACACCATGTCCTAAATCTGAGACTGCATGTTTTTCAGTAAATAAAAATGCGTGGTCTGAGGAAATATTCTCTCTCTCTCTCTCTCTCTCTCTCTCTCTCTCTCTCTCTCTCTCTCTCTCTCTCTCTCATATATATATATATATATATATATATAATATATATATATATATATATACACACTTCAAAAAAGCATGGTCAATCCCTATCGTTTATTCATCAGTTCCTCGTTGGGCGAGTGGTTCACGTGCTCGCATACCGATCTGGCAGTCCCGAGTTCGATTCCCTGCTCTGTCAACGTGGTGGAATCAGAGGAATTTGTTTCTGGTGATTATAAATTAATTTCTCGATATAATGTGGTTCGGATGCCTCAATAAGCTGTAGGTTCCGTTGCTAGGTAACCAATTGGTTCCTAGCCACGTAAAAAAATATCTAATCCTTCGGGCCAGCCCTAGGAGAGATGTTAATAAATTCAGTGGTCTAGTTAAACTAATATATACTTAACTTTTTATTCATCAGAGATCACAGCAAAACGAAGCACATTCACGACAATGCAAAAAGGAAGGAAGGGGGAGAATTTCTATTGCACAACTGACGAGCGATTTTAAGGATACTTATACCATAGTCGCAGTTCTTTATTATTTGTTCTTTTTTATCTCAGCTACGAGCACATTATTAATGAGGATACCCCATTTCACAGTTTTCTGGCAGCCCCAAATTTGCTTACTGATACTATAAAAATCATAAGACGCTCATTGGTCAATCAACGAAAAGAATTTTTTATGAACAAAATAAAAAATAAAAAAGACAAAAGGCAACCATCATTGTTATGATTTCTTCAAATCTAAAAAAAATGAGTGTTTAGAATTAAAAGATACGCAGACAAAATAGTGAAATGTATCTTTATTCATACTTAACAGCAAATATCAACATAGCATAGATTAAAGACAACAGGCTCTACTAAGCTATCGCTGAAGGAAAGGATAATTTTATTTATAATATATTATATATATATATATATTATATATATATATTGTATATATATACATGTATATATATATGTATATATACCATATATATATATATATATATATATATATATATAATATATATATATATAGATAGATAGTAGATAGATAGATAGATAGAATTACAATATATACACATATATATACACAAACACAATTCACAGCACAGAGGTTAAATATCTATACACACACAATATATATTTTATATATATATATATATATATATATATATATATATTATATATATATATGCATGCACACACACACACAACATTCCACAACACAGAGAAGAGGACCAATGCCACAAGATAAATTGTTTCTTTTCATCTGAGGCAACACGACTCCAACTTGGTTACATGAGAGTCGATACCGCTCTCTGGAGTTCAACAGCAAAAGTTAGTTGGTCTCAAAGTTTGTTTACAGCCGAAATGTATATATAGTTCGTCCTCAGAGAGAGAGAGAGAGAGAGAGAGAGAGAGAGAGAGAGAGAGAGAGAGAAATATTAGATAAAAAGATTTCATCCTAGTGGGGTGAATTATTATCTCGTCGTGCCCTCCTATTTTCAATTATATATTATGGGATATATATACTATATACATACATATATATATATATATATATATATATTATAACATTACATACATACATACATATATATAGTTACTGTATATATACTTACATATTATATATGCATATACTATATAGCGTGTGCGTTTCTCAGGTATAGCTCCCAACCCCGTGGCAACAGCCAACAACAGTTAAGCGACATCAGGAACACGTCCTTCCTTATGGTAATAAGCGCATAAACGTTTCTTTCTCTCTCTCTCTCTCTCTTCTCTCTCCTCTCTCTCTATATATATATATATATATATATATATATATATATATATATATATATAATATATATAGAGAGAGAGAGAGAGAGAGAGAGAGAGAGAGAGAGAGAGAGAGAGAGTTTTACATATACCGAAGAAGCTCCAGTTAATTAGAATCGACTCCAGTATCTTCAGCGTCCAAATGTGGCTCCAGATCCAGCAGCATCACTCTCATTACAGCCGAAAAAAGTTAGTTTGGGAAAAGAGAAGTCGTGGCGGTTTCCGTCAGCACACTTGGCTACACTCGAGCGATTACAGCGCAGCCTGAGACCGCCAACCCCTCGCCCCCACCCCCACCCCCATCCAACTGTTAGCGGAAACAGGAGATCAGAATCTTACAACAATTACGGTAAGTGGAACCTTTACATTGCAGAACCCGAGTACCAGAATGAGCAAGCGAGAGCAAAAGCCTTTTACCCAGAACAGTATTCCCGTAATCTATATCACCCTACCCCTCTTAACTCTACATCTGCCGCCCTTTCTTCACCTACTACGCCCTCTTATTAAATCAATCCAGCTGAGTGACGCGACAAAATCCCGAGATGTTTCAGTTTTAAAGCTGCCTTCAACCATTTCAATCATTATACGTACAATAGGATCTATAGTTCCTTATGTCCACCTGGCCTCTGATGCTTTGTGTGTGTGTGTGTGTGTGTGTGAGTGTTTCCTCCTTCCCTTTTTAAATTGAAAGAAAAGCAATGCCAACAATCTACTTCCCTTCGACAGCGCTCCATATATCTTAATCAACGTCTATAACGAGTATGGATTCACTCAGAGCCGTATATATACGGCTCTGGATTCACTGAATCACAGCATAGTCTGTTTTGATTTTCTAACTGATACCCTAGAACCGTCCTTCCACCACACACCAATCAATCTCTAGGCAACGTTTCTCTCTCTCTCTCTCTCTCTCTCTCTCTCTCTCTCTCTCTCTCTCTTCTCTTCGAACATGTATATAAATCTATACGTGTATGTTGGTGCATGTATACCTCCTATGTTCACTTCCCCCTATCCAAAGATCCTTATTACACATATTACGTAGCAAACAGGAACCCACAGAAATAAGCCAGTGTCACTGAGGGGCAAGAACTACATGTACATCAAGAATGTCAGTAACCGCAAGCTAGCCATTGATCTTTGCCTCAGAATCGAGGAAGTAACTCTCCTCATGCTAAGTATAAGTCTTGCGTCTCAAAAGACCCTTTGGATGGAAGGCCAGTTCTACATAGCATTCCACTCCGAATGGCAAGACGCCTTGCAGGCAGTTTTAGTTTCCACGTAGCACTTACATTAAACACTCAATGATTCGAAGAATTCTGGAATATGTTCCATTAATAACAATAACAACGATTACGTTTCATAAGAACGATAATACATAATTATAATTAAAAGAGTTTGGCGACTGCAAACCTCCCAAGGCTGAGCAATTCACGCTACATAAGGTCATTGCTCCTCAGACAGTTCCTTTCACATCTTCCCAAATGTAATTATTGGTTGCCAGTCATAAAGTACTGATTAAATTTGTTTACCATAATCTGTGCTACTGATGAATAGGCTTTTGGCCGCCAAAGTATGGAATATATGGAACAGAACATACCTTTTGGTATGTTCTGTTCCATTACAAAACTTAACCTGTTCCCATTACAAAACTTAGCCTGTTTTGTAATCGTGGTAACGAACAAACAAATTAAGAGACAAATAAACTGACTCTGCCTGGCGGAGTTCATACTAGTACAGGAATATTTACGACTGATTTAGTATGTTTACCTTATATAGGTAACAAATTTCGATTGACACTGGTTTCTTTGTTATTCGAAGTACTTCATAATAAATGATAATAATCATAATAATAATAATGCGTTACTCCAACACAGCAGTACTCCCCAAAGGACTCTTCCATATTCGACTAGAACTAATCGACACGGAATCACACGCTGTCCATAGAATGCAAATCACGACTTCGTGTTACGGAGATAAGAGGGCGGTAAATGTCCATAATTAGCGGCGGTTTCTGCCCTTCTCATAAACTGACATATGTAAAGGGGGTTTCAACTAATTCCCCTGCCACTTTTACGAGCCAGATGTTACCCCTGTTCGCAGTTTTTTTTTTTTTTTTTCGACGTAATCAGTGGCAAATGGCGAACACGATCTCTTGCAAATATTGGTAAGAGGTACAGATGAAACCATATTTTGGGTTTTTAAATGTCCCCTTTTTATATAAATTGCAATTAGTTCTTTTAATTAAGAATTATTCTTAATTTTTCCTTTGCTATTACATTTCACTCTATACGAAATTTTCCCTATGGGACATTTTATACACACACATTATATATATATATATATATATATATTTTACATATATAATATAATAATTTATTATTATAACTATATATATATTAATATATATATTTATAATATTATTATTAATATATATTAAAAGAATTTTGAGTTCTTTTGCTTATTTACTCTTCTATTTTGTTTAAATACATTCTTTCATTCTTCAACACGCGCATACCGCTTCTTTTTCTTGTTTCCCTCAGCTCTACGCAGGATAAGGACACCAGGATAACCCTGAAACAATGGTAAACTTCTCCATTCAACAATTTAAAAAAAAAAAGGGATATAACAGAACTCGTTTTGTTGATTCCCACACCTTATATGACGCTGATATACGAACGTGTTGACCTTTTCCCATGAGAGAGAGAGAGAGAGAGAGAGAGAGAGAGAGAGAGAGAGAGAGAGAGAGAGAGAGAGAGAGAGAGAGACTGTTATACGAGTTTAAAATACGTCACTGAAACTTCGAACTAATGTTTGGGATATCCTCTTGATTAGTGAAAATCCAACAAATGAAGTTAACTGGTGGATAATTATGGAAGTTACAAAAATACAGGTAGACGAACGAAGTCCAGATGACAGTGGAAATCTCTGACACCCAGTCTCTTCTCCAGAATCCAGATGACAGTGGAAATCTCCTGACACCAGTTTTCTTCCTCCAGGGAAATACAAACCATCAGTTGACGAAATCGAGGCTTTGTCGGTCTGAGGGTGTACAGTTGTCTTAAAAAACCACATCTTTTCGTGGAACCACATCTTTTTACGATCAAGTTTCTGCTTTAAAACATCAACCCTCAGAAAATCAGCATTTGTGAAAATTACTAATTAAGTCATTTTTAAGATACGCCACACATTATTCTCAGGTTGGCTGCTAATTAACAATAATAAAACATTCCTCAACTTTGTTGGTCACCACTAGAGCTGCTTGTTTCGAGTATGCCACTTCCTCGTCCTTATTTTAAATAATTCCTAATGGTCCGATACATGACCTCTTTTTTCAATAAATACTATTATCTGAGATTAGTTTAGCAGCAAAGGATAATGTTTGAGGCCTGGGGATTAAACAAAAACGATAAATGCCTTTCAGTAACCAAGGCATCAAACAAAATGGCCCCAGTAAATAAAAGCCAGTTATGGACATGTTTTTCATCCATTAATTTACGTGATAGATCGCTGAATTTGGAAAGGGCTCACTTTTTGCCTTCAAGAGAAAATAACTTGGGAACGATTTAATTTACCACACTAGCATATAAACAAATGTGGTCAACGAAAACCCTGAGTCACTGTCTACAGGGACCGTTCGTTACAGCTGAAAATGATACCCTGGTCAGCTTCTCATAACTATAAAAAAAAAAAAAAAAAAAAAAAAAAAAAAAAAAAAAAAAAAAAAAAAAAAAAAAAATTTAGATATGTTCTAGCCGAAATAGGAACGTCAATCACCACTAATTTGGAGATAACGGGAAAATGTGACTGAGTCTGAATCAATGCAGGCACTATGAGAAATAAATTTAAAACATTCATGTGACAAAGGCACTACTCATTAATCCTATATCAGACAAAACTAGAAAAAAAATTGAGATCAAGGGGTAGTGAAAATAAACTGATAAAATACATTTTTAAAAATGTTAAAATAGAATATAGACTTAAGGCCGAAGGTCAAGCGCTATGACTTATGAGGTCATTCAACGCTGAAACTGAAATTGACAGTTAAAAGGTTTTAAAGGTGTAATAGGAAGAAAACCTCGCAGTTGCACTATGAAACAATTGTTAGGAGAGGGTGGAAAGTAAGATGGAAGTCAGAGATTATAAACGGAGGCACAGTAAAAGGAATGAAAGGGGTTGCAGCTTGAAGCAGAAGGGAAGCTGCAAAGAACCTTAAATAATGCTTACAGTACACCTCATGACAGCATTACCTCCCTACGGGGATAAAAAATGATTAAATATTAATTTACATTCAACAGAATATCAGAATATACAGCAGAGTGAAGTGACGAAGACCATATGTGAATGAAATATCGACAACGATATTGACATATTCACACCTGACTTCCAGGAGAACTCCCCTACAATGCATAAACAAGTCAACAAACTATTAAGCAATACATTCTAAACACATTAGCTTTAACTAGATTCTGTGTGAAATTCATGAAAGGGAAACAGTCATATTCCAATTAGCTACGCAGTGGTAAATGAACAGGTAAATACAGGGAGAAAAAGAGAGTAAATATTACACCAAACGGAAATTATCTTGCAACTGTTCTGTTGGAGAGACAGACAACACGGAAATCGACTTTCCTGACGCACACAACAGAACACCAATCGCCACAAAATAAATACGAGTAACGGAATAAAGTTCTAAATAACCAAGAAGTAAACATCTGATAACAATGCTATGCGCAAGGAATAACAACCGATTGCATTGTTATAAGCCGGGGAATATGCGATGCAATAAACCATGAAGTTGCAAGCAATAAGGCACCTCACCACAAAGGACAAAAGGCACACAGCCAAGGGAAGTTTCTTTCGAAGGCTCTCCCTTTTTACCGAGGGAAATTAGGTACGCAAACAGCCAGAATTCTCAAAACATGAGGGGGAAGTGGAGAGAGAGAGAGAGAGAGAGAGAGAGAGAGAGAGAGAGAGAGAGAGAGAGAGAGCAAATACAACCGTGGTCTTTGACCCTTCAGAACGTTTTATGAAGTTATCAAAAGCAGGACCTCTTCAAAGAGGGCTTGGCGTGTGCTCCGCCTCAGGAGGGAAATTGAAACGAAAGTCCGGGACAGAAGTCGACTGGTGGTCGTGAACATATTTCTGCCGTATTTCTTCGTCATTTCTCGCTCGGCTGCTTAGGGAGAACATTTCCTCCCCTTCCCTTTCATACGTGCCATTTGCCGCCTATTAATGGCTCGCTATATCCCCAGTTCATTGTCACGGGTGGGAGCGACAGCCCTCACCTTAGGTGTGGAATAAATCTTTATCGTTCATCCCAGCTACTTCTTTTTCATTGTCTTCAGAGGAAATACTCATACACAACGCTTATGTTTTCTAACTGTACATGTCGATATAATATTATCCTTTTGATATTATTGGTCTTCGGAAACATTCCAATTTCAATTTTGTAACCACTCATCTAATGATTAATATTAGGAAGAGCATTAATCTTGAAGGGATTAATATAATTTTGTACAAAGAAATCAAATTCTCTTCAACAAGGAAAATGGCCAACACAGCTTTAAGCATTCCATTACTTCGTGACCTTCCCCCTTTTAAGAAAAAAAAAAACCGTCACCATTTTCAATGTAGCCAACTCTTCCTTAATATTAATATCTTTCCTCTTCACTTGGGGTCAAAGGGAGGGTGTCACTGGGCCCACATTCAACATCGATTGAATTTGAAATGAAGAAAATACTATATAAAGGTTAATATTACTCAGGACATCCATTCCATAGCTTTCCATAAACAATTTGCCTATATAAATTGTTCACAAATGCACGGACACTCAAAGGATTCAGTTGGAGGTTACCCATCTGCTGCCACTGCAACAGAAAAAAATGAAGGTCACACACACGGAAGGAAGCCTGTTCTAGAGTGTCATTGTGAAAGTAAGGAGCGATGACGGAACTGGTTATTCTTATCGACCAGCGGCGAAAGTCAAGTTCAACTCGTTTCTTTATTGCTAACCATTACACCATCAAGTAAAAAGACTGGATGGGATTACGAGGATTCTTTACTGTGACATCGTCAATTATGATCAAACCCGTTTGTAGAGGAAGGTTTACATTATTTATTGATAGATTTTGCGCATCTTTCGCTACTAAGCCCATTCAAAAGTGAAAAACATAATTCTTTACGAATACACTTACGTCGCCTGAAAAATCCGACATAAAAAAACAAACATAATGAATGGGAATAATAGAATATTTATCGTATTTTCCACTGCAAGAAGCGTAACAATACCTCCGAGATTTAATGGTAATCTGCTGTAATCCATTACATATCGGTGGCTAACCCTTTAACGATAACTAACGATTATCTTTCTAGCCGCGGCAATCCCTACTTGGCTGGTAGATTAAATAAATACACGTTGTCCATATATTTCTGTATTATCTTCCATCTCTAAATTAAGTTTTCTGTCTTTGCTGACTTTCTACTCATTTCTTTTTTAAGACATCAACGACTATTCCTACTAATAAGATTTCTCTCATTCCACAGGAATCAACATACATCAAATATTCCTTAATAACACTTCATGTACCTTTCAACTAAACTATGTACACAGTAAATGCAACGTCAAAATTTACTTACAAGCATTTCGTTTCTGTTTTTTTCGAAAAAAAAAAATTATCATCCCACACTGAAAACTATGAAATTATTTACTCAAGATGAAAATGGGCGAAGGCTAGACCTAGTCCAGCCCATTGTTTGGGATTTCTCTTCATAAGTCACGGCTGCCTCTTCGTCAAAGTCTTACAGTGCACTAATCTACTATACACAGAAATCTTTACGATTCTTTTATCGAATTTGAATTCCCCCGGTAAGAAATTTTCCAATCTTGACCTATGATTTCGATGCTACGGAAATAAACATTCGCACTAGTCATTCTGAAAAACAAATGTACGAGCTACATTACTCTCCGTCATCAGAAGGCTTAAAGAATTTGCAATACCCAATCACTTTTCCTTTTCATCAAGTTTCTCTCTATCTAATGCCAATTTTTTGTCTTTATAATGAACAACCACGTTTACTCCTCCCTTGAACCTGCAAACATCCCTGATGTTAAGACTTAATTTAACCTGACAATCCCACAAATCCTCCCAATCCCGACCATCTCAATTCCCCTTTCCCACCATCCCGCTCCCCTTCTTATCATGTCCTGCCCCTTCCATTTTCGGTTCCTTCCCAGATGCGGGAGGGTCCTCGTGGGTGTCATATAAATTCTTATTAGCCGTCTGCAAATGATCTCGTGAGAGAGAGAGAGAGAGAGAGAGAGAGAGAGAGAGAGAGAGAGGGTTCCCCTGATACTTAAATTCCGCAGGAGGAACAACGGAACGCTTTCCCGGACGTGATAACCAGGGAGACTGAAGTGGAACTTGATATGAGAGAGAGAGAGAGAGAGAGAGAGAGAGAGAGAGAGAGAGAAGAATGCCCTTCGGGAAAATTGGATATCGCTCATGAATCAGAAGGGGAAGAATGAGGAGAATAATAATTCACGAGTCAAAGTCCGTGAAGAGAAAGCGGAGTGATATAAAGGGAAACTTGAAAAGGGAGAGAATAAAAATTCTGCCCAGTCATCAATAAGGAAGGGAAGCAATAGCTCAAGCTAAATAATATGCACAATTTAAAGATGATTTCGTTATGAACTGATTTATTTCATACTAATAACATATATGAAGTTTTATATATAGTTACTTTTGAATGATACTTTGATGTAATCTTAGTTATAGGCAGCTAGCACCATCATATATAATAAACACTAACTAAATTCTTTTATATTTTGTTCTATTTATTTATTTATTTATTTATTTATTATTTACAAATGATCCATCTGTTCTGTTAACGATTAATAGACAACTTCGTGGTTTTTCGACTTATTCCGTAAGACTGTAACTTTAACATGATGAAAACATGATGGAAAAAGATACGCATAATTTTGTTTTCTTAAGAGACTTACATCGCTGCCAATCACTGTTATTACCATGTTGTGACTACTCTCACTCATCTTCTCGTTATCGTCGAGTTGTCAAGTGTTACAACCAAATTAATAACCCACCACCACAGACAACAACATCCAAAAAAAAAAAACCCCCCGCGCCCCCCCCCCCCCCCCCCTTCCGCCCCCCCCCCCCCCCCCCCCCCCCCCCCCCCCCCCCCCCCCCCCCCCACCCGCCTTTCCCCGGCCCCCCCCTCTCCCCCCCCCGCCCGCCCCCCCCCCCCCACCCCCACCCCCCCCCCCCTCCCCCCCCCCCAAACCCCCCCCCCCACACCCGAAACACCAAACAAAAAAAGGTAAAGGGTAAGGACATAAACCGGAAAACGGTAAGGTTTCCCCATCCATTTCACCCCTCATGGCTACAAATAGCAGATGGCCTACCACAAATGATAGCTGCACGAACAAGGGAACATTGGAGACACGCGCATCTCCGATACCTGTCATATCGGGGGAATGTGCATTAATAAAGTCTTCACCCGGTGGGTGAACGAATTCCACAGCTGTCAACTGCGGTTGGAGGCCAGTGTTGAAACCGTCCTCTCTGTAAAATGATATACTATACCCCATGAAGAAATTAATATGACTCACAATATTATCTGTCACTCTCTTCTTTCACCACAGAATTAAATTTCAAGTTATAAAGAATTAATCAATGATTAAGGGACAGATTTCACACGGACATGTGCAGTTTTCTCTCCTGTCTCCGAAATCTGTTAAGAAATGTCACCCAAGAATTAGAGAAAAAGACTTGAGTATCATCCCGAAGAGAAATCTCTCTTGAGAAGAAAGTCGTAAACAATAAGGCCTCAAAGTGGCCCTTCAGGCCGTAACGAAATGAATTATTCCTTGTGTACACAAATCCCGTGATAAAACACATTCTAGAAAAATAAAAATAAAAATGAAAAAAAAAGAATAGTGGTCGTAGAGAAGTGGAAAACCAGAAAATCAATGTGGCATATCATCATTCTATAAGTAATGAAAATACACAGAAAGAATGTGATGGCAGAGAGAAAAACCGAGCCCAGTTATCCACAAATCTATCGACAAGTCCGGATCTCAACGACTTTACAATTTAAAATGAAATGATTTCATTCGCTTTAATAACAAAAACGAGCGTGACGTTAGCAAAGCCGTCTTACCAGGATTTTCATCCAGCCGCTAAATATTAAAAGTTGATTTTATCATTAAGTGAAATACTTGACGCGACTGGAGGTGTGTGAATATCGACAGAAAATAAATCAAGCTACCCCCGGCACTTCTCCCACCCCCACAATCTCGTGAGGTCCAGGGTTCATGATACTCGTCGTGTCACTAGAGGATTACGGTTCGATTCTCATGCGAGAAAATTCTTTCAAGTAAAATCAAAGTGTACCTTGTAGTTATACAATGTGGTTACAGCCAGGGCGAAAGGGAGTAATAGGAACAATAATATTTACAGCTGGAATGAAGGGGGTTATGTAAGGCTCAACCGTATTCCAAAATGGTTGCTGAAAACCTGGAGAGTAGCACCATCTAAAGTGTAGATCAACCTTTCTGCAGAAAATTACCATCACATATATATATATATATATATATATATATATATATATATATATATATATATATATATATTATATATATATATATATACATGCGCGCACACACACACACACACATATATATTGTATATATATATATATATATATATATATATATATATATATATATATATCAATCAATATATATATATATATATATATATATATATATATATATATATATATATATCTCAAAGCAGGGCTAGGCGACGGCCAGCAAGACACATCAGTGCGAGGGTGGACCAGGGAAACCAATTAATTCCAACATATTTCTTTATTTCCGACGTTTCGTAATAATTTCTTTATACATCATCAGGGATCTGTTGAATAATGAATAAAGTACTAAAAAAGGTTACTATAAAAACTTAAAATTTCATAAGAAAATTAAAATTCAATACATTACAGCTAAAAAAAAAAAAAAAAAAAAAACACACACACACACAAAAGAACCAAAGGCCGCTGACCAACCTTATGTGGAGAGAACAAAAGACAGAATGCTTACAAAGACAGGTAACTTAGGTAAAGTTGAGTAGAGGAGGTTTGGGTATTTAACTGTGGGACTAGTTGTTTAATAAACAATGACTCAAGTATAGGCAATTCGTGAGGATTAGCTGTTTGGCCTATTATACTAAAATCACTGCTTTCGATGTAAGTTTGACAGATTTTGGAATGAGCTCTAATATTAGTCTCACAGTTAAAATACCCAAAACCTCCTCTACTCAACTTTACCTAAGTTAACTGTCTTTGTAAGCATTCTGTCTTTTGTTCTCTCCACATAAGGTTGGTCAACGGCCTTTGGTTCTTTTGTGTGTGTGTTTTTTTTTTTAGCTGTAATGTATTGAATTTTAATTTTCTTATGAAATTTTAAGTTTTTACAGTAACTTTTTTAGTACTTTATTCATTATTCAACAGATCCCTGATGATGTAATAAAGAAATTATTACGAAACGTCGGAAATAAAGAAATATGTTGGAATTAATTGGCTTCCCTGGTCCACCCCTCGCACTTATATATATTATTATATATATATATATATATATATATATAAGATATATATTATATATCCTATATAATAACACACACACACACATACACACACACACACACACACATACACACACACATATATATATATATATATATATATATATATATATAAACATTCAACTTCCCTTAACATAGCGTTTCCATAAAAAAAAATTAGTAACATACATTCTTCAGCTGTGAACCATGGCTGATCACCCCTGTGCTGGACACTAACAATATTAGCTGTTTTATACATCTAGACAGATGGCTCAGCAAGAGCACATCTTACCCATTACAAATACACTGTGCCATTCATCTCTATCTTGCCGCACTCTCACTTGCGAATTACGCACATTTTGCAACAATCTGTTTTCCTCAATTCCTTGCTCTATGACCAAACCATCTTAATTCAAACGCTTCCAACTATGTCACTTTAGAAGCAGTTCCTCTCATATCTCCAGCTCTCTCTCTCTCTCTCTCTCTCTCTCTCTCTCTCTCTCTCTCTCTCTCTCTCTCTCTCTCTCTCTCTCTCTCTGCCCCCTCCCCTGCAGTCATCGCCCATACTTCATTTCTACTGGTATTACGTCTTCCGAATCGTCTGCACTCAGCCTTCTACCTCCCTTGCTTCACCTATTCTGTGCCGTAGCTCAATGGTAGGAAACCAGGCTCGCATCAGTGAAGGTGCAACTTTTATGATCCCGGCCTGGCTTCTACCCGCCAACCCATTAGTAATGGTGTTGGCTAGCGTCTACAAGGGGCATGGGGCTAGAAGTCTAACTCTTAGAGACTTGCTGGGAATAAAAAGGTTCTCGCCATTTGGCGCCACCACTTCTAAAAAACTCGTCTAATCCATACAGTAAAAATTACTGTAAAGATTCGTGACCAGAGTTTTTGCTCTACTGATTTAATATCATAAATTGGGGCTGTAAGTGCTAAGGTCATCGAACCTGAAAATATATAAATTTATTAATGTACTTCATTGGGCTATACATGAAAAAAATTAATGTCTAATAACATACACACATACCGATAAATATTCGCATACATTCGTCAGGTATAAGTGGGTCCTGCTGTGCGGTTACTAAGAAGGGTAAAGAACGTCAGGAACCACCATAATAATATAAATAGAATAACTGAACCTAAAAAAAAAAAAAAAAAAAAAAAAAAAAAAAAAAAAAAAAAAAAAAAAAAAACAAAAAAAAAAAAAAACTTAATATATTAACCCATAAACCAGAGAGAGAGAGGAGAGAGAGAAGAGAGAGAGAGAGAGATACTGTTTTCACCCCGTTGGGGTTAGGATTGAATACATGGTTGAGGCCCTCCCGTTTTTCTTATCATGGTGATGTATACGTTTGGACAAAGAGCTAATCGCCCAATTCCGTCACATACTCTTTTTGCTCCCGTTGCGACCTACAACAGTCTACTTACGATCAAGCGTTCTCTAGACACTGAAGGATACGTGCCCATACCAGTACTCTGTTCCCCTAGCCCGGGGAACGAGCGCAGGGTCTGCGTTTGTAAGGCAAGAGTAGCACTGAACCTTTAAGCACCCAAGAGAAAGAGAGAGGTTGCAGCAGGGACGGCCTCAAGCTGCAACGCAAAGGGAATGTCCGAAGATCCTATTCCAGGGGCTGAGTATTTAAAGTGAGGAATTCAGATTCAGTGGATGTCGTGCGATGTCCCCAGGCGCTGCGGAAACCTCACAGTGAAAGCTGGGGGAGGCTCTTGCAATACCACTAAGCAGCCAGCCAGGCTTTCCCGAGGCACCGGATTTCTTAATAAGTAACCGGCAGACTATTCAGAGGCACTCGAGGTTTGAAGAGTCAACATCTTCAGAGTAATTGACTGAGATAAAAAAAAATACTTGTATGAATGAATACTGAAATGACCATTAATAAAAATCGGAGCCAGTAAATTTAAAGCACTGTACTGGGTAATTTGAATACAAGAGAGAGAGAGAGAGAGAGAGAGAGAGAGAGAGAGAGAGAGAGAGAGAGAGAGAGAGAGAGTTGAGGCTATAATTTTGCTAATCAAGCAGATGGTCAGATTCATGGTTTGTTAAATAAAGAAAGACGAACCATTTTAGTTTACATATGGCTCCGATGAGCTATGTGGTATAATGCGAAATGTGAAACACAATGTATACAACAAACAGAAGGATTGATTATTTGGCTCTGACATGATACAAACAAATGGGAGCACATAATACTTCTATGAACACTGTAATCTTAACATAATAAGTCTCTCATAAACAAGACATGATCCGACCTCTAGCTTACTCGGGACGTGTGCAACATTTTCCCGACACATAAGTTGCAAACTTAATGTGAAGTTGTCTTCGTGATTAATAGTCATAATTAGTATACTACTCATACTAACAACAAGGATCAAATAAAAAGGACACAAACTAAATACGTTCATATAGTCGCAGTTATAAGTGGAAACACAAAATAACTGAACACCCTCTAAATTCAGTACAGCAAGTAAATTAAAACGTGCTAAAATCTACGGCCAAATATCCCGTTGTTTCACTAACGAAAATTGGAAATATATGCTATAATATTTTAAATTTCTCTGTACTGTTTAACATGTACATTATCTATTTTTTTACATTTTCACTCTAATAAATAAATCATAAACATCCTATCCTAAATTTCCTGTATCTTTAACTCAGTTCTGCAAAACACCTTTTTTAGGCTTCTCTACACCCCCCCCCCCCCCCCCACAACAACAACATAAAGTCGATTGTAGGCTTACTCACCGAGTAAGCAAAAATTACTAAGCCATGAATGGGATAAGAGAAATTAAAACATTTCCGTAATTCCTCATTTTTAATTAATCCCCAACCTTCTGGGAGCTTTGAGAAGCGTAAACATAATTATCTACCCTCGCCTAAATCTATTTGCCCATAGATACCACGTTCTTAAATTATATATAAGGTTCCAGTCTACAGATCCGTAAGGTGTATAATACAGGTAATAAATTAATACATGCCGAAGGGAAATATATGATGTTATTTGCGGTAAATGTGATTTGGAAAAGGGAATGCAGCAAGAATAAGGACACGACATCATAGCTTTAGATGAGACGAAGTATAATGAGAGAAGAATGTTGTTTGGATTTTGTAAACAATGTTGGAAAATAATAAGAGAGTTTCCAGAAAGCATTTGCAAAATTCTGCAAGTGATATTTATGGACCTTTCCTTCATGTGACATATCTGGACCCAGAAACGATTCATCAAAATCTGGGAGACTTACCGATGCAGAATGCGAATGGCAGACTTCTAAGAGCAATATGTATTCTAAATGGTAAAAAAAAGTTTCATAACCTGCCATAGTCAAAAGCTTGGTATAAAAATATTCTTATATCAACGATAGTGCTGTCCCAGTGAATAAGCACAATGGTAATGGGATAAAAAACGATGAAGTGGTATTATGACTACATACAAATATATATATATATATATATATTGTATATGCAAAATGAAAACACCGTATCGTGCTTCCAAGTTATCAGTAGAAGGATTCACAGTAATATTCTTGTTTATGCAGACGAAATAGATTTGTGGAAATATTTACCAGGGACCGTTCAGTCACCTAATTATCACCTCGTTTTCAAGACTGGCATTCAGTCGTTAACAAATAAAACCTAGATGGTAGGTTGTCAGCTTGACAAACAGCTTCAGAATATCCATAAGTTATTAAGAAACAGTGTCCGTTGGCTCTATAAATATTAAATTATTATCACGATTGTAATTTTTGACAGTGTAAAAAGAGCTGCAACAGTGTTCAGTTTCCTGTGCGTGGCAACGAACCCGTTTCAGTTTCCTATGAGGTTTCTGAGGGAAAGTGTAGACCGAAGTCGTAATAGTCTAATATAGAACTTGTCTATATATGGTGATTTTTTAGTGGGTTAAGTACTTAGATGTGATGATGGCAATACTTCAAGATACTTGCGAATTTGAATTTTAATGCCAATACGTTTGGCTTAAGACGAACACTGGAAAAACAAAAAATGTGGTAATTTCGTCGCGAGTCATTTTTTCATGACGGGGTATATCTGTTACAGAAGCATTTGGTCGATTACTACTTTTTTCCTTGGTGAGGTTTGTAAACCACATTTAAACCGATTTAGGTTGTCAACGTTGATTTTAGCAAAGTAATAAACAATTATGTTTATTATTCTAATAAATAAAAATAAAAATTCATAAAAATTCTGATAAAAAAATATTGATGTTATAGGGGATTTGGATTTATTGTTTAGATTAATCATACGCCTGACAACGCCTGGAAGAAAAGATGGAGTGTCAGGTGAAAAATGAGAATTTACCCATGAACCACTGAAGGAAAAGTGACGTATAAACGAAAATTTCATTTGTTTTGTCTGTGTTCGTGTGTCAGTCACGAGGGAGAGGTTTGATATTCAGTTATAAACCTTTCTGGTGTGACACAGAGGCCGCGTACAAAACAAACAAATATACAAACATTCATTTATATAGTATATATATATATATACATACATACATATATAAAGAAAAGCTAAAATATGGACTTATATAGCAATAAGGACGGAAAGCTTCACAATCCTTGGGCAAAAACTCAGTTTCACGAAGGCCCGTTGATCTACATGGAAGAGAGACATTTATGTATATAAATGAGAGAAAGGGGAAACAGCGAGGGTGAAGAATATCTGCAAAATTGCGGAGTAAAGAAAAAAAAATAGCATAAAAACCTAAGGAAGGGGTATGGTAAAACGTTTTAATGGGGAGAGAGCGTTTCAAATTTTAGCGATGCAGGAGAGCTAGAAAATAAGAAAATATACCAAGACAGAGGCTTCTGTGTGATCATAGGGAGCAAAAATAATAATTTACAGCTTAAGAATGGAGTGTGGGGATTCCAACCACGACAAAAACATCTAAAAAAAATGGCTGAGGAAGAGACATGTTTTGACTCCATCTCTCAATCCATCCCATTTTACGAGACAGGTTTTGGCTTCATAATTATAATAAATAGGAAGGCATGACACAGCTGAGGCTTTATACCACAATTCAAGAATAAACGTTTATATTCACATCAAAACTTAACAGTCACCTTTACTGGAGGAGAAGTAAGATATACTATTCCTCAATAAAAACCGACTTCCTTATCTGTAATGATGCATAAGAGATAGGCTGACAGGGAAAAATAAATAGTGAAAGTTAGCCCGTGGCAACACTGCAAGTTTGCGATTGAAATATATGTACACATCTCTTGTTAAGGTAAAAATGAAATAGAACCAATTTCCTAAATATTGATAGCTCATAAACATCACATGAGTGCAATGCATTTTTGCTGACTGTAAGTTTTACGATATGGCGGCGTTACACTGGAAAATAAACACAATGAAAATCATGATGACCAGAAATGAAAGTTCACCGCTGCTACATTTCGACCATTTGTTCTCGAGGATGTTAAAAAAATAAAAAATCTTTCAAGAAATCACCTTCAAAACTTTTCTTTTTTCTAAATCCAAGTAAGAGAAAGTGTTAACAAAATCGCTTGGTGGTAAAAGAAAACAAGATACCTCCACGGCGCGCGACCACTAAAGAATTTAGTTTGACTACAAGACGGCAAAACAGAGGCCGCCACAAGAGGATCATTCTTGTATTGATTGCGGAATTGGATTTGGAATATAGAGTTCAGGCCAAAGACCAAGCAACACTGGAAAGTGGAAAAGATCTCTCGGAGAGAGAGAGAGAGAGAGAGAGAGAGAGAGAGAGAGAGAGAGAGAAAGTTTGTGTGTGTGGTCAGTCACACGACCGGAATATAAATTTGCTGCTCTTGAACATTTTTCATAGGTCTGTCTGCGCGTATAATAATAATTCGTCTCTGTGCTTAACTGTACTTAATCACTTTTGTTGTATTTCTTGGTCTGTCTTTTGGCAAAACTGATCTTTCCTTCTTTCTATCACAGACGTAGCGGTTTGTGGTTCTCTTTTCCTCCTTGTGCCGTTGAAGGTGACACCATTGACCCCAATAACTTCTGCTAAATATTTTGAAGTTATTTATATTTTCCACAATATTTCCCCTCGCCCCCTTTTCTTAATGATACTATTCATAACTTTACCCATATATTTATATTCTCTAGTATTAGTTGAGAAGACAATGTTTCATGTCAGTTCTCCTTACGCTACCGCTGTGGGCAGGTGTCTTGTTCGTTTTTTTATATATAAATCTATTTATGTATATAATTTTGTTTTTCTCTCTGTATTGGCTCTTAACCCTTTCACTTTTGTTCTGGTTTTATTCTTAATTTATTAAATAGGTTTTTAATTATGATGTTGATAAACAATGTATATATCTTTTGATACTTATACGCAATTGATGTGTAATCGTAATTTCAGCATGGAAAATGTATCAAACTGATACGAAACATCGGCGCTAAATAAATGGACAAATACTACTAATATTAGGCAATTCATAACTTTGGATGATGCTGCAGTTAGGTCTGCTCGATCGTGAGGTTTTCTCCTTCATTCCATTCCTGGTGGGACCATTTGTTATATTAACTATGAGAGGTCAGTTCAAAATTCATTTTCCCCTGTCCGGCCATTTTGAAGTCTGATGCTATCTCCAACGTGAAAAAGACCCTTTTTCTAAATGTTTTGTATTGTCTTCACCATCACCACCTACGTATATGGCTGAACGATACGGCGGCTTCCTACGGAAGTTCTATGGACGTCTTGCCATTTTCTAAGTTTCCTTAACATCACACTATGAAATAATTTGGGATTTTGCTGTGTCAAGGGTTTCTGCATAATCTGCGTCCCTCAGTATTCTTATTTTGTACAACATATATCCCCAATGGTTTATTAAATACAGCAATGGATGTCTTATGTCTAAATCTGTATAGTACAAAGAGTTGTTTCTGGTAAAATCGGTTTTTATTAATGAGATATGCTGAATTTAGTTTCCCATAATATGTTTCAACTACAGTCTATACATTAAGCTGACGAAAAATATCAGCAGCCGATATTACTTGAGATAATCATGCTCAGCATCCACTGCTGGTTAAAATATCGGCTGTTGATATTTAGTCACTTGCAAAAATAAAACCGATTATCATTTCCTTTTTTATGCTTCACTGACGCCAAATCTATTTACCTAACAGCGTAAATGACACTATCGTCTTGATTACTGAAAACTGCTATCGTTTCATGAGTTGGGCAAAATCTTGACTCTCGCGCATTTAATGTCGTTTTTCGAACATCGAAACATTCTTTAATTTAAAAGATCGTGGCTACGTTTTTACTTAAAGCTCTTCGTTTCTCTATGTAGAAAGCTTTAAGTCATGATAATCTTTTTTGTGTTCTAGCCCACCCCCTTTTTCTACTGATCTGTAACTACCTTCATTACTTTGCACATTTTTGTTCTTGTGTTCTTCATTTGTTGTGTACAAATTTTGTCTAATTATAACCTCCCTTTATAAATCAAGTTACTAATATTTCTATTAGGCGTGACCTCTTCACGTATGTACCTTCAACAAGAGTTAAACTTCCTTAGTCACGATAAGGGCTTCCCCTTTTTCCCGTTTTCTTCAAGCATATTTTGATACTTGATTAAACTGACCCCAGATGGCTTTCTTGTTACCGACCTTATACTGTGCTACAATCAATCCTAAGGAATTTGATCATAATAGTTAGTCAATTGTCAATGTTTCCAATATTTTCAATGCTATATGAATTAACACCGCATTCCATCACGTCTTACATTCGATTCCCAAACTCAAATAACACCGTCCTGGTTATTGGAATTCATGTACAAGGAAATGTAAAAAGAAACAGAATACACAGAAATACACACTCCCAAATATGTGTATGCAAGCATGCATATATACACATATGTATATGCATATATAAAGATATCCATTTCCATTCACACTATGACTTCTCTCTCCCCTCTCTCGTAGTTTAATTTCCTGTAAGTTTTCCTCCATACTAAAGCCTTATAATCACAGGAAGAGAGGAGGAGGAGGAGGAGAGAGAGAGAGAGAGAGAGAGAGAGAGAGAGAGAGAGAGAGAGAGAGAGAGAGAGAGAGAGAGAGAGAGAGATAGAGAGAGGGAGAGAGGGAGAGAGAGTCGTCACACTCCAGACTCAAGTCTCCTTCCAACTGGTACCTGGAAATCGTGAACAGTGACAGACAGATCATCAAATGATGATAATATATTCTAATAAAGACACCTCGTCTCATACTCCGTTTAATGTCACCGCAACAATTTCAGACTTCATTAGCAATTATTTTTACGGTCGCTTTCACTTTTAACGTTCCATTGCACGTAATCGCTGAGCAATCAGCTTTAAAAAGGAAATCAGCAAAACGACTTGGGAACATATTCCTTAAAGTGGGAAAAATGAAGCTTAAACCGACAAATAACATTTTAAAAACTGCTGCAGCATCCATATTATTTTATATACGACTATTCATGGGGTATATAAACTACCAAATGTTACACCGTAAATATATTACAAGAAATTCACTGATACGATGTAACGAGATAAATTTGGCATGTTATTGAAAACAAGGCGCGGTCCAACCTCCAGCTTACTCGGGACGCATGCAAGATTTTCCCCTCACGCATAAGTTGTATACATTATATTCCTAACTTTTAACATAAATTAAAACATGCTAAACTCTTCAGTCAAACAGAGCCTTGTTTCGCCTACGAAAATTAAAATAAATAGGCAATATTTTATTAGAAATAATTTTTGTGTACTATTTAACAGGCACATTTATTATTCTAATAAATAAATCGTAAATATTCTATCCTAAATTCCTGTATCTTTAACTCGACTCGAAACACTTTTTTCAGCTCTTTTTAGGTTCTTCCATAGACCTCTCCTAACCCCCAACAAGAACAAGAACAAGAACAAGAACAAAGTAGTTTATAGGCTTACTTACCGAGTAAGCGATAAAGGCCTCAATACATAGGGGTATTGTTAAATCTATAGCTATAGCTGAGAATACGCACTTTTCTGACTCAATCATTAAAAACTTTTCGCAAACTTCGTATTCATTAGGAAAAAAAAAAAAAAAAAAAAAAAACTTCCGCATGCCGCAAGTCCGATTTTTAGTTTTCGTTAAGTTTTTATGTAATTTTTTTTTTCCCCTTTTATAAACAATCAATTCTCGGGAAAGGCAAAGAAACCATGATATCCGATAAACACAGGCGACTGTTTCTTGCAATGGTGCTTCGCTTTAAAATAAATGATGGTTGACATAAGTAACAGTAATAAGCTTAGCAGCGCCAATATTCTTATCCAGTTGTTCATTTATATAAACTAACGCGATTAAATGTTATTTATTATTCTAAAACTAAACGCCTTAAGAACGGCAGCTGCAAGGGGGTCGCATAAAAGACCGAGAGTGAATGGACAAGCAAATAATAGACATTTACCTAGAGGAAACACGATGTTCCAACTACGTTCCGTAGCATAAACAATACACTGTTGAGGAAGGCACAACTACAGAAAATTTATCTGAAAAGTGCGGTCTACGGTCGGTTGCCCAAAGGTAGCACGTGCATTTCCTTAAAGTGATTTGTTTGACATTAATTTAAGAAAATTTTGCCACTGTTTATTCTTTAACTCATAAATTTCAAGAAAAACGTCACATTAAAAGACTGTGCGGGAGGTACCTCTAAATATTAGGTTGGGGAAAAATAGAAAGCATTTCCCATTAAAAGGATGCAGTGACTGCATAGACTGGAAACAGCGCCATCAACACTTGTTCAAAGCCTTTGAACAAGATGGTCATCATTCATCAATAGGCAGTTGTAGCAATTCTAAAACCCAAGAAAATAATACAGATATTGGTCGGGTTTCACATTCCTCTCGAACATAGGCAAGTAGTCTCTAAATATCCCCTCACTACACATAGCAGGCGCCTTCTGGCCAAGAGCTAGCTCAACCTGCCTGAAAGATCGAAAGATTGATTGATTGATTGTGTCAATTAAACCTGGCGTTTAATTGAACCCGAAATAAATCTAAATAGTAAAAAATTCAATTTAAAATAAAATTCATATATAAATATCTAAAAAATATATGTATATAAATATATTTGTTCAA
Organism: Macrobrachium nipponense; assembly: GCF_015104395.2. Lineage (NCBI taxonomy): Eukaryota > Metazoa > Arthropoda > Malacostraca > Decapoda > Palaemonidae > Macrobrachium > Macrobrachium nipponense. The sequence goes on along the minus strand of NC_087200.1, from coordinate 91,207,397 downwards.
ATATATAAATTCGAAAGAAATTACACAGCACGAGTCTCTCTCTCTCTCTGTCCCTTCCTCACCTATCACGTGCAATGCCGTCATACACAACATGCGATTGTCATTCCCTTGGAAAGTGGAATAACGGTAACTTTTATTTGAAAGAAATGCTCTTAAACATCTGCTAGAATTTATGAATAGTATGTAACTGCACTTCGTTACTTGAAACAGATGTTGACCGCAAGGCTAATACTTTGTACCACAAGTGTCTCTCCAGATGTTCCTGCTAATGGTGCATTTGCATTCATTGATGATACATTAGACGGACTGGTGACGCAATGAGAAAGCTGACTATCAACATGTTGGACATAACATGAATTATTTAGGGATTCAGTAACAAACATGTACGGGATGATGTTCAGGAAATTAAAATAAGGAAGAGACTTAAAGAGTGTTGGCGAGATCAACACAATTATATATGATACAACCAAACTAGATCAACACAATTATATATGAAATAACCAAACTTATTTTGTGCGAAGTACATCCATTCTATAACGGAGAGAAACTAATTCACCTCAGTGAACCGTGCCGAACAAGAACCTTATAAATTACATCGACAGCCAGTAACTGCCAAACCCCTGTATTACAACTCTAAAGACCCTCACGGTGACACGTTCACACCCGGCCCATTTCCAAAGCAGTCAATGAAGCAAGGGAGAACGTTCCACCTCATTAGCCGAGGTGATGAGTGATGAGTGATGACTCTCGGATCCCAAGGTCGTTGGTTCGCCGTCGTTCGTCAGCGCCTCTCGCGGTGAAACGCCAACGCCTCATCAGATCTGACCTCTTGTCTCCAAGTAGGAAACCCGGATAATAATAATAAGGGAGCTTTCACACTCTCACTCATACTCTCTCTCCCTCCCTCTCTACTATCTCTTCGTCTGCGCCACAGTCCCACTAAGAGTTCCCACCTTTCACTATTGATCATCACTGACAACCAGCTCTCAGGCTGGGAATATCCACGGAATTGATATCATTATGCCAAGGGGCTGCGATTCTTCTTCGTTCCTTGACCTCTCATCAAACTGAAAACATGAACTCATTTTATAGAGCCAGTATCATCAAAAACAGTCGTCGAAAGGAGAGAAGAATCTACCATTTGCCAGTTACATTTTGCACTGACAAAATAAGACCTGAACTGAAAATAATGTTCGTATAATTTTAGAAATGAACACACGACAATAATTTACACAAAATCGCATCTAGAACAAAATCAATGAAGCCTGCATATATGTATAGTAGATAAGTACTGGACCAACTCTGCTGTACTGAGAGAAATGTGGATGTTGAATGCAAATGTTAGAAAACTATTCAGTTGAGGTGAACTGTTTAGAAATTATGTGGGGTAAGAATGACGGGAAGGCTGAAAAATACGGATATAAAAGTGATACAAAGATTTGCGTGGGTGAAAGGACGGCTACGAATTTTAAGTTGGCTTGGTCATCTGGAATGCAATGGGGATGAAAAATTGGAAAATGGAGTACAATACTTAGAATAGACAACATGGAAAAGGCATTGGAAAGCAAGGTTCTTGAACCCCCGGGAAGAGCGCGAGTGCTTGAGAACTATGAATGAATTGCACAGCACAGGCTGCTCAGGGAATCGTTTGTGTCGCTCACGAGTCTTTTATTGGCTTTTTTTTTTTTTTTTTTTACCGAACATGGAATCATTTACGATTCAGCTTTTAGATTATGAATGTTGCAGTAATCGTGGTTTTTTCCTAAGAAGCCACACGATGGTGAAACGGCTTAACGTTATAAAAAATATGCCCCAACGCGTATTGACATGCACTATATATATATATATATATATATATATATATATATATATATATACATATATATACATATATATATATACATATATATATATATACATATATATATATGTGTGTGTGTATTGTGTACATACAGCACGCATATATACAACTATGTGTTTGTATCTATAAATTACGTAATAACATCCAGAGCATTAAATCTGAGCGGGGATCGTGAAGTTTTATGAAATCATACAAATTCAAACGAATGAACTTTTCTGAAAGAGGAGATGCGTCTGCCAGCAATTATAAGTCAGAGAGAGAGAGAGAGAGAGAGAGAGAGAGAGTCCTTTCTCCACAATTCAGAAAGGTGGTTGGCTGCCATCCAACGCACAGTGTCCTACCGGAGTTCTAGCATGGGAGGCAATTACTCGCCACCAATTGAGTCTCTTCACCGTTGTCTATATTATATATATATAACAACTCGATTGAAAGTTAAACTGCGTAAAAAACAATGATCAAAATTTAGTTGTATAAAAACAAATTAAAAGTTGGCGCGCACACGTACATGCAAATACAAAAAATCAAACCGTTCGGTGTTGCAGATGAAGATTGTCTCTCGTTCTCTCCGACTTTCCCGGACACAAAGACGCAAACTTAACTTTCCATATATGATGGCATACCGATGATCACTAGGGACGCTTGAAAGATCGTTCCTGTCTCTCTGTCATACATATTCGTGATAATGCAAGGCTGTAAACAGGGTGCCCCTTCATTAGAGTAACATTCACGGAACGCAAAAAAAAAAAAGGAAAGAAAGAGAGAGAGAGAGAGAGAGAGAGAGAGAGAGAGAGAGAGAGAGACGCCTAGTAGGGGGTCGAGGACTTGGCTGCTTGCCCATGCCCATACGCTATCACCGGATGTAAGCAGTTGGCGTACAGCAGCGTTCCGCGGTGAATGCCCACACAACGAGACCTCACTCTCCCGTCTAACATGACACGGATTAAATTGACATTCTTCGTGATCTCCCGCTTCGGGAGAATCTTGAAAGAGTTCGTATACATGAAGCCTCTCTTCCTCAGTCAAAATAACTGATAGTGGAGTCGAGATGTTGCATTCAGTAAGCATACGCAGGCGCACAAGTGAGCTGGCATAAGAGGAAGATTACTCTAAACGAACTACCCTTTGAAACTGGCAGCCATGAACAAGTTTCCGTGCCTGTGGTTTCCTAAGGATCGGAAGGTCAAGTTAACCTTCAGAAGCCGCCCCATTTTATATATATATCATAAATATATATATAATATATATATATATATATATATATAATATAATTATATATATATATATATGGGTTATTATAATTAATAATAATTATATATATATATATATAGATATATATATATATATATATAATATATGTGTGTATATATATAATATACTAATATATATACTATATATATATATATATATATAAATATCTAATATTCTATTTATACCTATAATATATATACATACTATATACTATATTCTATATTCTATATACTATAATATTATATTAATAAAATATACTTTAATATTTATGATACTATAATGATCATATAATAAGGAGCCCATAAAAACGCCGAATATAGAAAGTAAGTACTACATTTCAGAGACTGCTGTCTCTCTCTCCAGGTAGGTAATGAATGAGAAAAGTAACAGAAAAGGCGATATTTATACAAGAGATCCATCTGCAGGTATAAATACCGCCTTTTCTGTAACGTTTTTCATTCATTACCTACCTGAAGAGAGAGACAGCAGTCTCTGAAATATATTACTTACTTCCTATATTTTGGCGTTTTTATGGGCTCCTATTAATAGTTGGAATTCTGTTGTAACAGAACATTCTTACCTGTCACACACACACACACATATATATCTATATATATATATATATATATATATATATATATATATATATAGATATATATGTGTGTGTGTGTGTGTGTGTGTGTTACCCATCGCTGATACCTATTACCAGCGAAGGGTATTTAATAGTTGGTATGCGTGAAACCCGAGCGTTAAGGCAAAACTGGCTACACACAATCTCCCCCCACCCCTCTATCTCTCTCTCTTGAGGTGATCACTGGCATAGCCTCTCTCTCTCTCTCTCTCTCTCTCTCTCTCTCTCTCTCTCTCTCTCCATTCTAACAGGTCATCAAATGAGAGTTATGCATTACAAAAATAGACATTTATTGGAAACAAAGCATTACTTGAATAACTCAAGATTCTTACAGGATAATTAAATGGAATGAAAACTCAAAGTTCAGATCACGCAGATAACCCCCGGTATTTTAATAGTCTTGATCAGTAATTAGTCACACCAATTAACTCTCCTCCATACGGGACTCTCTGTCTCTGGGACACTCTGTCCCCTCACTAGGACACTTAATCCCCTCCACTAGAAACGCCTGTTACAAAGACACGCAAACATACTCGTAAGCACACACAATTGTAAAGATAAAGTCAAAGATTAAACATCTTTACCAGATATTAAACAAGCCATCCCTTTGGCTAAAGTAAGGTAACACTTACCCATCTCCAGCCCAGAATATCACACACAGAAGTAAATAAACTTTCGCAGAGCTATCCCAGCATTCTGCCTTTCTCCCACGGAGCTCTCTGTAAGTTTTTTTTTTATATTTAATTTACATTTATATATATATATATATATATATATATATATATATATATATATATATACATACATGTGTGTATATATTTATATATAAAACAATACACATATATACATACACACACACAAGTCTTCTCAGGATGAGGTATCATTCTCTACAACCTTCTCCAACCTGGCTGTGACCCAAACAGTCGACCAACCACCCAGTACATAATCCAGTTTGAATCAACACAGGCACAACAGATTTTCCCGAAAGACACTAAACCGTTTCGCCACCGCCCAAGATCGATATCGGTACTCTAGCTTGCAAAGGGAAGCTGGTAGCCTCTGGACCACGGGTGATACATATGTATGCGCTCGAGGCGCAAAAGTCGTTTACTTAAAAAGAGGCATTCTTGAACCGCATTTTATTCTATACCAGCAATGACTTTTAACTGATTCCAAGTAACAATCCCCTGTTTATTTAGAAAGATTCTGCAAAAGTATTGGAAAATAAATATGTATAATTTACGTATACAAAAAAATGGATAAATACACTTGTCATTCATTGGAATCAGATAGGAATATGGTTTTACGAGAGAGAGAGAGAGAGAGAGAGAGAGAGAGAGAGATACACTGCTACACTTATTCCTACAGTCAAGTAGGTGATACGTTTATCTCAGCGATTTAAAAAAGGATTACGAACCAGTCTTAAAACTACTCGATATGGCTTCGGAAACCGTATAAAACATATCACAAAAGTAGAATGCCCACGGTAATAACATGAAAAAATTATTCCAATCAATTTTTACGTCAAGGAAAAATTATGTAAATAGACGTACTGAAAAATAAATGCAGGAATGCACGGCTGCAGCTATAACTATGTATATCCACTGCAATTTAATTTCATTACAAGAAACAAATTGTGAATAAAAATCCATTACCGTCCTCCACAAAAACGTAGAGAAAATATGAAGAAAACGTCATAGCTGACTGATATCAAATTACCTCAACATTAAAAACAGGAATGTATACAGAATTGATATTCGGTTACAGTAATGTAACGTTATAATATCTAGTGGTGCTAGTTATACAATCATTAGCATAATAACGAGAACTTAGCATTGATGTCACGAACAGCTGCAGCCAAGTGTCACTGATTCGGTTTCAGTTCCTTGACTACTTTTCATGTCCGAATACCAAGTTGAAAACTTCATATAATCAACCAAGTCTTTCATTAAAACTAGAACTCGCGTTTCATAAACATTCTCTACCGAGCCTTAAATCACACCTGTTGTTCTGATGCACGAAATTCTCGAAATCTCCCTTACCATTTACTACAGTAAATCCTAGCTGGGATGATTCACGACTCCCGATATCTGGACACGCTGTTCTTCAATCTTGCATCTTTCCTGTTTAAGACTTCAACGTCCGTTCTCAGTCGACTTCAAAACAATGCTGAAAGTTGACAGCAACAAGTGGGCTGTTACTCCCGGACATAATTAGACAATCTCCTTATTCTTTTCCCGTTGCTCTCCTGCGAAAACTTCAGCTGTCACTACAAAACATCGCCTTACACCACATAGATGAGACCCTTCGCCCCTCTCTCTTCTATATAAAGACTTCCGTGTTCATCCTCTCTTGTCTTTCCTTCCCTTCCTTCATCTTTAAATATCTGCCTCCCTCCCTCGCTCTCCCGGAATCTTCCTCTCCTGCGCCTCTCCGAGGTAGGCGTCACAAACGATGGTTACTTTCACTTGATGACGTTTGCTTTATGCGCTTCATGAATTATATTTAGACGTTTGTGGTGTAGCTGGTGTAGTTCGCACTGTCATGTTATTATCACGGAAGCTTAACCGATCAATTACCTTTATTTGGAAATGTTTTGTTGATGATGTGACGGGGGGAAGCGACTGCCACAAAAGAAATCCATAAAATAAAACAACTCGAACTGAAAATGTATCAGTATCGGACTGATGTGATATTTTATTACAATGGACTGCTCCTTTTTCACACAAGGGCCGTCTATTTTATACAAGTTTCTCAGCAAACTAATAATCCTTCTGGGGGAATGGTTCCCGTAATAGTATAATCATAATAAGTAACCACAACTTCCTCCAATACGTAAATAGTCGAGTTCGACCGCCGCGATTTCAACGATTATTTCTCGTCATGCTTTTACTGTCTAAATAATTAATTAGAGAATGCACATTCAAAGATGCATCAATCAGAGTACTACATACTCCAAGCAAAAGCAATACTGCCAAAAAAAAAGGAACGTACATGACGACTACATTTGCGTAAAAAAACTGAATTCTATTTCATAAAGTAATAATGCATTTCTTTTAACAATCTAACGTTAAAAAAGCAAAGAGCGTGCTTTACCATGGTTACTACTTTTACTATTATTGACAGGCAAAATGCAACAACTATTATTACTTTTACAAAAGACACGTGTAAAATTCGGTATCTAATCAAATTTAAATTTACACAAGTCGGTCTATCGTCTGACAAGTTTTCGATGCTACACCTCCTTAATCAAAGTTTGATGGCAGTATTTCTACCAACTATTGTAAGCTAAGCAATGCTGTTGAAATATAGATTATAATTATTTCGGCAAGTATGTCATGCTTCCATAAAAAAAAAAAAATCTACTGCACATAAGAATTCCACAAAATGGTTGATGGCCGGGGGAGGGGGACAATACAGTGCAATAAATGACGGCTGGTGAATATTAGTATCGACGAGGAAAAAAGAAAAAACAATCACTACGATACTGACCAACAACACAGGCCGTACAAAATAAGAAATAGTTCACTCAGTAAAATACAGGCGTAGTGTGAAGGACGTGCCCTACATTCTTGATTAAATCTACGGGTATATTTGCCCACCCGCGTTTCATATTTTGGATTTGATTCTTATGATCTCCATAGCTAGAGCCAATTTTGATCCCATTCCTGTCCACAACATAGAAAGTGTGAGAGAAGAGCGAGCAAAAATTAAGATGAAAGTTATCCAGCGCCGCAAAGGAATTTTTGCATGATGTTCAACCACTCTGATAAATAGAGCTATCTTTCCTTTCTAAGTAAGGATTTTCTGAACAAATGTACCGAAACATTGTAGAAAGCGCCAGACGTATTTCTCTTTCCCATGCATTCTGAATACTCAGTAGCCACTTAACATGCAACGCCTCGCGCGACAGACGGTACCTCGCGTTTCTCAGCCTGCGCACGCGCACGGAAGTACAATCTTGAAAGCAACTGCCAAACGGTGCTTGTGACAGTAAGACTCTCTTGTCATTAGCTTTACTCGGCTGCACGATGCTACAGCGACCTACTTAGTCGGGACGAGAAATTCCAACCGCTATATACTAATCAGAAGTAAACGCATTCAGTCATGGCTTTTATTGATATTCATGTCGTGGTTCGACGTATTGAAGGAAAAAAGAAAACAGAAATTTCTGATTCAATCAGTCATAAAGATTTGGTTACCATAAAAATAATACTGAGACTTTGTACTCGACGCACAACCACCAGTTGTATTTATCCTCTTGCTGTGGTGCAACGTGAATAAAATAACGGTAAATATTCCTGATTCATTCAGTCACAAAGCTTTGTTTGGCTACCATACATAGTGAATAACACTGCGCGTTTGTAATCAGCACACGCTAATCTATAATTCAAAGGCATATGTCTGTATGAGTAAATAATTGGTATAAATGAATTTGTACAAATTGAATGTATGAATACAAACATAGCAATTATATACATAATTAACCTTGTCCAGAATAACGTATAGTCTATGATAAAATTACAAACATGTGATCCTAATCCCTTAAATAATTAGGCATGTTGCCAAGGGGGAAACTGTCATGCGCGAGGAAAGCTGTGATTTAAAACTGAAAATGAAAAAGTTTCTCCTTCCATGGCCTCACTTGTCCCTAAATAGGTAAGGAAATCACTAAACCGAACGTAAGTAACGACCACAAAACATTAAAATAATAATGTGGATAAAATTAGGCATTCTCACCCAAATAAAAGGAGGAACGCAAGCAAATAGAAACAAGCAAAACAACCCAGCGACATCCACCATGTCAGACCCAGGCTGGTCACGACACCGCTTAGCGTCTTGAAGAAGTCGCGACGGCCATGGGCTGGATTATTATCAAACATGGCCTGGGGTCAAAGCCATTAGAGGGGATGTGCCATAACAAACTTGTTTACTTTCCTCCTCCTTCTTGGGAAATTAATATAGCGCTCGCTCTGCCGTGCCATGTCGACATTCGAGGGAAACGATCAAACATGAGTCTGTTTCCCGAGGAGAATTTTGTTTGGTTTGCACAAACAGCACCGCCTGACCGCCGAGAGCGATCCTGGTTAGCCAAAAACGGCTGTCGTGTCCACGGAGATTTCTTTTCCTTCAGAATAACTGTGCAATGATCAATATTTTCCACCTTCGTCTAAACAACCTCATCATAGAAGTAGTCTTAAAACAAGAATAAATTTGGCTTCGTCTACCTTTCGATTCATACAAATGACCGCTGTACAGGAACAAGAAGGACGTATCAGTATATAAAGACGACCCAAATCTAACCCAGGAAAGAACAAAACGGAAAAGTAGGAAGTCGTACAACATTCTGCAAAAACAAGTCACGCTTACATTCACGAAGAGACAGAATATTATGTTTTCCTTCTCTAAAACACAAAATTTTTATAAATATTTAAAATAATAAACTTCCTCGATCTCTCTATTTCTCTAAGGGAGACATGTTCTTGTGGTCTCCCAAGTCGATTAATCACAGTCTGGAAGAAGGCTGCAGCTAAAAACAAGAAGTTCGACCAGGGGTGGACGATTGCTTTGAAGTCGACAGTAAGAAATATATTCTTTCAGTCACTACTGAAAAACATTTTAATCATATAAAATAACAAATATTTTCGTGAAATCACAACAAAAGGATAACGATACACCAAAAACAACAATTATTACTATAATAACAAAAATATCCCCAAACAGACTTCTGCTAAACGCATTTCTAAATTCAGTCCGTACACTGTGTACTCTCTCTTACCAAAATGACTTTCAACAATCACAGTGGTGCGTGCTTAAATTTCATATACATTCCTGAAGAGTTTCTACGCGATAACAAAACTTACTCGGTGCGATCATGAAAATGATTTAGCTTTTTTAAGATTTAAGAAATATGCGATTTTAAACAAATAAATTAATTAATTTAAAAAAAAGCGTGTTCCGTCATTTTTAGGCAGAATTCTGTTTCTATGATTTATAGACGTGTGTCAAATGAGTAATGTTGATACATGGAAAAAATGTGAGTAAAGTTCTTTTACTGTTACTGTACACACACACACACACACACACACACACACACACACACACATATATATATATATATATATATATATATATATATATATATATATATATATAAATATATATATATACACAATGACTATTCGAGCTACAAGTGTCCTTTAATACCTAATTTGCACTACCTCGGAGTCGATAACGTCACTGAAGTCATGATTTCTTCTCTGTCCGCTGGGCGGTGGTTTGAACCCACGAGAGGACGAAATTATTATCAACTAAAATTCCCCTCCGGTTCTCATTTCTCATTTATGAAAACATATTAATTCCGAAATTAGATATTAAAGGACATTTGTAGCCCGAATAAGAATCTATATATATATATATATATATATATATATATATATATATATATATATATATATATATATATATAAAACTGAATCACGAAAGTTAGGAACGTGATAAATCCATTGTATATGCCACGAAGGAAAAATAAAGAATGTATACGCGCCCCCCCCGCACGCGGCGCACGGCCACACACACACACACACACACACACATATATATATATATATATATATATATATATATATATATATACATATATAATATGTATATAGTGATATATATATATATATATATATATATATATATATATATATATATTAGTATGAGAGTTAGAGCGAGACTTGTGGAGACGTCAGTTCAGGATATCGATTCAACTTATCCCCCCCCCCCCCCGGTTACTAGTGCATACGTCAGCATACTTGCGTACGTTAAGCATCAGCTAACAAGAGTAATTGAACGGTCCTTTGAACATGCTCAGAATATAACGAAAGGACCTAGAGTAATTGTGTCTTGGCTTCGATTGTTCGTGAAAAGCAGCTGCGGTCTGGCCGCGGTTGCCTAAAGGAGAGGTAAGTTCCGCTTTTTCTTTTCGGAGCGAGAGCTACGACCCTTATTCTTCCAGGAGGTTTTCTCCCGTCAACTGACGCCTATTCATATATCACAGGCGAAACAAATCGGTTACTCCGTGATAACGACGAAAAACAATAACCAAATCAATCATGAATGTCATCTTGGTCTGGCAGTCTCAGGACCGTCTGGGCCTGTACAGGAATACAGACGAGATACTAATGTTTTGTTTCATTTTTCTTATGCAATATGCATTTCGTCTCCAGTTAATAATACCGTTGATACTGCTAAATGTGGGTTTTTACTTTCACTCGCATCACCATTAATAGTGATAACAACCACTAAGCAAATCAGAACTGAAGCTTTTACAAGAATTATTCTGCCTTGCAACAGTGTCATTATTATCACTTTCACAACAAATTGCAATGGCAATTTGGCTTTTCTGTTGTTGTTTTGGCGTTTGTTGATGACAGTCGGCAACACAAGGGCCGGATGCACTCTCCCTCTCCCCTTGAAGAATTCCCTCTTCATCACCGCCTGTCTAAAACAGCGAGGCAATTCATTACTAGACGTGATATGCCACGTTCATTATTCATGGGACTTTCTCCTTTCTCATACTCCTGCACATGTTGGAGGTAATTCACGCAAGTCCCCTGAAGTTCTTTGGTCCTCGTATAATCAATTTTGAATACGGTGAAAAAAAAAAAAAAAAAAAAACTGTAGCCGAGTCTGCATTACAAAATGTCTTTCATCAATATACAAAAGAAATCAATAGCTACATTGCAATCTTAACACTGACAAACTTGGCAGTCTTCCTTGTAGCTATTCTCATCTGAAATTCAATGATTTCCGAAGCATTCTTTTGTCGCTGGCTTAGCAGCCGAGGGACCGTACGTGTCTTTGTGTGTGTGTGTGTGTGTGTGTGTGTGTGTAAGGTGGGATGATCATAAACATAAAAGTGTCCTGGAGGACGGAGCGAAAACTCAGAATTACTTTTCTCTTCTTCAGAGCACTAGACAGGTACCAATGCTCGTTTGCATAATTGGCTCATGATTTGCATTAGACCTAATAAGACACAACCACTGACATATCTTGAAGAATCTTACATTGTATAACTGATTTTATTCTAATTAATATCAATACTGTCGAGTTTCAGCTTATTTGTAATCGCATTAAGCCTCATATGAAACCTGAAGTGAGGTATCTTTCGCTGATTCATATACTGTGCAATTTTATCTTATTATTATAATTCCTAGCAGACATAACGCCCATTATAGTAAGACTAATAGACAACGCCCATTATAGTGAGTCTAGCAGACATAACACCCATTATAGTAAGACTAGAAGACATAACACCCATTATAGTAAGACTAGCAGACATAACACCCATTATAGTAAGACTAACAGACATAACGCCCATTATAGTAAGACTAACAAAAGTAAAAGACATAACACCCTTCATATAGTAAGACTAAGCAGTAACTAAGCAACAAACACCCATTATAGTAAGACCTAAGCAGGACATTAACGCCCATTATAGTAAGACTAGCAAAGAACATAACACCCCATTATAGGTAATGACTAGCAGAACATATAACCCCCATTATATAAGTAAGACTAAAGACAGACCGTAACCACCCTTATAGTAAGACTAGCAGACATAACACCCATTATAGTAAGACTAGCAGACATAACACCCATTATAGTAAGACTAACAGACATAACACCCATTATAGTAAGACTAACAGACATAACGCCCATTATAGTAAGACTAATAGACAACGCCCATTATAGTGAGTCTAGCAGACATAACACCCATTATATTGTAAGAAGCCGAATAAACACCGATTACAGTAGACTAAAAACAGACCCATTAACGCCCTTATAGTAAGACTAACAGACATAACACCCATTATAGTAAGACTAACAGACATAACGCCCATTATAGTAAGACTAGAAGACATAACACCCATTATAGTAAGACTAGCAGACACAACACCCATTATAGTAAGACTAACAGACATAACGCCCATTATAGTAATCTAGCAACATAGTAAACCCAATTAATTAAGTAGTCTTAGCAGACATAAAAGCAACCATTTATAGTAAGACTAAACAGAACACAAAGCCCCATTATAGTAAAGTTCTTAGCAGAACCCAATTAGCAAGAACCCATTATTAGTAAAGTCTTAGCCAAGACAATAAGCCCACCCCATTAATTAGTAAGACTAACAGAACCAATTACACACCCATTATAGTAAGACTAACAGACATAACACCCATTATAGTAAGACTAGCAGACATAACGCCCATTATAGTAAGACTAGCAGACATAATGCCCATTATAGTAAGACTAACAGACATAGCACCCATTATAGTAAGACTAACAGACATAACACCCATTATTAGTTAAGACTACAACATAAGCACCCATTTATATGGTAATATTAGCAGACATAAGCACCATTATATTAAGACTAGCAGCCATAATTCCCATTATAGTAAGACTAACAGAACATACCGCCCCCATTATAGTAAGACTAGCAGGACAATAAACCCATTATATAAGATTAAGTCATACAATTAACAACCCGATTATTATTAAGATTATCCCCAGACCATAACACCCATTATATTAAGACTAGCAGAAACACCCATAACTACAGACTAAGGACACACTACGGCCCTTATGTAAGCTAGCAGACACACCCATTATATTAAGACTAGCAGACATAACACCCATTATAGTAAGACTAGCAGACATAACGCCCATTATAGTAAGACTAGAAGACAACGCCCATTTTAGTAAGTCTAGCAGACATAGAAGACAACGCCCATTATAGTAAGTCTAGCAGACATAACGCCCATTATAGTAAGACTAGAAGATAACGCCCATTATAGTAAGTCTAGCAGACATAGAAGACAACTCCCATTATAGTAAGACTAGCAGACATAACGCCCATTATAGTAAGACTAGAAGACAACGCCCATTATAGTAAGTCTAGCAGACATGACGCCCATTATAATAAGATTGTCCGTTTTAACAGCAGGAGTCGCTTCGACGGTTGCTGTGCAAGCTATATAGTGTTTTGCTTGAATTTTCGGCTACGGTTTTCCACCCGTCCCTAGAAAGGGACGAAGACATAATGCAATTAGGGGCGTTATAAACCATCTTAGGGGTACCCATTATAACCCTGCCAAGTTTCATGCCCATCGGACGAGCCGTTTGGCCGTGATTGAATGACAGACGGACGGACAGACATAACGCCCATTATAGTAAGATAAGTCTATATTTCAGTTTATCAGGCCAAAATTACTATTGCATAGATTTGAGTAAATCAGGATAAATGATTTGTTATTATTATTATTATACGTAAAGTACAGTTTAGACTCTATTCTCCCAAAGAGAAATGGAAGACTATCTTACTATACAATGCATGAATTCAGAATAAGGATTTACACGACAAAATGCTTGCAAACTTTATTTCTCTTTATGATCCCTACGGCGTCACGAAAGAAAAATAAATATTTTACTTTGGGTCAATACCACACTTTGGATCCCAACAGACCGCCTACACCAGTGAAATGAATGAATAAGTTATCTGGCGCCATGCTGCAATGGTCATTGACGTCAAACATTTAGTGGAGTAACAGCGTGTGCAGGATGGAGCATTTCTGAACAAACTATTACTCTCGTTAAAATTATGAACACACATTAACACACACACACACACACACAGTGCCCCAGGTGTGTAAGAAAAACATTCGACAGGTACACAGACACAGCTGATAACTTTTGAATTTAATATTATGAAAGGCATCCACAAGTGCGTAAAAAAAAAAAAAAATCAACAGGTACACAGACAGCTGCTGAAAGATGAACTGGCTGCTACATCGCAGTTCAAATATCGGATTAAAATCCAATGCCTTCCATTTTCAAAAACTTAAATAGATTCAGTATCGCAAGTTATGTCTTTCCAGTCAATTTTTTTTTTCTTCATGATAATCACGGGAACACTGGAGCAAAACGATCTTCCACGAGGAACTGGCGTATTCTCATGCTTGCTACAAGATGCATTAAAAGTAACAGTTCTGATTTGGATATACTCATCATACCAAATTATATTTAAGATGAGGAACCTCGGATTAACAAAAGGGCTGGAGTAAAATGGTCTTTTACAGGTAAATGGAAGGACAGAAAATGTACAATTTTTAATTAAAGACATCCGTGAATCAATTCTTACCGACGAATTTAAGGTATTTCAACAAATCTATTGCTAATGATTTTGACCCAAAGCAAAATCCGTAGGGACAGCAATTCTTATCTAATATCAAAATGGAGTCAGAAGGAAAAACGTACAGACCTTACTCAATATCACCTTTCATACATGGTTTCCTCTGGGGAGAGAGAGAGAGAGAGAGAGAGAGAGAGAGAGAGAGAGAGAGAGAGAGAGAGAGAGAGAGTATTAGGTGATCATGATCATGCGTGTGAATGTTCGGCCTTTGGAATAATGTGAGATAGTGCACTGGTTCGTTCCTTACCTTTGGCGCTCATGAATAAGCTTTAAACTTAAAAAAGTAACAAATGAATCAGCAACATACACAAAAGAAATAGTTTCCTTCAACTCCAAGGCATAAGGCAAAACACGAGCATTTTCTTTTATTCATTCATTCACTGACCTATTCGACAGTCTCAACTCCATTTACAAATTGAATTTCACCGATATGCACAGATAAATGGTGGAATGTTCCTCGGGTTAAGCCTTCATTATTACCCGACGCAGGCCTCTGATTCAACGTCGACAACACCACTTCAAATCTCTCCTCTTCCACCATTAAAACTAATCACGTTTTCCAACGAGAAAAAGCGAATCTCTAATGCATCGAGTAGATTTTCGCTTTCAACAGTTCCATTAATCTTTTGTTTCCCAACACGAGGATGGGGGTTCAGTCCCTTGGAAACACGCAGACCGACCTTCGTTGATAATTTCTCTCTCTCTCTCTCTCTCTCTCTCTCTCTCTCTCTCTCTCTCTCTCTCTCTCTCTCTCTTTTCAAAAGTAATAAACTAAGCATATATGTTTGCAGAAGTCCTGCTTTTAATTCTACTGTCAGAAAAAAAGGCAATTAGGGGACATACCAGTATCAGTCTAACCGAACACCCAACACCTAACCTGCTTAACCTACTGATTTATCTTATCATTTGATATCACTGTGCAATCTGGTGAATTTTATTTTGGTCTGATTCACTTAAAGGAAAATTAAAACAGAAAAGCTACAAGTAAAATAAAAAAAATGCTCTGACCATAAACATTTATTTGTAAAGACGTTGATTTTAGCGAGCTGGGGATTAAAAGAGAGCTATCAACTCGGCCAATGCAGACTTCGTTGTCTTTTAAGAATGTCTTCAGTTCGAGAGGCCAAGCTCAAAAAGTTGATCTTCTCCCTTGTTCTTTTCTCAGCATATAGATTATGAAAGGAACCAGTATTTTGGTTTAAGAAACATTTTTGTAATTATTCAATAATAAAGGTATTAAAATCTCTTTCGCTCAACAATCATCACCGTCAGTGACTTTCCTGACAAAGCGAACCTCTTCCCTTTTAAATACAATACAGAACCACAAGTCTAGGTATCCCTATTTACAGAAAAAAAAGGCTCTAAAAACATCCAATCTACTTAGGGGACTGACCTCAACCACGATATTCACTTTAATCCTCTTTCCCTACCTGTCTTCTCTGTCTTCATTCCCCCAATTTCTCCTTTTGGCCACTGCAAACTTTCCCTCGAAAACTTTTCAGTTTTTGTTTCGCTTCGGGAATATATATAAAGGGACGGTTCGTTTTCGCCATAAAGAAAATGCAAACTGGAGGAACTTTTTTACTCGGTGACATTTTACCAAGAGTGACTAACAATCTTTGCTCATGAACACCGAGTGCGCCCGAGTTCGATTCCTTAACCGGGCCGGGGAGGGAATGGTGTGGACGCGCTTCTCGAACAGTTCATTATACTTCTGCTGACCTTAGTAGTGAATAATGTACGTGATGAATATCCGACAGAGAGAGAGAGAGAGAGAGAGAGGAGAGAATGATCAATACTCAGTCAAAACGTAAACTACTATAATATTAAACCAAACCACGCGAGGTCCTCGCAGAGGTGATCCTCAGCCCACCATTCATCAGACCTCGCGAATGAAACCTCAAATTAACGAGCAAAAACACTAAACCATCAACTACAGATGCACCAATGAAAATCGTTTCCGTAAAAACAGAAAACTCAGGAATTCAGTGGAGGAATCCCTCTGTCCTTCCAGTGGTTGATGATTATTGGTCCGTAAACTAAGTGGTTTTTTGGTACTTGACCAAATATCAACGTTCGATTAAACCCCATTTGTGACAATACTATTTTTTTAGCTTCAAGGAATCCAAATGTGAACCAAAGGACACTTGGAAAATCATTTAAAATATCTGAAAATGGAAATGCTGACATACTCTGTCTCTGTTTATGGGACCGAACTCGACCACGACATTTAATCTCATCTCTATACCAATTCTTTCCATCTTCATTCTCCACCGCCTCTTCTGGGCTTTACAAACTTCCCCACACAACTTTTCGGCTCTTGTTTCTTTTTGAGAGTAGGAGACGGTTCGTTTTCCCTAAAAACAAAAACCAAACTATAAGAACTTTTTTACCTCCATGATATTTCACCTAGGCTCTCTCTCTCTCTCTCTCTCTCTCTCTCTCTCTCTCTCTCTCTCTCTCTCTCTCTCTCTCTCAAATCTTCCAAGTCATTTCTTGGCTAAAGGAATTTTCCAGCACAAACATCAGACTATGAAAATGAAGTAATAGTAGAATGCAAAAACAACACCACCACTATCATTAGCACATATATTTCCCTTCCCCAATCTAATGCCGTATCTTTGACACACCCTTCTAACTCGAGTCTTTACTCCAATTTTTCCCACAACCAAACTTACTCCCGGCAGGTCAATATCTTCAGAGTGGATCTGGCGATAAGAAGGAAAAGAAAAAAATTATTCTATTTTTCTTCCGGTGACTGCTTGTTCCATAACCGCCTCTCCCGAGGAGGAGTGGCCAAGAATGAAGTGAATGGAAAGAAAAAGGCTAAAAGCCGAAGGGAAGAAGGAGGGAAGGGAGCAAAAACTCGGTAACGGCTGCATGAGGAGCCGTTGCAGAGGCAATACCTCCACCCCGTTTTGTGACAAGCGTAAATTACCAAAGCTGTTTGACGTCAGCTGATCATGTCGAATCAGTCTAATTCAAATAATTTAGCACAAACTCCCTGTATCCCCATACAGACAGTAGGAAGGGGGGGCGTTACACAAAACCCCCCCCACCAATGAAATTAAAGGAATATGTTTTTACATAACATACAACAACATTCATGTACGACCACTAATACCTATCGCTGCGTTACAAGCAGCCGTGATACATCCCATTTTTGTGTTGATTAATTTAAATACCAATCAAAGGAAAGATACAGTAAGGCCGACACAGACGTGAAGTAAAATTGCAAATAAAAAAACAACTTAGGTATAAAAGCAAGCAAAGCTAAGTTGTCGACGGCCTACTCTCTGTTACAATGTGTCTCACCCAAAATTACAATGAACCCATAGACATGGACACCGATTTTCGTGGACATTTGTTGCTCATTAATGAATTACTGGTTTGATCAATATGGCGCCACGACATTAAAAATGGACATAAAAATTAATAAAAAGTGGCTTTGACGAACAATGTCTCATATAATGCACTCACAGAAACCAATATTTAAAACCTATATCATTTTAAAAGTCGCCATTTCAAATAACACATACTCCAATCTGTTAACAGAACATATATATTCTACAAAAACAACTGGATTATTAAATTACGAACAGATTTCTATACATACAGAAGACCACCACTCTTCATCTAAATATGTTGGCAGAGAACATATATGTATGTGTATGTATGTATGTATTGTTATGTATGTATGTATGTAGGGACTATATATTATATTATATATATATATTAATAATATATATATATATATTATATAATATATATAGAGAAGAGAGAGAGGATGAGGAGAGAAGAGAGGAGAGAGAGAGAGAGAGAGAGAGAGCCTGTAGACCGATTGATTGTGATGCATTTCACACACAGACAGAAGACCGCTACACTTCAACTCGTTTCAACATTTTATTACTGCTTACGATACTCGCCATCAATTGTTATTGCCAGTGGTGAGTGGATTCAAGAAATTCAAGAAAGCAGCCCGTGCACTGGGAGCCTACGGTTATTCAGCCTTCCACTGATGAATGGTGAATGGACATGATATATATATACATATATATATTATTATATAATATATATATATATATTATATAATATATATACATATATATATATTATATATAATATTATAATTATATTATAAATATCTCTTTCGACTTTTAGTCATTCCCCCCCCTCTCTCTCTCTCTCTCTCTCTCTCTCTCTCTCTCTCTCTCTCTCTCTCTCTCTCTCTCTCTCTCTCTCTCTCTTTTGTGTCTGCAGAATTCAGACACAAAATGAATAATTATGATGAAGGAAGATCAAATATTATGGAAAAGTTGGATTTTTTAATGTCAGAATTTCTGGAAATGAAAAAAAGAACAACATACCAGAACAGGAAAGAGACATGGGAAAATCCTTATTACTACCAGTATTAAATGAAGGAGAAAACACGCAAACCATCATAGTGATGAATGCGCAGGGTTTAGTTACGAGTAACTCAAAAAGAAAAATAGAGTACTTAGAAAACTAATAACCAAAATGAAAAGAAAATAGATATAATGAATAAGTGAAACCTGGTATTCCCAAAGAGCTGGAATGTGATCAAATAAAAGGTTCCAAACTTATAGATCAGATAGAAAAAAATAGGAATCAAGGGGAACCGCAATATATGGGAAAGACAAAAAACAAGGAAAAATATATGAGAAATATAGTAACTCAGAATGTGAAACTAATAGCGGTAGAATTTGAATCTGAAAAATTGATGAACATAGTAATATATAGACCTCCTAATACTAAAGAGTTTGACTTAATAATTGAAAAATTGGATGATATATGTAGAAATCACAAGGACTGGACTATTCTCCTATCTGGTGACTTCAACTTTCCTTTCGTAGAATGGAAAGAACGAATAGGAGATTGTGGTTGTACTTATACATCTAAAAAAGAGAGTAATAGTAGTGCAGAAGATAAGAGGCAATTTGAAAAGCTATTAGATATGCATACTAGAATACAACATTTCAACTAAATAAATCACCTGCCAACAAGAAAGGAAAATACTTTAGACCTAGTATTTGTGAACGAGATGAATTATGTTAAAGAAATAATAGTTTATAATGCGAATATTTCAGACCATAATGTCATAGAATTTAACAGTTCATTCCAAAGCAAGTGAAAATAGAGATAAGCAAGAAATGAAAAAGTGGGAAGGATATGGAAAATACAACTTCTACAGTAAAAATATGGTCAGAAATTAATGAAGAATTAAACAAAGATTGGGATAACATTTTCGTTAATGTAAGGTTTGATGGGACATAACGGGTAAATACGGAGATATTATATAAAATATTGGAGAAAATAGTGGAAAAATATATACCGAAGAAGAAAAGTAAACATCATTCATGCATACCAAGAGACAGAAGGATCTTGTTCCAGAAAATCAGAAAGTGGAAAAAAGGTCTTGCAAAAGAAAAAAATGCATGGAAAGTTATAGAACTAAAAGTAAGATAGAAAATGCAGAACAAAAAGATTATACAATCAAAAGAAAAAAGAAAATGAAAAACGGGACTTGGAAGAAAAAACCCTATTAAATATCAAGCAAAACCCCAAGCTATACTATACTCATATGCGAAGAAGATGAATAAAAGAAGAATAGAAATAGGCCCTCTGAGAATTGAAGGGAGATTATGAATGAAAAAAAAAAAAAAGGAAATTTGCAACATACTGGCAGAACGATATAAGAGAGAATTCACCCCTAGAATAGATAATGAAGATAATGATATAGAAGTAAGTGGGATGAAAAATAGTGAATATTTAGCTGACATAGATATTAATGAAGCTGATATTGTGCAGGCTATTAAATGAAATTAAAAATGGAGCTGCTGCAGGGCCTGATGGAATTCCTGCTATTTTGTTAAAGAAAGTAGTTCATTCTATCGCAAAGCCACTTGCAATATTATTAAGACAAAGTGTAGATACAGGCAAGATTTTATGATGAGCACAAATTAGCATATATTACCCCTACTTTCAAAAGTGGATCAAGACTAGAGGCAAGTAATTATAGGCCTGTGAGTCTAACATCACATATTATGAAAGTGTATGAAAGGGTAATGAAGAAAAATATTATGAAACATTTAATAAAAAATAATTTGTTTAATAAAGGACAATATGGTTTCGTACCCGGAAAAAGTACACAAACCCAACTGTTAGTCCACCGTGAGAACATATTCAAAAATATGAAAAGCGGAAATGAACAGATGTGGTTTATTTAGACTTTGCAAAAGCTTTTGATAAAGTAGACCATAATATTATTAGCGAAGAAAATTAGAAAACACAATATCGTGGATAAAGTAGGAAGATGGTTAAAAGAATTTTTACACAACAGAAAACAGATAGTTATTGCAAATAACGACGAGAAATCGGATGAAGTCAAGGTAATATCCGGTGTGCCGCAAGGTACGGTGTTAGCTGCAATACTGTTTGTTATTATGATTGAAGACATAGACAATAATGTGAAGGATCGGTAGTGAGTAGTTTCGCAGATGACACAAGAATAAGTAGAGAAATTACTTGTGATGAAGATAGGAACGCTCTACAAAGAGACCTTAACAAAGTATATGATTGGGCAGAGGTAAATAGGAGGTGGTATTTAACTCTGATAAATTTGAATCAATAAATTATGGAGACAGAGAAAGAAAGCTATATGCATATAAGGGACCTAATAATGAGACCATCACAAATAAGGAAGCAGTTAAAGACCTTGGTGTGATGATGAATAGGAACATGTTATGCATGATCAAATAGCAAACTCTGTTGGCAAAATGTAAAGCAAAAATGGGAATGTTGTTACGGCACTTCAAAACAAGAAAAGCTGAACACATGATTATGCTTTATAAAACATATGTTCGTAGTCCACTTGAATATTGCAATATGATATGGTACCCACTATCAAAAGGATATTGCACAAAGAGAGAGTGTACCAACAGGTCCTTTACAAGCTAGAATAGAAGAAGTTAAGGACCTAGAATACTGGGAAAGACTACAATTCTTAAAATTATATAGTCTAGAAAGGAGAAGAGAACGCTACATGATAATTCAGGCATGGAAACAGATAGAAGGAATAGCAGAAAATATCATGGAACTAAAAATATCAGAAAGAGAACAAGCAGAGGTAGATTAATAGTGCCCAAAACTATACCAGGAAAAGGTAAGGAAAGAACACAGGACATTAATCCACTACGCACCAGCATCGATAATGCAGCGTCTATTCAATGCGTTGCCAGCTCATCTGAGGAATATATCAGGAGTGAGCGTAGATGTGTTTAAGAATAAGCTCGACAAATATCTAAACTGCATCCCAGACCATCCAAGATTGGAAGATGCAAAATATACCGGAAGATGTACTAGCAACTCTCTGGTAGACATTAGAGGTGCCTCACACTGAGGACCTGGGGCAACCCGAACAGATGTAAGGTCTGTAAGGTAAGGTCTCTATATATATATATATATATATATATATATATATATATATATATATATATATACTATAAATATGTTTGTGTGTATTGGCTCTTCGTATGTCACAGATTAAAATGCCATTCTCACTAGGAAGGATAGCCACGTTCTACTGGCCGTAAAGGCACAAATATAAAATCGATTCGTTGTATGTGTGCGCATGTACTATATAACCGTACTCATAACCTAGATTTTATCAGTTAGTCTTTCCTGATTTTACCTTCCTCCTCCCCAATCGCCCCACCCACCCACCAAATAATATTCGGTTGGCCGCATTCAATTTCGAATCGTTCTGTCTTCATCTATCAACCTGATCTGGTGAGCGCATCCGTCTGAATAAGATCCCGCAATTTAGTCAGGTTCAGAGCATCCAAAACATAGTTCGATCCTGTTATTTAGTGTAGTTTTTTCATCAGGTTAATTTGGAATTATACCCAAACGGCATCTCGACTTTCTACGAGGCTCATATTCTACTCATTTGTCTAATCTTCCTTCTAAATTCAACCTTTTTTTATCCATAATGTTTTAATTATTCTGATCACTTGTATTGGTATTATTCATCAATGTTTGGAAAGTTACTCAATTGTATCTTATTCCTATCTAAAGGAGTGAACATAAATCCCTGGAACAAGGAATTTTTGTCCAAACATTTCTTCGCGGTATGTTAAGGCCTGTCCACACGACCGGGCCTGATCGGCGGACCTCCCCTCTAACGGGCACACTTAACGGGCAAACCGTCAAATTTCCCGATGGGTCTTGTAGCAAAATCACCATGGTGGTGCCCGATGGCTTGAGCTTCGACCCTGGCAGACGTATGTTAACCATATACATTTCTTTTACTGAGCCATTCTTTGCACCATATTCTTTTCTTTTTCTTCTTTTTCATCACACACAAAGCAATTACCATGCTACGCAATATCTTCTTTGCGGTAGGCCCCTGTTTATCGTACCGCACTGAACACACTACTGGCATCGTCGGGCACGCCCACCTCTCCATCGCCTCACCCGTGTGGACAACATTCACGGATGAGCCCGCCAGAATTTGCCCGTCAACCCCGGAGCATGCCGATCAAGCCCGCTCGTGTGGACAGGCCTTTATACCCGTTTGTGTCTTATCAATTAATATATATTTATATATACATATACATACATATATTATATATATATATATATATATATATATATATATATATGCGCATTAAGCTGCAAATTCGCTCTACCTCGGAATTAATATATATTTTATATATTTTATATAGCATGTTAGTATGTTAACCGAAGGGGAAAGTTTTTCGTTGATAAGAAATTCGTCTGATCATGGGCGCGAACCACGGAACCAAAAATTCAGGACGTACAGTGAAGCGCTTTCAACCACACGGCTATCACGTGATAGCCGTGTGGTTTAAAGTGCTTCACGGTTACGTCCTGAATTCTTGGTTCCGTGGTTAGCCGTGTGGTTGAAAGCACTTCACTGTACATCCTGAAATCTTGGTTCTGTGGTTCGCGTCCATAAGCCGACGAATTTCTTATCAACTCAAAAATTCCCATTCGTTTAACATATATGAAAACATACTAATTCCGAGGTAAAGCGGATTAAGATATTAAAGGACAATTTGTAGCTTAATGCGTAGATATGAATCACAGTGATGTGATAAGACTCTTACACACACACACACACACACACACATATCTTATATATATATATATATATATATATATATATATATATATAATACACACACACCACACACACACATATATATATATATATATATATATATATATATATATTATATATGTGTGTGTGTGTGTGTGTACCAAATACGGAGTTATATATAGGCAAACAGTGAATATAAGGAGTGTCAAAGTTCAGACTTATTAATACACTTTCAGAATGCGGCTGAAGTTCATACCAAGTTTAAATTAGCTTGACAAGTTGAAGCTAAAACTGATTAAAGAAATATACGTTTCAGGATCAAGATCAATATCAGAGCAATATAAGTAAAGATTCACTGAAAGACAGCTCGAGTGACTTTGAGTATAAGTCCGGATGCACCTTGATAATTTTCTAGATTTGCCGTAAACAGAATATCGAAATAAACATTTTTCCTCTAAGGATTAAGGGACTACAAGAAATATAAATTAAAAACTAAATTTCAAACATGTTTACAGGTTAAGTGACATTGTAATAATGGCTAAAAAATTAAAAATAAAATAAAATTACTACAAAAATGTATCATAATAAATATACACAAAAGCACTTTTGCTCGTCCAAATACAGAAATTCATATGCAGCATCCAGACATGCACTTTCATAAAACTAAATTATTGCAAAACTTATTTAAATGAGGTCCCAAAGCAATTAAAAAATCAATTCAAGCACAGGAACACGCAGCGTGTGTCGTGGGAAATGGTTTAATCTTGGGCCTCGGAAGTAATTCACCTGCATAATTAACAACAAAAGAGAGCAATTAAAATTAAATGCAGAGCACACGCAAATTAATATCAGGAATAAAACCATTCATAAAAAAGGAAAAATGTCATAAAAGCGCCCATTTTGTGTGCAATACTTTTCATCTTTTATGAACTTTGCATGGCGATGACCACTTCTGGTGCATTTCCATTCTCGTAAAGAGAGAGAGAGAGAGAGAGAGAGAGAGAGAGAGAGAGAGAGAGAGAGAGAGAGAGCATGCAAACCAATTACGACGCGTCGTAAAAGAATAATTATTTGTTTTTACAAACTTGCAAGAGATCCGAAAGAGAGTCAAAAGGGATAGACGGGAAAAAGGACTGAAAGGAGAAATTGCCGGAGGGTCAAACGAGTTGATAAGAAAGAAGGACAAAAGACGTTTTTTTTTTTTTTTTTTCCAAGTCGAACCGAAGCGACGTGACTTATGACCTTATTGCTGAGAACCTGCAGCAGGCGCTGCAGTCACATTAATAAGGTCTTTATTTTTTTTTCTTTTAGCTCATTCAGCAAAATGGATTCCAAACAACGCGAAAGTCCTCTCAACGTTGAGCAACTTAAAGGTCACTTATTCAAGTGCTCATTAAAAAAAATAAAATAACAAAAAGACGAAAGAGGAACACTCTCATTAAAGGTCGCGTCGCTTATGGATCGCCTACCTGTCTCTGCTTGAAGAATTAAAGAACCCAAGTTTCTGGTTATTTCGCTCTTATAAACATGTAAGTAATAAAATAACCGAATGTATGAACTTCGTTCATTATGCAACTCACAAATATCGGAAAGGCCAATTGCCGGAAATCTTAGAAGATACTTTAAAACGATAAGTAGCAAAATTCATATAAAAATGCATAAAGGCACAATGCTAGAACAACAAAACCCCTCAACTGATTAATAACACTTTGTACCAAAGAAAACTGTAGAACAAAACAAAGTAAAAACTGTTAGAAAGAACGAGGTAGAATAAGATTGCAAACATTTTCCTTTGTGGATATTTTTCCAGTGGGGACGTTGATCGTTTGTAAACAAAGCTGTCAGAAGCCATTGCAATCCAACTCCAATTTCTATGCAAGAAATGTAAACCGAGATACACAGAAAGAGGTCAACATATACCGAAGAAGCAATGTTTCCATCACCTTCACAATCAAGAAGTTATATAGTGTGTATGTACACACATATATATCTATATATCGTATATATATAAATATATATAAAATTACGAATAATCTTCTGTGCAAGTGATAAAGCCAATATATATATATATATATATAGATATATATATATATATATATATAGTATATATATATATATATATGGCTTTATCACTTGCACAGAAGATTATTCTTTCAAAACCTCTGTGGAACAAAAGTCCCCCAGTCGAATGTTTGCTATTTGCTCGTCAGCAAATAGCATCACATGTTGCCTAAACTGAGAATACAGCATTTCCCCTAATACATTTAGTAGAGTAAACCGATTCGACAAGGTCATACTTCTAATTTCAGCTAGTTCGTTACCAACGACACAGGCCTGGCCATTAAATCAGTGGCATCGATTTAATGAAGACACCATACCCTTTCTATCGTACTTATGCTGCTTTCTTAATAAAGTTCGATTAAATGTCTGGAGTGAATAATGGACTCTGCTATCTCCAGTTTTACTGCCAAATAAAACAAGCCAATACGACGCTGTTACACTTAGTTGCAATGATCTTCCAGTAAAACAGTGAAAAAAACAATACCTAAAACTTAGTGTAGGTTATTTAGATAGACAATAATTGATTAGTCAATTTGCTTCACTCTTTGGAGTGAATAACCATGAAATGTTTATTAGCATCATGGATAGGTTCAAAAACCCACACAAACACACACACTTTTGCTTGAGGTAATAAGTAAAGTGTACCGAATAATTTTTACAGAACATACAATGAATGTAAGCGCCAGCTCACCTCACTGTCTTCGATCCGTTCAACGTCATTAGTTAGGATACAATATTCTCGTCTAGGCCCTTGCAAGAGAGAAAGTGGGAGGTTACTTACTAGAAAATTCCATTTCATGACAGAGAGAGAGAGAGAGAGAGAGAGAGAGAGAGAGAGAGAGAGAGAGAGAGAGAGAGAGAGTACAAGGAAAGGCGGTACGCACTTCCCCCATTTCCCCATTACCATACCAATCAGAATTGAAATATTGCCCCTGAACTGGCTTGTAAAATCACGGTGCGTGTCGCACATAACAATATACATTGCCAAATACAGCCAGGTTTTATGTGCCGGAGAATATGACGTACGCTTAGGGCCCTTTTACTTTTGCTGGAATTCAAATAATAAATAAAATTACACAAAGAGCCTTCATGCTTATGTTTGTGTTGGAGAGAGAGAGAGAGAGAGAGAGAGAGAGAGAGAGAGAGAGAGAGAGAGAGAGAGAGAGAGAGAGCGCAACAACAATACAGTGGTTTTGATTTAGTTACTCAAATAACAACAGGAGCATGTCTAAGAAAAAGACACAAAAGCTGTCAAAACAGGGTTTAAGTATGTATTTATATATGTGTGCGTATGTATGTATGTATGTATGTATGTATGTATGTATGTATGTATGTGTATGTATATATATATATATATATATATATATATATATATATATATTTAAAAAATCACAGTAGATGCACGTGACTTCAATAAATAAGCGAATACCACGGGAAAATGATAGTCAGGAATCCAAGCGCTTTCGTCTTTATTCAGACATCGTCAAGGAGCTACTGACGATGTCTGAATAAAGACGAAAGCGCTTGGATTCCTGACTATCATTTTCCCCGTGGTATTCGCTTATATATATATATATATATATATATATATATATATATATATATATATATATATATATAGATATATGCGAAGAACACCGACTGTACATTCCTTTTTAACTAGAAACGACATTAAATTCTGCCGGTCATTAAATCTAAAGTACCTCTATACCTTAAGACAGGATGTCATAACCGGCAGTTCGACATTACTTTCATTTTCCGTTCAGCGAAATCTAAGTACGTAGTGAAACCACGTCATCAAGAATTAAAGGAAGAGAAATAAGAGAAAGCAAATGATGTGTTCGACTCAGGTCGTTACCGCAGATGTTCTTTACCCATATATTATGTTACAGATGCGAACTTCCACAAAAGATTATGTTGCCAAAGCTGGCGTTTACACCTGTGCGTAAAAAAAAAAATCTCTAGTCGGCCACAAAATATAGGAACTGTTATTTATCAATCCACTTAACTACAAGTGGCCCATGCACGATCACTCCGAGGCTGAATTTACACTGGTAGTATCCACGATCTCTTTTCGTTCATTCATTCATATCTTGTCGCACCATTGTTCTACCCATCGGAGTGCTGTGTCGTTTGCTGTTCTTAGGCCCATGTCCGAACAAGTGGGCCCTAGTAGGCAACTACGCAAGATGTGATTCATATGTTGGATTGGTTCCCCGCAGGAGCATTCAGCATAATTTGTGTAACCCCATCTCTGTCCTACCAACCCTTGTTCTTCCTCTATTCACGGTGACCCATTTCCTTCTGGTGAGGGAGAATCCACAAGGCAGTTCTTCACTAAGATCAGGGAGGGCATTATTAGTTGTCTGACCGTCGCTCTCTCTCCATTTCTGAAGTCTGTATTCTGATAGGTCTGGGGTCTCTAGTTCTTTCACGGTCATGAAGCTCTTACGTGATTTCAGACGTCTTCTTGTTTCACGATGGTTGCAGAGTGGGTGCCTGGTATCATTTGCTTGTTTGGTCTTTTCCTTTCTAACCACGGCATCTCGACGAGCTCCCTAATCTAAAATCACATAGGCACTCTTGTTCTTATTTTCAATTGGCAGGATTAGTTGAAGTTTATCGCCATACTATCACAAATATAATGAAGACAATTCAGTTCTATTTTTTCCACTATGAAAACCCTAAATGTCTCGTCTGGTCAGTAATACTACAGGGTTCGCTATTCACTAAAATACTGCGTTATTTTAAAAGCCGCAATTACCTCTCTCTCTCTCTCTCTCTCTCTCTCTCTCTCTCTCTCTCTCTCTCTCTCTCTCTCTCTCTCTCTCTCTGAGTAAATTCTCCATGCTGAAGAAAATTTTTCCCAATGAAGTTGCCTATAGCAATGCCCATTGGGTATTTCAATAACAGCAAAAAATAGAAATTCTATGCCTTTATGAAAGGCCAACAAAACCACTTACCCAAATACTGTCGCTTTACAATGTGACAGCAACAAATTTCATACAAATACCTCTGACAACGCATTCAAAAATATTTCTTTTTATATAAGTTCATAAAAATTATTATACTAATAAATTTACATGTGAAGAAAATATGAGTGACGCATGCGTTGT
Source organism: Macrobrachium nipponense (assembly GCF_015104395.2). NCBI lineage: Eukaryota > Metazoa > Arthropoda > Malacostraca > Decapoda > Palaemonidae > Macrobrachium > Macrobrachium nipponense. The sequence continues at coordinate 91,178,089 of NC_087200.1, read as the reverse complement.
TAACACAACAACAACAACAACAACAACAACAACAACAACAACAACAACAACAACAACAATAATAATAATAATAATAATAATAATAATAATAATAATAATAATAACAATAATAATAATAATCACCCCCAAAACAATGAAGTCTTGAAAATCAAGGAAGCGTTTCCATTTTATGTCGGATATTTCGATAACACTGTTAAAAAAGTCGAGAGAGAGAGAGAGAGAGAGAGAGAGAGAGAGAGAGAGAGAGAGAGAGAGAGAGAGAGAGAGAAGGGAAGCCATGAAAGGCTAAATATTTTCCGCTGAAAGGTGCAACAAAATAAGTTCAATCTCGCAGAGTCATGCTTCAAAAAATCTGAAATATTCGCCGCGGGAGAGGAAAAGGACTTGATTGAAAAACATTTCGCGAGGAACAAATATCACGGAAAACATTTCCGCCGAGACAAGAGACGAGGTAAAAAAAAAAATATATATTTTAGTGACGCTTGTTCTCTCGCCATCACATGCCACTGGAGAATGTGCTTCAAAACTATTTTGAAGAGTCGTCTGCGCGTTGGTGACGAAGTAGAATTTCTTGAGCCCACAAGATTTCCAAGGATATTTTTGCATCAGATGTTCAAATCACAATGAAGCAAAAGTGGCTATTACATAGGCATTTTTCTTTTCGTCTGAGTGAACGCATCTTTCTTTATGTCTAAGTGGAGCCACTTTTCAGTGTCATAATTTTCTTTTGGCATTATTATAAACTAATAAGTCATTCTTTGTCATTTATGAATTTTTCTGTGTGATAAGATATTAATTCCGTTTAAATAGACATTTTTTCTAATAAATGATGAAAGTCTTACGGCAATATTATAATAAATCAGTATAATAATAAAAAAAATTTCTTCGTGACCAAGCATAGATCTCTTTTGTAATAAAGTGCAAAGGTTTATGCAATGAGGCATTAAATCCGCTAGTAATGACCCAGGGAACGTATAATACGGCTGGAAGACCATGACAAATATAGTATGCAAAAAGGAAGCCTCGTGACTAGGTGACCAAGAGAAAGATAACTCTGAGAAACATTCGTCGCAGAGATAATGGGGAATTACATTGCAGAACAATGAATATGAAAAAAAATTTTGCCTTGGGAAAAACTCGTGCTACTGTAGTGAAATATTTTGGCCCCGTCCAGGTGATTGCAAAACGAAACGAATTCCTTCCGGTTCTGGGCCAATTTTAGAGTTTGGAAATCAATGACTTTTCAATCGTGGCTTCTTTTCTGAAAAGTAAAAGAACGGAATAAAAACGGTTGGTTTTATGTTTCGTTTAGCGAGCGCCTCTTGTAAGACCTTTTTCTAGCCGTGGTAGAATAAATATACACATGCATGCATGCATACATACTACATACATACATATATATAATATATAATTATATATATATAATAATATTCTATATCTATAGTATCTAATTATATATTAAAGGTATAATAGCCACGAGGGAAGAAAATAAAAAAATCTTCTGCTAAGTAGATATATATATATATATATATATATATATATATATATATATATATGTGTGTGGTGGTGTGTGTGTGTGTTTGTGTGTGTGTGTTGTGTTTGTGTGTGTGTGTGTGTATAAACATAAATATATATATATATGCCGCTAAGGTTTGTTGCAAATTCCACTGAAATTTTATTAGTTTCTCATTATTCCGAAGTCAAAATTGGCATGAGTGCATAAACTTTTCGCAGAATAAATGAACAAAATAAAGAATAAATCAGATTATAATACCTTGATCGCGCATAGATTTCCTTAACAATTTTATCTTATTCTACACATTCTCTAACATAACACCTACGAAGAATCGCTCATCATTCGGTTACAAAAGTACTAGAACCTTGACAAAATAAAAGAATAAAAACGATGAAACCTTCGTACCTTTTCCTTTGGAGTCAAACATAGAGTAGAAAAAAATAAACCTATCAATTCTATATCAAAATAGCATGGTAACTTCCGTTCCATTTGTCAGGCGAAAATAAAAACTGATGTCTTTTGTGTGTGTGTGTAGTTTTTTTTTTTTTTTTTTTTTTTTGGGGGGGGGGTGATAAATCCTGAAATGGGAGAGTTGTTTTGATATTCAGAGCTAAAGCCATTTTAGTACTGAAAGCATTTTCAGTATTAAAATAGGCACCATTTTACTGAAAATAATGATAATAAGAATAATAATCTACTAATAATAAATACCAACCGATTTTACAAAAGGCATTTTTAATAATATTAATGATATTGTCAAAAATTGAGTTTATCTCTAAAATCATAACAAGAAAACAATAAAAAAATGTGTATTTTACAAAAAATAAACTTTAAAGTAACCTAAATGGAAATGTAATTTTCAAAAGGAAACATCGCTTAAACTGGTCTGAGAACAAAGAGTTCCCAAAACGAACGATGCTGATGCCATTTGCCTTCAAACTCTACGAATATGAGATAAATATCAGATATCAGCCAATTGTTTAAGAAACTCCTCACACCACATTATTCGTATAACAGCTACCAATATAGATTTTAAATTACAAACACTATATGATCATATAGACACTGAAACATATTCGAAATAGCATTTTTTTTTAATCTGTCTCCATGTAAATAAATAAATAAATAAATAAATATATAAATAAATAAATTACTAATATCCCTGAGTTCGACGAAAAACGAAACCGACCCACGTTAACGGGAAGCCAGCAACGGATCCCCACCTTACGCCGCGGTCATTCCATTTCCACGCAAGTGAGCATCGTTCAATAACAGATCGCCTCGGAGCTCTTAATCCTTCTTTAACGATCCAACGCAACAGGGCGGAGGAAAGTGAGCGTAAACTTCCAGAAAACACTGCCTTTGATTCCCCGGTTGCCTTAACCTTGACCTGGGAGGGGGGGGGGGGGGGGGGTGAAAATGAATTGGCGATACCTCGGGGATGGGCATAACCTGACTCTGGTGACTTGCAAGGTGAAGAGTCAGTCACTCCTGGAGGCTAACTGAAGAGAAAACCTGGAAACGAATGTACGTAAATAAAAAACGTCCTCTCTCATGCATTTCTCAGTTGCCATCACGAATAAAACAAAATAATGGAAGCCACATTCCTCAATTTGATATCCAACACTCAACATTAAACAATCAGGTTCTACAGAAATAATACACGCTTCCTCATTAATCGCTGGAATAAAGCTGATATATTACCAAAGGTGAGACCGGAACAACCTAAAGCGCTCGCTTTAATTATGACGATCTTTCGGAGAGATAATAAAACAGTGACATGTGGTTTCTGTCAACCGAGCATCACAAAGTATATGGAATACTTTCTCCCATTAATCTGGCCTTCCGCTTACATGGGCAATGAGGGGATGCTTGTGGGTAATGCCTCAGGCGGTACTGCTTTCTCTTTCTATAAAGTGTATGTGTGTATGTATGTATGTATATATATATATATATATATATATATGATATATATATATATATATATATATATATATATATATATGTGTGTGTGTGTGTGTGTGTGTGTGTGTGTGTGTGTGTGTGTAATTATACATCATATTGTAATATCATATATATCTCTATATAAAATATATATAAATATACATATATATTATATATATAAATACTATATATATATTTATATAGATTTATATATATACGTATATACATACACGTGTGTGTCTGTCTGTGTGTGTTTCTGTTCCAGTGAGAGTGTGTTCACTCCGATAACTAAATGATTACCCTGTCAAAGACCACATGTTTTCAGTATAACTTATGATGGTATACGTTTTGAAAAATCACAAATACCATTTTTTTCTCTCTCTCTACTTATCTTTCTTCACGTCCTTCTGCAACAATCGACTAACAACTAAGTACATGAAAAAGTGTTCAAGTCACAGAGGTACTGCGTGGAGATCGATCGCGGGTTCCATGGTTGTGAGGCGAAAGTTTAAACTATCAACTGCAACATAGACTGAGAGAGAGAGAGAGAGAGAGAGAGAGAGAGAGAGAGAGAGAGAGAGAGAGAGAGAGTGTGTCCATACGTGGTAGAAAATGAATGTGGAGGTAATGATAGACAGGTAACTGATTCGCCGAAGCGATTACCTGTCCGTAGAACACCTTGAGATATACCTTCCTCAAAGTTAGGAAATGTGGGCCTTAGACATTCCAGCAAGCGATGAGAGCACAAGTCTATATATATATACTATATATATATGCGTGTGTGTGCGCAAGCGCGTGCGTGCGTGCGTATGTGTCACATTCGTTTTTTATTGAATAAACCTTTCCAAAATCAAATTTGCACACAATGAATACTAAGTTACATAATACAACACTGGATGGTAAATGTCATCTGTGACAGACCTAAGAAGAAACCTGAACGATGGACACATTTGTACGACTCAAGGAAAAAAATGATGTGATGTATTCCTTAGACATTTACAGATCCAGCATATTTGGTATAAATGATATACTACCTCCACTGACAAAAGATAAATGGCTCTGTAACCTGAACATGCGATACACAACGCCGCTATGGTAACGCACTCGGGGGGAAAGAACCGTGCTACGGAATGCAATTGAAAACGTGACAGAATGTCAGGATTTGGAAAGTGGAATTTTTTTCCTTTGGAGGATCACTTTTTTTTTTTTCCCGTCCGTTCCCGCCTCCTCTTTTATCAGTGAACGCTCGCTTTCATAGCTTTATTGCTTGACGGGGAAGCCCCCTACCTCTCCTTAAATATATTTTCATTTGCCTTCCGCACATAACGTTCCCCAAAATTTTTACGACCAAAGTGCATGATATTCCATCAGGCGCCGTTCATGCTGCTGCCATCTTTGGATGGAAATTCTTTCTTTTGAGGTCTTCATAGAGAACGCACCTTCACGTTCGCATCTTGGTAGCAGGTCTTATAGGAAATTTCGAGGTTCATTTAGTTCACTGGAAGTGCTTATGTTTATAAATAACAGATAACAGTGATAACGGATCTGTATTGGATAAAATGATTTCCATGGACTGTCCTAACAGTTTACCGGATCCAAAGAAGGTTCCTGAATGCCTTCGTGATAGATCGTCGACTGATCAAGTTTTTAAATATTATTAAGGTGCATTCGTTATCCACACATAATTTTCATACCTTCTCATTTCGACTATGTTGATATAAAATGCTAATTTAAAACAAACTATTAGATTGGTGTTGTTATCAATCAGAGATTACAACAGCCTCTCGGGAAAATATTTCCTTCAGTCAATTCTCAGAGCACACTTCGACAGATTCGTTATCCCTCACTCATTTTAATGACTGTTTAAGCAAATTTTGTTACTCATCCCAATTTCTTAATTTTTTTTTACTATTCCCAATATCTTAAAATTTATCACAATCGTTTTGATTATAACCATCAACCTTGAAGGCAAAAGTAGGACAGATTTCGAAGTGACCTTGTCAAAACAAAGTTCATACATCATCACGCAATTTTATGGCTTCTGGTTAACACCGTGATGCTTACTGATTATAAGGACAACTGAAGTTCTCTAAGGCTTTCAAATCTATACTTTCAGTTTAAAAGAACTTTACCTGTAATCACTCAATATGTTTCAGTCACTTGGATACGATTTAAAACGTTCTTTAACAATTTCAAAGGCAACTGATAAAACATCCCTTTCCTATCTTTTTTTAATTCCATATAAATATTTCTCAAAACATTCCATTCCTTTAAGTAGTTAACTCATATAAACATTCTTAAGACATCTTTCCTCTCCATTTTCATCTAATTAGTAGTATATTTTTCACGTACCCTTTCCATTCCTGCAGTGTAATGAATTCATATAAACAATTTACACAAAAGAGAAACATGAAACTTTCAATAAATAAATGCACGGCTTCCCGAAAGACCACCGTGAACCAAAGTGACATAAATGCAACAGCCTACGCCACTTCCACTATAGGAAATCCAAACACTACACTTTTACCAGATAAAAAAAAATAAAATAAAAAATAAATAAAAAACGAAGAAGGGGGAAGAGCAATTCTCAGCTAAATATGGATCAAATTCTCAAGACCACTTTCCTGCATCGAGTTACCAATACCTGCAATATTCCCACTTTCGAAACATGGCGACAGGTGATGACGATTTCATATACACTGCGGGCGAAGGAAGACGAGAAACTGTGACCTCAAATGACAATGTCTGTCAATAGACACGAATTACTTGATAATTTACCTGTAAAAACTTTTTCTGGTGGCAATATAAGCCTTGTGGAATTGCTCAGTGACGCAATTTACATTTTACATAAATCAGCATTTTGAAGGTTTGACAAGTGCAAGCCAGACTTAATTAGTTATAATTATGTAGGCATAAATGAGCTACACGACCCTTCACAGTTATACTTTAATGACTGCCTGTAAAATATGAAAAAATCATATTGACTAAAAGACGCAACTGTAGAAAATAAAAAAGTAAAAATAAAACAATAGATATAAGTTTAGAGCCGATTCCATTTTTGTCATTTAAACGAAAGGTTAAGATATACAACGAATTTCAACGAATCACTTTGCTATTCCTCAACAAATCGACATAAAGACCAGGTCCACAGCTGCAAACGCACCTAATTCAAAAATTATGCCACTATGAAAACTGATGGTTTGTTGCCAAGAACTAAAATACAACTTCGAATATCGTATTTTTCACATCACGTGTCCAGCAGCATATATCTCTCTGTAAAATTCATGATGGAGACATCATGAGAGAAAACTGTCGATTATTACAGATTCCTCAAAGTCTATCCCTGAGAATTCAGCTAATAAGAGACACGGAAATGAACCAACAAATAACATATATATATGTAAAGAACTCTCACGCACGCGGTTAACTGCATGAATTTGTCCATCCCGGAGTAATTCAACACACATTCGTGTATATATATATATATATATATATATATATATATATATATATATATATATATATATATATATCTATATCTCTCAATTATATCTAGGGGAGAAAAAACAAAACTCCTACAAGAAGCGTCCTCTGGGTGGCGAACGGAGGAACCTCCTGTGAAATAATCCCGTAGGGCTGCTCCGAATATATCAAACGATAGGTCAGTGATAGGTTAGACTAACAGGCCAAGCAAGCCGCTAACTGAAGCTTTATCGCTGGAGAAACTCAAGGGTCAGTATTTAGACGTAATCATAGGCGACGAAACCGGAAACGTCTGAGAGAAAACGGCAAGGAAAAATTGGATGTTACTTTCAGAAGCGATACCTTAAAAGTTAGCACTCATAATGATAAGGAAGATGAAACACTAGATATAATGAAAGAGAGAAAACTCGATTTATTAGGGATGGTCAAGACAAGGGAGACAGACAGGTACTGATCTATTGTGGAGTAGACGCTGGAATTAGACAAAAAATGGCGTTGCTTATGATCGTAGGTCCCAGTCTTGCCCCTTACATACAAAAAGTACAGCTAGTGATCGAAAGACTTCCGAGTTGCACAATAAGGATAAAGAATAAGAACTATTATGTACGTACATCAGATCTCTGCCCCACAACAAGGCTACGCAAAAGAAGAGCTTAGAAGAGATTGAATATTTGAAGACAGAAGAGATTGCAGATGAAGACTGACCCCACTGACAGGCTGGAAGCCTACTGGGAGTGGAATTTGAAATATAATTTTGTATATATATATATATATATATATATATATATATATATATATATATATATATAGTTGGGATTCTTATGCCTACTTGTCGGAAACATATCTAAATCACATATAAAGAATAATACCGATTTTGTTGAAAAATCAGTAATGCTCACGTAAATTACGACTTTAAAATGATCAGTTTTGATGTTACCTCTTTATTTACCAATGTTCCAGTTGATGATTTGTTGAACTTTTTAGCTGACGAATTAACAAAGCATATTTTACCTTTGGCTTCTGACAAAAAATTTTAGAATTGATAAAATTATGCGTTAAAGATTGCAAGTTTGTTTTTAACGGAAATTATTACCATCAAAAGTTTGGAATGGCTATGGGAAATCCCCTTTCCCCAGTACTTAGCAACCTGTATATGGAATTTTTTGAAGTAAAAATATTACCTGGTATTTTGCCTAAGGGGGTTCTTTGGTTTCGATATGTTGATGACATATTCTGTGTTTGGCCTATGAGCAAAAATTTGAACATATTTTTAGAAAAGTTAAATAATTTGGTACCTTCTATTAAATTCACCGTTGAAGAAGAAAATAATTGTTCATTACCGTTTTTAGATGTTTTGGTTCATAGAAGGGATAGAAGCTTTGTGTTTGATGTTTACAGGAAACCTACCAATGTCTGTTCATATATCCACTATTATTCAGACCACCCTGTTAATGTAAAACTCTCAGTTTTTGTAGCATGTTTTTAAGGGCACTACGGATATGCAGTCCGGAATTCCTAGACTCCGAGAATGTAAAATTTATGACGTAGGAAATAGGTAAAATACCCAAAGTTTTTAATTGACAAATCTTTGCAGAAAGCTAGAAATATTTTTTACTCCACTAACAATAGGGAACCTTTTGTGAGAGAAAATATCTTAACACTGCCATATAATGTCAATCTTTCTTTTATTCAGAAATTACTGAAAAACTTTCAAGATAAATGTGATATATAAAAATTCAGGAAACACTTCAAAATATCATTGTGCGTAATTCCCCAAAACAAACTAGTGGCTGCATTTACACGATTCCTTGTGCTGGCTGTAATTACAAATACCTTGGTCAAACTGGTAAAGAACTAGATTACCGTCTAAAACAACACCGTTACGCAGTTAGAACAGGTCAATCGACGAGTGCTTTATTTGTACACATGAATGATTTTAACCATAGTATAGACTGGAAAAATGCATCTGAAGTAATATTTTGTAACCATATTGTAAAAAGAAAACATAATTGAATCTGCATTTATTAAGCATTTTAACGATCAACTAATGAATCTGAGTTCAGGTCTTTTTAAATTAGATAGTTACCTTGTTTATAAAATTGTAGGGAAATACAATGTCACCTTTTAGCAACAGCCTGTTATACTAACTGCAGTTTCAGTTCTTAATCACTTTTAAAGTATTCTTACTTGTTTGGTAGTGACAATTTGTAATGATAATTTACTTGTTAACGGCTTTGATCTTTGTTCTGTGAACTTTTCTTGTTTATGTTTTCTATTTATTTATTTTATTTTACTTTGTACCCCGAAGAAGTGTACGCAATACACGAAAGCGCTTGGTACCTGGTCTTTGATTCTTCACCTTTCATGTGGCTATTTACGTATATATATATATATATATATATATATATATATATATATATATATATATATATATATATAAAACCCTACCATCACAAAGGAAATAAAACACGCTAGTCATAATTTTGTTCCCATGTGTTTTGCATTAAAATATTATCCGAAGACATACTGGGATATTCGAAACGAGTAAATAAACTACATACTCACTCAAGTAACATTTCACCGCCTCCTGTTCCCTCACTATCTCTCAATTTATCATTATTCCGCTGACATCCCCGTTCCCTCTCCTATCCGGCCAACATCAGTACAGAACAGAAATGACTTTCGCTCATTACTAAGGCAACAAGGACACGCCAAACTACCGTTATCAACAGCAACCGGTAACAGTATATCATGTACTGATCTTGGGATCTTCCGCCGATGACTCACTGTCGTTGCTCCAACATGAAAAATGATAACACAACAATGAGACAAAAAAGTGAAAGTGTAATCACACCTGCATCCATAAGTGGCCACACGAAACATGCGCTAACTACATAAGCAATTTGGAATTTTTGTTTTTCATCTAGCGAACAATTTCACACGAATAAAAATTCCGATCTTTTTTTAACTCTGGTTTTAAATTTGGAGGCGATGAAAAACATAAAAATGACCACTTAAGTGACGATGTCAATCCTAATCCACACATTACATAAACATCAATGTACTGAAATACTAAAGGGATATGCTTATTTTAAAATTCTCACTAAATTTTATATTACACCCAAATCTCAAAAAGATTGCGTAAGATCGATTCCAAGATATCATTACCGCATTGGAGCCCTTTTTTATGTGGATTCGCACATTCTTTGTAAATATAATTACCTTTGGAATTAGGAATAACGTGCCAGGTCCAGTTACAAGTGGCCCTTATTTGATCGCTGAAACGGCACCGGCATCGTATCTCCTGGATATCCAGGAACTCATCAGGCATTTTTAAATATGGGTTCATTAATAACAATGAAATTCAGCAGGAGAGGCAACTCCATACGTCAAGAGGCGGTGAGAGCGAATGACCACTATGCCTTCCAGATGCCATGAAATAGTGTTTTTATTTTTTCGTAAATAACTTTTAACCCAACTATGGATTTCCTAGCCACTAAAACACTGAGTGCTTCAAGTTTCGTCCTAATTTTCGGAAGTACTGTGCATTGCCATATGTATTTCATTGACTTTTTTACTGAAGAAAAAAAAGAGGTTAAAGCTGCGCTTAGCCACCCAACCATCCGCATAAGAGGTGACGTGCATCAATGACGTCAGTATAAAGTATCCTCCAGTATACCTTTACAAATGGTTGTTTGACATGTGGTTAAATGTCATTTTACCTATCCTGGGCCATTCGAAAATTTTTCAAGCAAATTAATATATTGTATGATATATATATTCAATAATTAGGTAAGGGGAATGGCTCTGCGTCGCAGACACGTCATAAAACACTACTTGTTCGAAACGATGAGATTAAAGACAAGAAGTTGGTCTTTTTTCTAAGAGTAAACGGTTTAATTAAGGACTTCTGTCAATTCAGTGTACTACCATAAATTGGGACAATATTATAAACACTCAGTGCTTTGGTAGCATGGAAATCCATACGTCGGTTTAAAAATTGTTTACGAAAAACACTACTATTTCATGGCCTCTGGAATGCATAGTAGGAGCATTTAGCCCCGGTTAGATTAGATTAAGGTAATAGGTATGGAAAAACGTTGGAGAAAAGAGTGCCTATGCTGGATGCTACTTAGCTCCATTGCTTCAAGTTCAGCATATTAAGAAAGGTCCCTAAAGTGCTACTTTTCTCCCTTCAAGTCATTCCATCTAACTGTACCGTTGGATGGATAGACCATGTTGGTAAATAACTGGTCTAATGAACGTCACATTTTGTGTGCTCATGGCACTGCTATATCTTTTCGAAAATATTCTCAGATTTCAATGATTCATTCTCTATGAGTTGACCATATTAGGTCGTCAGAATTGATATCCCAGAGCTCCATGACTTATGCTTCATCGTAATGGTTTTCCAGTCTGCATAAGATAATGAGCTAACATTGTAAGTTTTCGAAATCTATCCCTTTGAAGATAAAGTTTGCCATATATAAGTACGATTAGTATACTTCATCAACATTTTTGCACAATTCACTATAACATGACACGTTCACTGTATCTTGGCTGATCTTCTGAACAGGTCAGTATTTGCATGGATGAATGGGTGACATGTGTGAGCGACAAGGAATAGTTATTGACATCGTCTGTATACACCCGAATAACCCCCTCACCCTCAAATCATATATAAATAGGGAATAGTGGCGCCAACTGGAGCTACCAACTTCTATAGGTAAAAGGCAGATATGAATGAAATATTTTCTGTTAAAGGAAACCATAAAAACGCCAAAATGCAGAAAGTTTATGCATTAACTTCCTACATGTCGTTTTTATTGGCTCCTTTTATTATCTATCTAATTCTATCTATCTATCTATCTATGTGTGTGTGAGGCAGGTAATTCCGATCTGCAAAGCACTGCAGCCTCACTGAGCCTAACTTGTTTATCCGATCCCAAACCTAATGTACCAACAATTTAGCAGTAACCTTCATTCAAGAGTCTCATGGGAGTTCAGCCAATTTTTTAAGCAATTCCGGGTAGATGTGATCAGATTTTCCCCATCAATTTGGTCCATATTTTTCGAAGTCATTCGAGTATTCAAATTCCATCACATGAACACGATTTGAGGACGCTGGCCCCAAAGGTAGATCAGTAAAGTTGTTGGGCTCCGATCTCAAAAGGGAAAACAATTTCATGGGAAAATATACAGAAGAAACTCGGTGGGAGAAAAAAAAATCTCATTTAAAATGCCCAGGAAACATGGAAAACATTTCCAGCAGACTTCGAGGAGGTTATATCTGGAAAAATCCATGAAGAAAAAATATTCAAAGCGCTACGTAGACACTATATCTGAAAGAAAAGCCTATCCATAAAAACTCTTAAGAAAATGTCCAGAAAAATCCAATGGGAAAATATCTGGATAAAAATCAGGGTGTCTATATTCAAAATGAAAACTGACCCATAACACTATCACAGTTTGTTGCAATAATGTGTCACATATACACCCAGAAATAATTGTAACTGGAATAAACAGGACACACCAATTAAATACATACAGTTTAAAACTTTACAAGTGATTTTATAATATTGGCTTTGGCGTGGGTTCTCATTACAGACGCTATGCGGCAAATATTAACATCGTTCGTAACCCCGATATATATATATATATATATATATATATACTCTATATATATATATATATGATATATATATATATATATATATATATATAACAAAAACTGTGTCGACGCGTGGGAGGCAGGCCGAGATCGAACCATGGGGAATGCCAAGCCAATTCGATCCCAGTGCTCTCCGAGATTTGGTAAACTCGAATACAACGACCACATCAAGAAACAGTTTTCGATGACAAAAAGGGAAAATCCCTCGTACTCATTAGTAAGCCAAGAATCAAGGGTCTGTTACGCCCGGGAGTACCGAAGCAATTCATAATGCGTCTTTGAAAATAAAAAGAAAGCCTCCGGCAAAACCTGCAGAAAAACCAAAGGAAGCGTTCCCCCCATCAACTCTCTAACAACCGCAGATTAAAAACGGCGTCTCGGAAGGGGGGAAAAACGTATTGATCTGCAATCACTGAGCACTCCAGATATCTAAACCCACCTCGATTCCTTCCTGACTAATGAATGAAGAGTTCACCGGGTCTTACCACACGGAATATCCACGAACCTCTACCGAACGGTTTCGAAATGGGAGAAACTTCTATAATGAAGGAAGCAGAGGGAAACTCTTTTTTTAAAAATAGTTCCAACGAAGGGCCTTCCCATTCAAGAGGGGAAAAGATGGGAAGGAGACGGGAAATGATTAGAGGGCTATAAAGAATATACTTTGAGGACTTCAAGGTTTACACACAGCAACATGTCTAGGCCTAATTATCTACAAACAGGTTCCGGAGATTTTTCTTTAGTTGACAAATATTACAGCGTTATTACTAGGGACACTTAAAGCTGACTATTTACTGCGTAAGGACGTGTTATAATATACTATATTCACAAAGATGTATAAGTAAACAGTTCTTAATTAAATTCCCCTTTACGTTCCCTGCTACCTAGATTTAATGTCATGCTTTCCAAACTGAGTTTTAGTTACTGAAAATTCTCAGAGAGAGAGAGAGAGAGAGAGAGAGAGAGAGAGAGAGAGAGAGAGAGAGAGAGAGAGAGAGAGAGAGAACCATGGATCCATATGCCTTCTGAATTCAAGTGATCAATACAATATCTTTCCAAAGACCTATTTGGTGGTTCACAGTATCAAAGACTGACTTTTGATTTGTACTAAAGATACTCTGGGAGAGAGAGAGAGAGAGAGAGAGAGAGAGAGAGAGAGAGAGAGAGAGAGAGAGAGAGAGAGAAAGTAGGGCGAAGGTATCTTTAAGTACTCCAGAGTGAAAAACAAAATTTCTAGGAACATCGCAACAGTTACAAAAACTCGAGGAGGATGGTTTCGTACGCGACACAAATACGAGTTTTTAACGCAATATCTTTTCGAAGAATGATCTGCAGATTCACACAATCATTCAGTGTGATAAAAGGACGAAAAATGAAAGGAAAAATCAAACTGACATGAACGACGACCATAAATACCCGAGGGATGCATAACGTTTCCCTTAATGGGGCAGGGGAAAATGACCCCCCAGTCCCGCGGGGGGCGGGAGTCGGGTTTCCTAACAAAAAGACTCGAAAAGGAGAAAAGAGGTGACTGACAAAGGGTGCGCAAATCATATGTAAACTTTGCTTTTCTGAGTTTGCAAACTTATCCACATTTTCCTGAATGGAACTTCGGGGAAAAGTAAATAGGACGCTGAATTGGAGACGAGGAAGAACAAAAACAGACTGCGTAAAAATTACGGGGAGAAGTTGCTCCAGAAAAACGACATCATTATTCTATTGAACATCGCTTGCCCGGCACGATTTACGGAAGGGATCAAGACACTGCTTTTAAAAAAATGACATTCATAGCATACAAAGAAAGATAGCAAAGATTGCGCACAAAAATAAAGTTAAAAATAATCATAATTTCCTCGCAAAACATTAGTGATCATCAAAAATCAACAAAGTCGAACGGAAACTTAGAGTCCCAAGCTGATGAGTTTATTTAATTCTTGCTTAGTTGTATATGTTTAACAGTGTACATGCTATATTTTGTTATTTCATCATGATTTTCATATTGGTTAAGGAACTTTTAATCACTTGTAAGCAATAAAATCTATATTACTACTTCGGTGTAAACCTGAATCTTCAAAAACGACTTAAAAATACCAAATCAAAAAAGAAATTTGTATTTTTCCTAACATACAAACTTATACTTTCGTCTATATGGAGTATTCGTCGCATCACTATGCTCGGCTGCCTAGATCTGTCTCTTCAAAACAAAACCTCTGCTCTACCCGGGAACAATTATCCATTGACAGAAAATTATCTTACAGAAAAGATTAAAAAACGACCCTTTTGGAGTTCGTTAATAAAAAAAGGATACTTTCAGTCTGTTTCCAAAATTAGGACTTCCTGTTACAATCCTTGATATCACACAAACAAGCCCTTAGGAGCAACGAGCCCTATACGTAAGATATACCAATCTAAAAACAAATAACAAATATTTAGGAACAAATCTAATGAAGCAAATCAAATATAACCTGTTTCTTAACAAGTAAGAAACAAGTAACAAAAGTGAAATAACTGGTAGAAAATATTTACTATAAATTCCAAAACAATAGAAACTAGTACGCACAAAGTACAATGGGAAAATACGAGAGAGAGAGAGAGAGAGAGAGAGAGAGAGAGAGAGAGAGAGAGAGAGAGAGAGAGAGAGAGAGAGAATTTTAAGTGAAGCAATGCATCACATAGCTCATAAAGCCGCCAACTCATCAGCTTTCCACCATGATGAATACCTTGCTCGAGGACAAAATCTTATTTACCAGAAACACACAACCACAACAGAGAGAGAGAGAGAGAGAGAGAGAATCCACATTCCACGTCTCCGGGCAAGAAAGAAGACGATGCCTTCCACAGGATCTTCCTTCATCCTAAAATGGAAGGTTATGCTCAGGAAGAGAGAGAGAGAGAATCTACATCGGTTTACTCTACGACAATCTTCCTCACTTCCCCCTTCCTCTAAGATTTAATTGAATTCATTTATTGAGAGAGAGAGAGAGAGAGAGAGAGAGAGAGAGAGAGAGAGAGGAGGGGAAAAATAAAGGGCCTAACGAATCTGGTTGTTTAACATGGCTTTGAGGGATCAGGGATACTCCTCGGTGAGATTCAATGGTCCAATGTGGCGTCACACAGATTGCTCAGTAGCGGTTCAGACCATCGTATATCAGTGCAATAAGACTTCGAAACGCGTTACAATTGCAGGTGGTGCCGACATAGGTTTAATACGACTCTATTAATAAATATCTAAATATATACACACATACATATATATCTATATATATATATTATATATATATATATATATATATATATATTATATATATATATATATATGTAAGCTGTATGTATACTTTCCCACTGAATATATTACCCGTTTCACATAATGAATTTTTCCCCTCCCTTAATTATACACAATCATTACATGTCACATTGTACAGTATAGTATCATTAAGTCCAACAGCGCCAAAAATTTCTAATTTTTTTTTTTTTTTTTTTTTTTTAAACAAATAAAATGACATTTTGGATGACACGAGTGGTTTTGTGCATGGGCCCGAAAATACCTCCTAAGAACAACGCGTTGCTCTGAACCCGGATGGAGCAACCAGTAAATACCGCGGCCAACAACAAATAACTTAAAACCTTCCGTTCCGGGATTCGAGTCTCATATAGACAGCGGACCCTCATTTTACGACCCACGCTATCATGAAGGATAAATCGCCGCCTTTATTGATGTCCACGGAAAGGGCTTACGACCAGAGATGCAGCTTTCATTCATCCGGGAATCACGGTCTTCCATCATACTATCTATCATCCACCAGCAAAACGACACACAGTGAGTCGTGTATTCATTCGTGTATTCATTCTTATCAACCTCCGGTCACATATCTGATAGTTGCTAACTATCCATTAAGTGAAGACCTCTGGACAATATTTAGATTGTCCATATTTTCGAAATAAAATCGCGGTATAATTCAGCATTCATTTGAATATTACATCTACCAACGCAAATTTGCAAATTAAAGTAACGACAACCCAGTTATATCGAAGATCTCTGATGACCTTCATGGATGTAAATGCAGGAGGTTTAATTATTTTCCCCAATTCACTGCTCGAAGCATGAGGCGGATTAGTATTTGTTATGAAATGCCCTCTAATACATGCAAATAAATCACTAATCTGACCTTTAAACGATAATCCAATCTATAACACATGCAAGAGTAAAGCAATATTCTATCACATGCGTAAATTACATATCTATAATTGATCAAAATGTTCCCTCCAAAACAAAGCAATTTAAACTTCATCTAAAGGCCTGTCATTATATTACGACATTTATATGTTTATTTATCTAAAAAGCAGTGAGGATGAGACTGGTATTCGTCAAATGGTCTAAATTAGACAACCATTACCTTACTATAATGGGCGTTATGTCTGTCCGTCCATCTGTCATTCAATCACGGCCAAACGGCTGGTCCGATGGGCATGAAACTTGGCAGGGTTATAGTGGAGACCCCTAAGATGCTTTATACTAGGTTTCATCTAACGCGCCCGCAGAGCTGCGGTCTGCACTCCTCACGTATGTGGAGCTGTAGGTCCGCATATAATATATATGCTTTTAAAACTTTTTTCCTTAATAAAATTGATTGAAATTGCATAATATTTTTGAAAAATGAACCATTTTCACTAGTCTCGAGTGTCCACGCGCCAATATCAGATACGATCATACGATTGTCGATTAAGAACCGATTTTGACAACAGCAGATGACGTAACCCAATGCATTCATTCTTTAGGTCCAGCAATCTTCAATTTGCCTTTGTAATTATATATATAGGTTAGTAAGATTTGGTTAATTTGTGAATTAATCTTAAGGTGAAGACTGACTTACATTATTGTAAACTTAGTCATGTTTAATGAGTTTTTATTTATTTATTTTTTTTATTTTTTTTTTTTAGAAAACAACTGCAAATATGTATTAGGCAATCGCATTAGTTGAAGTAATTCAACTGATTATAACCGAATAAGTTTCGATATCAGTATGCTAGGAAGTGGTGTATTATAATCGTGGATTTTCTTTATATTAATGTAGTTTGTTGGTAAAAAAAAGGACCAGTTATGATGTGCTCTTTTCCAATTTTTGAAAACTCAGCCCTGAATAGGGCATTCGTTTGGCTTAGGATTGCCACATGTTTACCATAAATCATGCATAATATGCTGTCCATTCTCTCGGGGTTCATATCGTTTTTGTCAGTTTACAATGCTTATGACATTGATTTTAAGCCTAGACCTATGTTATGTTAGGTTGTTTATTATCATTATTACTTCAGCAAACGTTTTTATTTAACGTACAGCATATTACCTAAAGTGACGAATGTGGCTTAAAAAAAAAAAAAAAAAGAATAACTACTTATGAACATCGGAGCTTGTCAACTTACTCTGTGGGGAACGCAAAAAAAGAAAAGAATGATACTTGTCCGGGTTTACTTTACGTATCAAATCATATTTAAACTCATAACTATAAAACAGTAATATATATATACTCATGTAATAAAACCGCTTCAAGACTAAACAGTGTCCGCGTATCTCGTTCGATTCTAAATTTTACTATCATTACAGTTACGTAATGTTTCAATAGATATGAAGCAACTGAATTTCAGAAAAGGGAAAATCTAACTCTAAAAGGTTTAATTAGTAAACATCTCATATACTGGTAAAGATACGGTTAATATAATATAACCAGGGATGCACCTATAAATGTTTTGAGCGTAATGAAGTACTATAGTAGATTCTCATCATCCGTGCATTTGATGTCTTGGCCAGTCCCTTACGACGCTCCTGATTGGCTGTTGATAAGCCACTCACAGGGCTGGAAGCTCTCAATCTCTCTCGAGAGTTCACATGGGAAGGATCTATGCTCTACCTCTCCTGAGGTATACGTCTTTCAGGAGAGGTGGAACATACATCCTGCCTATGTGAACTCTCGAGAGAGAGACTGAGAGTTTCCAGCCCTATAACTGGCTTGTCAACACCAACCAGGAGCGTCGTTAGGGACTGGCCAAGACATCAAATGCACGGATGATGAGTCTACTATAGTACTTCATTACGCTCAAAACATTATAGGTGCATCCGCTGAAACCATAAAGTTTGTCTAACAACACACAAAAAAGGAAATACTTTACAAGCACATTATAGATAACAAGTATAAAATTTTTATTTATTATTTATTTGCAATAATCATTACTAATAATAAATTTCGGAAATGTTTCATATACGCATTACTAATATTTTACTCAGGGGGTTGCATAAGTAAAATGATAGTAATCAGTGCATAACACGTTTCCGTTTTAACATACTAACAATTTAATGTCTTTTACACCCTGCATCTTTTATTTCTAAAACAAAAAACAATATATATATATATATATATATATATATATATATATACACACACACACACACACACACACACACACACACACATATATATATATATATATATATATATATATATATATATGTGTGTGTGTGTGTGTGTGTGTGTGTATATATATATATATATATATATATATATATATATATATATATATATATATATATATGTGTGTGTGTGTGTGTGTGTGTGTGTGTATATATATATATATATATATATATATATATACACACACATATATACATATATGTATATATATATATGTATGTGTATATATATACATTGATAAAAATGCAACAATCATCAAACATGCACACTGGAACACGAGTTGCCCTGTACTGGTCTAAGTTTTTTCAAGGCATTCTATTCAATTTATCAAGCTGGACTACACTGTATTTTTCACGCTGGTAAAGGGGCAGTGTTGGTTGCCGTAACGTACGTACTGAGTACTTGGAAGCTTCCATTTCCAAGTTATTTAATGTAAAAGTACATAAGAAAATACGAATAATAATGTGAAAACGCCTCGAATGGTGTACTATCCCTGAGTCATCAACACAACGAAACCATCAGCCCGATTTCACCTCCATCTTCCTGTCACGACAACAACAAGGAAATGCAATACCTACGTTCTATCCCAAGAGAGAGGGAGAAAGAAAATGAGAGGGAAAGGAAGGGCCTAGACTACTGGAGTACTCCTACGGACATCATCGGGGGCCCGAGTGGTTGGGGGGGAAGGGGGAGGACTTAGTTTTCTTCAGTTCGTCCGTCTGTCACGTTTACATTTTTGTAACCAAACTCAATCCAACAATAGAATTTATGAGTCTTGGTCTCCTTTAAGTGTCTTCGGTATAAAAAAAATCAAAATAAATTTGTAAAAAATATAAAACAATGCCACTGCAATTTGTAATAAGTTTGTGCCTTGGATAAATACAGGAAACATATGAACGGTGTCATTAGCTACGAAAACAACTAGGAAACCACTCCTTACTATCCAATGACATCATTTATATACACTGCTTTCAAGTAATTAACTGTATGAAATAGCGAGGCACGGAAAAGTATATTTCCTCCTTCATTGTTCCATTAAATCTTAAAATGTGGAAATTTACAAGCTGCAAATTATGTGATCTATCAGAGAGAGAGAGAGAGAGAGAGAGAGAGAGAGAGAGATTACCTATAGACTGAGTCTAATCAATCTATACCAAGGGGGGGGGGGGGGGGGGGGGGGGGGGGGGGGGGGGGGGGGGGGGGGGGGGGGGGGGGGGGGGGGGGGGGGGGGGGGTGGGGGGGGGTTGAGTGATTACTTCGTTGAGTAGCTCTTTCAGTCATTATTCTTACCAGTTTTTATAAGCGACGATGTCAGAGAGAGAGAGAGAGAGAGAGAGAGAGAGAGAGAGAGAGAGAGAGAGAGAGAGAGATTATGTCAATTCGATCAGCTTTAGAGCAAGTCACTGAAGTCATAGGAGCTCTGACTTTGGGATTGGATTTGACGTGTCAGGTCGAGTTGGAATTACACTCGAGAGTTAGGATTCTGGAATTCTCCTCCGCCACCATCATATCACGACTCATAAATAAGCAGATGCCATCCCGCGTCTCCTTAATTTCTGCGATGGTTGATAGGCGCAAACCACGAGACCTAAGCACGCGAGCAAACGCACACAAATTCTAAAGCAATTTTCACACTTATTTCATAATGAAAAATAGACGCTTACTCAATTACCTAGTTTTATAATAACCTATTTAATATTTCCAACATCGTTATAACATTTAAAAGCAAAATACTGCGATACAATTTTCGTCCTTAAACTATCAAATGATGAGCTGGATTTTCACAGGAGTTTCCATTTTAATAAAAAAAATACATTAGAAGATTTTAAAAATGCATGAAAAATATGTTTATAATTCATAAATCGGCATATATCTGTAATGCTATTACGCCTAAACCGTTTACGAGCTGTCTTATCTTGAATGATGATGCATAAACACCGAAGCACTTTTCATCAATACTGTCAAATAAAGATAATCTGTTATCGAGAGTAATGTGCACTTTCTAGGATACAGCAGTATATAAAGCCTGTAAAAACATAACTTTTAAAATCCTAGCTAATTACCAAAGTGTTACACAAAGTCCATAAAATTAAATAAATAATCGTTCTAAATTGACGAGCAGAAAAATTCGGAATTAAAACGCAGGAAACATTCCCTTATTTTAACAACCTCACGCAAAAACCAATTCATTTTACCATCAGGTCAACAATATTCCTATAAAGAAAGGGTCACAGTTTGCAAAAATAAATAAATAGTTCTGTTTCTGTTTGGTTTAATTATGTGGCCATCCTTCAAACCTATGTATATGTATATGTTACATATATTATATATATATATATATATATATATATATATATATATATATAATATATATGTATGTGTGTGTGTGATATGTGTGTGTGTAGTGTGTTTGTGTGTGTGTACGTGTATAATATGAATATATATTAATTCCGAGGTAGAGCGAATTAGATATTAAAGGACATTTGTAGCTCAATAATATATATATATATATATATATATAATATATATATATATAATATATATATATATATGATACTATATAATCTATATATATATATATATATATATAATTACAAACATACATACAGCTATAAATTTCTTTTACGAACTAACAACCTGATATCCTACTGGCCACAACATACAACCACACACCCACATAATATATATATATATATATATATATATATATATATATATATATATATATATATATATATATATATATATATATATAAGAAAAATCGGAAACCCTAAAAACAGCAGAGACTGAGTAAATGCATTCAGTCATCATAAATCTTCCCAGGTGACGGGAACGAGTCTTATCCTCGGGGAAGGAAAAAGAGCAGATAGAGATGATCCATAAACAACCGTCGTTAATGAGCTTAAAGATATTGGGATCAGGTATCCGGGAAATATGTCGTCTTCACATCCACTCGCACAGGGACGCTGATGAATCACAAAGATTACATCATCAAAAGGCTTCTAGGATAGAAAGATGCCTTTCTTATTTATACTGGGAATTTTTCATCTCGTGTGTCTTTGGGAACTTTTTAATTTGTCTATTATTGTTATTACTTGGTGATTTTATTTTTCAGGTCTCTAAATTATTATGATCTACAGCAGCGACGTTTCACTGAAAACCATGGCTGAATCAGCTGAGGCTAATTAATTAATTAATGTTTCTCTTTTATTCGGCTGATTCCTTCAATGAAACGTAAATACAAGATAGTTTTCTTCCTAAAGATCAACAGTACTGTCACTACTAAAGGTACCACAACTATTGACTTTCAGCAGACATAAAAAATACTGAAACATAAGAGAGAGAGAGAGAGAGAGAGAGAGAGAGAGAGAGAGAGAGAGAGAGAGAGAGAGAGAGAGAGAGAGAGAGGGGGGGAATCATAAGTATACGAAGAAATCTAAATATATCCTTGATAATTGGATGTCAGCAAAACTGATTTCCCAACTCTTTTGAAAAAGTTCTTGCAGAATACACTTAAGGGGTAAATGATTCAGTGCTGTGGGGATTGGAAGGTAAAAAATAAAAAAAAAAGCTTGATTTTGTCGCACTTCAAGCTTCGCACTTATCTCAGTCATTCATTGCCTCCAACATTAAAGAAATGAACGACAACCGCACAGGGAGGGTGCCACCCTCTTATCTGCGAGTCAAGCCACTAACCTTATGGCTCTATTAATTGACTGCGACTCAAAAGGGGGAGATGATTACACCCTGGATACGGGCAAGTGTGAGCACAGGTGTCAGTTCATTATAACTAATCATTTCATCAACTTTCTCTCTCTCTCTCTCTCTCCTCTCTCTCACACACACACACACACACACACACACACACACACACATATATATATATATATATATATATATATATATATATATATATAATATATAATATATATATATAAAATGGAGTCTTCATATTACAAGTTCAGCAGAATTGATAAATACGAACACAAAATAATCTGTAATTATGACTCACTGGAAGGCACTTCGACTGGATGTCATACTCACCTGAAAAGAGAAAAAGAACGAATATAATTTCAACTCGTACTATCTTAAAACGTTACGAATACATCATGCCATCACGGGAATCAATAAATCTGTTACATTAAAAAATAATGGAAATCTGTAAGAGTAAAATAATGTTCGTCCTCAGTGTCTTAGAATCACAACTGCAGCAGATATCATTTTCGGTACCAAGTTTGAGTGTGGGTTACTCAATCAAACGCTTTCCACGAACCATTTCAATGAACTGTCACTTTTCTTCTTGTATTTTGTTCATTTCCAGCCTGACTATTAGCCATTTGAAATGAAAATGGCTTTATTTGCAATATATATTAAATAACTTAAGAATTCACTATTGTTTGTGTGTGTGTGAGAGTGTGTGAGAGAGAGAGAGAGAGAGAGAGAGAGAGAGAGAGAGAGAGAGAGAGAGAGAGAGAATTTTCAACTTGAAATTCGTTCGGTTATCAATTAATGTCAAAACAATGAAGCTTTGCAAAAAAAAAAAAAATGTATTCCAAATCTCTTTTAGTCTAAGTAACTGGTTTAAATTTCAATTTCGTAATTTGACCTCACTGAAAACGTATACAGTCAAGAAGCCAAAACGAAGGTAAATATGCCATCGATTCAGATTTCATATATTAGAAATTAAATACGAAGTGTAACGTCTAAAAATTTAAAAAGATACAGAATGCACTTTCCCAATTGGGAGAGACAGAGGGTTCCACACAGGACGAGAATATAAGACAAGAGAAATACTTCCCAAGCATGAATGCCATACCGCGCAAATACCCAGTCTAACGGCTTCAACCAGAAAGCCTTATGAGATAAGACTTACCAGGGAATACACAGTACATGGCTACCTACCCCAAGTGATACCATCAAGTTACAGGTTTATCCATCCGAGTCTCTGAACCAATTAGTAGAACTACGGTATAATCCGCGATGTCTGCGAAGATAAGACTACTGGTTAAACCCTCACAAATACTTTGGCTGATATTTAATGATAGCAAAAACATTGATACCCACGGATACATTAGCAAGGTAATCTGCATTGGTGGCTAAGTGCTGACGTATTCGGGAGGTTGCGTATTTAAACAACACGCAACTTAAATGAAATGAAGGAAAAAGGGGAAAAAATGTCTCTAGAAGTCATGGCAGTTGGGCTTCTTCTTTTTTATTTTTTTTTATGAAGGAAGGCATCATATAGCATTTCCTGGGGCTGTGCCAGACAGTAATCCGAAACAGATGATGCAATAGCACTCCCTCTGCTCCTTCACACTTTAATTTTTGCGAAGGTTTGTCACTTTATTTACAATTATGTTCCGTAAGCGATGACTGTTAACGACTAAATCACGCCTACTTATGAGCCTACACCTTTTCAAGTTGTAGTTTGTATGTCTGCAATTCATGCTGCCTTTGTTAAATGCTTGGTTAAATTACTATTCTTAACTGATAAAAGACTGGTGGATGTTATAGATTTTATGTCAAGGAAGGGGAGGAGTAGGAAGGTTCTCATGTTCCATGAGAGAGCAGATTGCAATCAGTGTTGAATAGTTGCTTCTTTCTTAGCTGCGTTGCGTCCTCGAGGTTTCATTAATAGACCGGCTCAGCCCCAAGGCTTCCCAGGTTGGTCCTTTATTTCCCCGGATGCAAATTCCTGAGTTATGTCAGTATTGCATCAGCCCCGATTTTTTTTTTATTTATTCTTTTTTGCCATGCCCCTATGTTAGGTTAGGATAGGTTAGGCTAGATTTGAGACATCAGCGTCATTTGGGTGAGGGAAACATGATAAGATTATTTTCAAGAAGATTCTATGGCTAGTTTTTAATAAAAATATGGCGTCCCGCTTTTTTTTTTTTTTTTTTTTTTTTTTTTTTTTTTTTTTTTTTTTTTTTCAGGGAAAGGTCTCGTTCCTCGGTTACATGTCGGGAAAATGCTACCCGGATTCCTCTGCACTCCCACATGGTCCTCGGGCATTGCGGAGGAGTCTCGAATAACCATAATGTCTTCTATTTCTGTGACTATTGTATTTTAGCTTGCTTTTCTGCTGCCAACATTTGGAAACCCTTTCTGCTCTTATCCACGCATCTTAGTAAAGACGAAAGCGCTTGGATTTCTGCCAATCATTTTCCTGTGGTATTCGCGTATTTAATGAAGTCACGTGCATCTACTGTGATTTTTAAGCAATATATAATATATATATATATATATATATATATATATATATATATATATATATACATATATATATAATATATATTATAAAGGGAGCCCATAGAAACAGCAAAAGGTAGAAATTACAGTCACATTTCGAAGACAACTGTCTTCCTGAACCGTCCATTGAGGAAGGTGGAGTTGTCTACGGTATATGACTATAATGTCTACCCAATTGGTGTTTATATGAAATTCTGTTTTAAAAGAAAATATTTTCTATAGCCATTATAAAAATAAATAAATAAATATAAATATATATAATATATATATATATTTATATATATTATATATATATAATATTAATATGTATATGTATACGTATATATATATATTATATAATATATATATATATATACAAGTATAGTATATATATATATATAAAGTATACATAATATATATATATATATATATATAAATATAAATATATATATACATATATATATATATATATATATATATATATATAAAAATATATATATATATGTGTGTGTGTGTGTATATATATATATATATATATATATACATATACACTTCTGCAGCACAAGACAAAGGAACCAGAGATCATCAGGAGAAGCAGCAAGCATACCCATCATCCACTATGTTAGTGGTGACTTGCAGGACTGGAATAATTTATAGAACTTTCCATTGAACGAGTTTTTGCTCTGTGTCGGCGAGTTTATAAGATCCCATTCTTGGTGTGGTGACACTGACTTCTACTCCAACTGCCCTTGAAAATATCGTCTGCTCAGTTACCACACTCCAGCCAATATTCTTTTTTTTTTTTCAGTATTGTTATTCATCGTGCACAAAAATTTGTCCACGCCGTTAGGCTAATCAGACTAGAACTGTGGAAGTGACCTCCTTTCGCACTCTGTGGTAAAAATATTTGAAGTTAGATTTCCTTATGTCAACCCATCATTTTTACTACAAACAACCATGAAATTTTATATTGACATTATGTATTTTACTGCTGACTTCACTGAACATGACGAATGTTCCTCAAAAAGTCCAGATCTCGTAATGGATTTTACCGTGTAGGGTTTATTGCTACATCAACTTCAATCACAGAAGAGAGAAGTCACAAATATACAATCCTTAAAAACTCTGTTTGTGGACGCTTGGAACAATATCCTGCTTGAAGACATCCAAGGGGCGACTGGAAGTTGGCTAGAGCTAGACCGACACAGTCTACGTTTTTGTGCAGCTGCCCACTACTGTTCGAACAACGTTTCTGTTAACAGCAACCGTTGCCTGTCTCCAACAACTAAATAAACTGTACCAAATTTCCTGTTTTTTGTGTCCACCTTATTGTGTATTAAGTGACACCTTTTCGCAAATTTGGAGGGTAATTTTGCCTCCACTGAAACCCCTAAAGCCTAAGTCCTTATTATTCTTTATAACTGGCTCACAATCTTTTGTTTCGAAAGTAGAATTACTTTCATTTATTATTCGTGCTTCTCATATTTGATTACGTATATAAACATCTGGTGAACTACTATGAGATTCAAGGTCTCTGTAACATGGTTTTTTGGACTTTGCTCCTTGTCAAAGTATCGGATGTAGCTGAAAGTTGACATTGTATATTTTACAACCACACACAAATTTTGTCAGCATTATCAATAACCTAAACCCGATAGTTTTAATTTTTATAAAGTAAAAATGATCTAGCCGACGCCATGGCCAATGATTACGAGCCATGAGTCGAAAAACATTCATTACGTAAGCAAGGTAAACAAACACCTCTTGACTAAATGTTGCCCCGCCCATCCACCAGACAGAAATTCCATCGGCTCTGAAACCCAAAGACTTTATGAATGGCGGAACGATACATAGATGTGGGTGGGGTATCAGTGCTAGCGTAGTAATACTACTGTAGCAGTGCCGCAACAGTATAGCAGTAATATACATGAATTAAACGTTTAGACCAACTGCTGGCATCCTTGAGGATCATTTAGCACTTCTTACAACTACTCGAGAAATTAGTTTTTATAGTCAGAAGTTAAATTTTCTAATCCAACAATGCCCATGGTAGCCTTCAGTGTTATCCTGAATTATAACGAGGCCAAAGTGGGCGGAGCCTCATGAAGTCACCATTCTGACGATAATTATTGGTGAAGGTTTAAAGCCAATATACGGTACCGGCTATTTTTTTTCAGTAAATAGGTAGATAGCCAATAAATAAAAATTGCTTGACATTGGATATAACAGTTATCAAATCAAGCTTGTCTACTATGTTTTTGGTAATACCAACTATTCCCTACATCTTGTCAATCTGATTGTGACCTATAAAGTAGACTGTAATTTCTTTGGAAACTTATTTTGGGAGTTAGACTAATAATCGTAGTGTTTTTGTATTTATTAACATATTTTGTTGGTTTGTTCATTATGACAATTATCAGTGGGGAGGTTCCAGAGTTCATAAAGGTGTACTGCTTTGCTTGTATTTAAATTTGTATGTCATTGTTGCCAGAGGTTTAGCCTTCGTTACGTATAGCCAATCATCCATCGAGAAAGAGGGAAGAAATGATGTCATAAGTTACGTAACGAGTGCGTTCGAAACCTTTTCTCTGAGTAAGTTGGCCCGTCTTCAAAAAAGGTCACTTTTACATTATAAGTACCAAATTTATTTAACCTACGTAGTGCAGAATACACTCAAAATTTATGTGTTGATATAATATGTATTCTGAATAAGCGTTATATTTATGAAATGCATAGATAAAAAGTTATTGCGAAAAAACCGTGTTACAGAGGCCCTGAATCTCATAGTAACGCATCTTTGAGTTACCATAAAACAAAGTTTATTCGTTTCAAAAATACAACTAAGGAACTCCAGCTTGTTCAGACATTATGTAAAACTGAAATTCTAGAATCCAGATACGAATTACTATGACATCGTATTAAATTTTTTTCAGGATCTGGTTGACAATTTTGTTACTCCATAATATTCTATGAAGGGGAAAATTACAGGACTACTGTACATAGGCCAGTGTTACTCTAAGTAGTTCAATCCAGACAGAAGTG
>NC_087200.1:91127240-91147240 GCF_015104395.2 Macrobrachium nipponense | reverse complement strand
TAAAATCTATCAGTTTAGATCTGTCGAACAATAGTATACATCTCAGGAATTTACCTCCCGAAATTAAAATCGTTTTGCCCTACCAATAGAATATTGGAATTTTCACAAAAGCATATCGGATGCCCCAAAATTTCCAGACGTCAACTCGCTAGACGAATTTCCGCCACACGCACAAAAAGCCCCGAATGTCAAGACATTAGTTTCAAGGGAAAGGTTCCAAATTTTACCTACCCCGTTTTCCTGGAATCACTCGTCAAGTTCTTGAGAAAGCTTTATCGCTGCATGATAGATAGGCTTACTGTTTTTCTTTTTCTAATGTTCGCCACTCTCTCCGCTTTAAGTACAACGTAAGACCAATGTGACTGCCGACACTTTCACCGATGACTTCCTAACCGAATCCAGCGTCACGTGACTCCGCCAATCCCGGAGGGGCCGATTTCATCTCCGAACGAGGCTTAGCCAAATTACCAGAGTCCCGATAACAAGTGAAAGTTCCGATGTCACGCAGGGCGAGGGCATACAAACTTGCATACATCGACGTACCCGCATCACGTGATGGAATGAAGAAATAATAATCAATAGGTCAAATACTCTATCATTAAAGGCGGCTTCTAAGCACTGCACTGGTCTAATGGAAAGCAAATATATTATCATACTTGTCAATCAATACTGCTCTCTCTCTCTCTCTCTCTCTCTCTCTCTCTCTCTCTCTCTCTCTCTCTCTCTCTCTCTCTCTCTCACCAAATCAGGTAATAAGATTTCCATGCAAGACCACATACGCTGCAAAATAAACACGCACATACATAACCACGTATATAAACACTTACATATTTATTCAATCTGCTCGGCTGATATACCAGATTCATATAAACACATCGGCTACCATGCAATGAACTCTAAATTTCTTTATCAATGTTAGGAAATCGAGAAACTAAAGAGTCCATTGCATGCTGGCACTGGTATAAAACTTGAGTTCGAAGAAAAACACTAGGTTTAGTGAGCGTCCGTAAAACAACAGTATAAAACCTAGGAAGTCGTTGCTATCCAAATCTTTTAAAGCTTCGAATAACCCAAGGGGAGGAAAGTTCTAAGTTAGTTTGCTGAATCCCTTTTGATCAAAACTGCAAGTCGATACACTTTCAAAAACTATGCCAGCGCATCTGCAAAAAAACTCCTTTACCAGTAAGAGACTCTCTCTCTCTCTCTCTCTCAAAAATCCAATGAAGTTCTTCTGAACAACCAATCAGATCAAAATTACACAATTTAGCGCACATGACAAAACATTCAGTACCTAGGAATGCCAGATTGTGAATAAAAACGAAAAACGCAATTCCAAAAGTTGACTATAAAGTGCGCAAAAAGTTAAATAATAGAATTTATAGTAAAATAAGGCTCCAGAGTAGCAATACAAGTGTAGTAGTAATACTACCAATACCAGTAGTAGTGGAAGCAGCAGCAGTGGTAGTAAAAGAGCGAAATAAAACCATTTGCCTTCATTTACCCTCTGGGAAGGTGTTTAGATCATCCATCAATGAGCGCTAAACTAACTTTAATGCGGCCCTCAATGACACTTAATTCCGGTAATCACACTCGAGTTGGCGGCCCCTTTCCCTGGCTGGGATCAAGAAAAACGAGAGAGAGAGAGAGAGAGAGAGAGAGAGAGAGAGAGAGAGAGAGAGAGTCTTTCCGATGTTTAGCTTAAAGAAGAACTAGAGAGAGCCCTTTCCCAAGTCTGGTGTAAAGATAAAAGTAAAAGACGTAAATTACAGAGAGAGAGAGAGAGAGAGAGACTTTCCAATGTTAAGAGTACTAGTACTTAAAGGAGCCCTTTCCCAAGTCTGGAGTAAACATAAACGAGTGAATCCTGCTCTTTATGAAATTAAAGACGTAAATGAGAGAGAGAGAGAGAGAGAGAGAGAGAGAGAGAGAGAGAGAGAGAGAGAGAGAGAGAGAGAAAGACCAAGCACTAGCCACAAAGTCATAAAAGGTTGGTGACGATTAAGATGGAAAGGAAGCAAAAAGAAGTAAATTAGATACAAAGAAACTGACAGAGAGAGAGAGAGAGAGAGAGAGAGAGAGAGAGAGAGAGAGAGAGAGACACCAACCACTACCCACAAAATCACGGAGGGCGGCGACGATAAAATGGAAAGGAAGGAAAAAGAGAAAGCAAGGGAAGATAATTGGCTGAAGAAAGCAATCTTCCTCTGCCATAAAAGAAAAATAAATCGATAATGACTGTGAATATAAAGATGAGGTCTTGTTGAACAAACAATCGCTGAATGGATTAGCATACGATGAATGTATGAATATGTTCATAATTGCATTCAAATATTTACTTTTTTCGATGTGGACGCCCAGATGCACACACCAGCACACGACATAGATAGTATATATATATTATATATTATATATATATATATATATATAATAATATATATATAATATCATATATATATATAATTTATATATAATCATATATATATATATATATATATCTATATATATATATATATGAATTTATTATTATATATATAATATATATATATATATGTATATTATATATATATATATATATATATATATGTGCGCCTGTGATTTAATCACAAAAGCAAACTGAGACATGCAAATTACAAAGTGAGCTCAACAAGAAGTGGTTTACAAAAGAACGTCAGAATCAACTACAAAGAAACCAAGAGATCCCAAACGACCAGCCATGATCCAACAATTGGACCGATTAAAAGCGTTTATCTCCATTAACTCTTCAAAAATTATCGTCTGATTTTTTCCATCAAAATCTGACAGCCTCGAGGGGTATTTGGAGCGCTGATTACCGACCTAAGCTGAGCTTCCCAATCTCCACTATCATTACTTGAAAAAAGTGTGTGCGTGAGTATGTCAATCTTTTACGGGAACGGCTTCACCTAGCCGGTTCGAAATTGGTCCACAAATGCAACTTTTCATGAAGACTTATACAGGATGTATTTCAATTTGCAGGGTCGTTGCCTTCCGTCCAAAAATTTCAATTCATTACTTTCCGTACAATCGAGAAGACCGTGACCACACAATTTACAGCTGAAGAAAAATACAAAGACGAACATAGAGAGAGATCCTTGAAAACCTGGTATGACCAAACTTCCTTGTTGGATTTTGAGTTCGTATCTGTAGATTTTAGCATGTCTTTAAAATCTAATACAATAGCGCAAGTCTCCTTTCATCAAAATACTCAGGATACGACTTTTATGATTCGTGTGGGACTGCGATGTTGATGCAATGTACAACACCAAACTATAATCAATGATGGTTACTTTAGAAAGCTCTAACCGTGCATGGTAAAAAAAATGAAGAACCGGCAATACGAGTACATGAATGAATGAATGGGTCCAGTGAAAAATTACTGGTCACCCGTATATACTTACCCTATCATGTCTACCACGATTCGCAGCGATTTCGCTATAGAATAAACAACTGGGTTGAAACTGCCAGTTTTATCGTTTACACAGAGACTTTAGCTGATATATCAAATGACTACTTGAAAAACAGGCATGCTCTTACCCAAATCGACCCACTCACCTGTACCCTTACATTTCTATTTCTTCGGGCCTTTCATTTGACATATAATCTAAACATTCCAAATGTGAATGCAGCGGTAAGGCATTGAACTTTCAACAGCTGAACGCCGAGCTTATTGATTCACCATACACCGTCAACCCTGTCCCAGCGTTCGCGTCCCATGGACACATAATGCTGATAAAATTTGCATCTATTACACTTAAAACATGTAAAACCATATCATCTTAATACTGCCTATCCTTTCATCTAATCATAATCTGACCGTTTTCATAAACATGAATACTTTTTAGCCCAGTGACACCACAACAAGGTAGTGGAGTTACACCTTAATATGAATAATTTTGAATGATAAAAATAATGACTTTTGAAAATTCTACTAAATTATTATGATCATTGAGGAATAAAAAAATACCAAATCATATCCTGTCTACTGCAAGGTTGCAGGGAATTGTGGAGAGAGAGAGAGAGAGAAACTATTCCACTGGAATGCTTTTGCAAGGGAGCGCAAGGCCGATACTGCAAGAACCACAAATAGCAGAACGTTAGATAAATTTCGACACAACTCACAATCGAGTTTCCTCTCCGGAATACATACGTCTCCATTTGAATGACAATTGTCGCAAGGATGTACTGTATTGGTATTTCTCTCCACTGGCTATTCAGTGCTGTCGGTTATTGGCTAGTTTCAGATAGAGACCAAACCAAATTCCAATTCGCATGATCTCTCTTAATATATTTTGTACTATATATATATATATATATATATATATATATATATATATATATACATATATATATATATATATATATATATATATATATATATATATAAAGGTATAAGCCACGAAGGGAAGATAAACAGAGTTTCTGCAAGATCTTTCGACTCAATGTCCTTTACTTAGCAGACGAACTGACTTACATGAGAAATTCACAGTATAGAAAAGGTCGTATAAGTGACAGATAGGGATTATAAGGAGATTAGTACCTAGAATCCAACACACTGGAGAATGAGTAACCTTTCCAAACAAGCATAAACATGGGTACAATTTGAGAATAAAAAGATTAAGTCCAACTGCTCAGACACAGGGAAAAGACAATTAAAGGATTATACAGGGCAACAGCTGACCACATTCAGATCCTTGGTAATCAAAAACTTATTCACAAAAACATACCAAACATACATATACAAAGAAAATATCTCTAAGGCCACTAATTTTTATTTAAGTCTGTAATTATATCTTTGAGATCATTCTTAAACATGTTACAAATACAAGGGTCTAAATGAAATAGGCCACGACTAATATTAAAATTACAATGGGAAGTAAGTTGTATTATGGCAGATTCTAAAAGATTTCATGATAAGACATCTTTTGATCTTGCAATTTATTCGGTGGTTGTTTTTTTTAAATGAATGAATATTGCATTAGATGTTTGCCCAGTTTTGACAGACTATTTATGCTGTTTTAATCTTACTTCTAAGCCCTTGCTCGATTGCCCAAGATAAAAGGAGGGGCAGCCCATACATAGAATCTTATATATTATGTTGTTGCTTTTCCTTTAGTGTGTTAATAAAGGAAAAAACAAGGTTGACCTTAAAGGCTTTCAACAGTGATTTAATGGTTTCAAATCTGTTAAAATAAAGCAAACTAAGAATGTTCTAAGAATTTTCTTTCTCCATGTTATTTACACTATAAAACATTTTGTGGGCTTTATTATAGCAAATATCTAATATATGTGAAGGATAACAAAAATCTTTCCCAATTTTTCTTATGTATTCAATTTCTTGATCCAAATATTGGGGACTGACAATGCGCAATGCTCGTTAAAACATAGAAGAAAAAATTTATATTTTGATGTAAAGATGGTGGCCTAAATAGAAATGAACATAAGTTAAGTTGTTGGTTGGTTTCCTATAAATACTGAATTTACATTGAAATGGTTCTCTATGTATCAAAACATCTAAGAAAGGGAGGCAATTGTCTTTTTCCAATTATAGAGTAAACTTAATCGATGGTGCCTGGTTATTTAATTTAGAAAGTAAATCATTTACATCAATACCAGCAGGCAGAACAGCTAAAATATCAACAACATATCTATACCACTTTACAAGAATATAAATGATATTAGGTAAATAGAGTTTGAGAGGAGTGGTGATAAAGAGTTGCCCATTGCCATGCCAAATATTTGTTGATAAAATTCACCATTGAATACAAACTTACAATCACAAATGCACAGCCTAGTGAGTGAAATAATGTGACTTACAGGTAGCAGTAATTCCTGCTGAGTTACAGTTCATTACTAAGATATTCTATAATAAAGTATAAGGACTTTAGTAAAAAGAGAACATACATCAAAACTAACGAATCTATCAGTGGGGCAGAATAATTTTGTTTAATTTATTAACTAAATCTAGAGAATTATATATATGAGAATCGGAGATGGTTCCAAGTAACGGGGACAAGATCTTAGTGATATATTTCGAAAGTTTATATGAAATTGAGCAACAGTACCGATAATAGGCCGCATAGGGTTATTTTTTTTGTGTTTTGAATAATTCGTACAGGTAAGGTAGCAAAGAAAATTTCACTGACAATTTGCCTAGTAGTTCTGTTTTATCCCCTTATAATCCCTACCTGTCAACTTATACAACTTTTCCTGTACTCTCAATTTCTCATGTAAGTCAGTTCGTCTGCTAAGTAAAGGACGTTGAGTCGAAAGATCTTGCAGAAACTCCGTTGTCTATCTTTCCTTTGTGACTTCTACCTTTATTTATGGATTTATCACGTTCCAAACTTTCGTGATGCAATTACACACACACACACACACACACACACACACACACACATATATATATATAATAATATATATATATATATATATATATATATATATATATATATAGTATATTAGTACAGTACATATTACGAGAGATCATGAGAATTGTAAATTGATTTGGTCTGTATCCGAAACTAGCCAATAACTGACAGCACTGAAGAGCCAGTGGAGAGAAATACCAATAGAGTACAAGTCACTCATAAAAGTTCATGGACATCCCGGTGTTGAGAGATTTCCATTTCACCCCTTTCTGGATAAAAGGTGTCTGGGAGTGGCAAAACTGGCCAAATGGTTTTCAACTACGTAAACTCTGTTTTAGAAAGTTTCTCTGAAGCTCTTACATCACTATACAGACCTGTTGTCCAGAAAGGGGTTGGATGGAATTCAGCTTTATGCTCGGAGACATCCATGAACTTATATGAGTGACTATACATCCTTGCGGCAATTGTCATTCAAATGGAGGCGTATGTATTCCGGAGAGGAAACTCAATTGTGAGTTGTGTCGAAATTTATCTAAAGTTCTGCTATGGTTCTTGTAGTATCGGCCTTGCGTTCCTTTGCCAAAGCATTCCAGTGGAATAGTCTCTCTCTCTCTCTCTCTCTCTCTCTCTCTCTCTCGCTCTCTCTCTCTCTCTCTCTCTTCTCTTCAAATTTCACCAGAACCTTGCAGGATATGATTTGGTGTTCTTTGATTCACAATGATCATAAATCAATTAGTGAAAATTTCAAAGGTCAGTATTTTCATCATTAAAAATGATTCATATTAAGATGTAGCTCCACTACCTTGGTGTTGGGTCACTGGGTTACAAAATGTTTATGCTTATGAACACAATCAGCTTATGATTAGATGAAAGGATAGGCAGCATTAAGATGATTTGTTTTTACATTTTTAAATATTATATATATATATATTATATATATATCTATATATATATATATAATATATATATATATATATATGTGTGTGTGTGTGTGTGTGTGTGTGTGTGTGTGTGTGATATATATGCTTGAAAGTAAGATTATATACGAAACTAAGATCATACGTATTTCTTATACGATCTCTATTACTATGGGAAGTGAATTTTGGTATAACAAACATAAAAGATTTCGTTTATTGGAGAACACAACTATAAGAAGAATATTACGAGTCACGTGGCTGGATGGAGCAAGAACTTACACCATAAGGGACACACTTCCAAAGTTCCCTTATGTTGATAAGATAAAGATATAGGGAGATGAAGATAAGAGTTTGGACATGTCCATACACCATCCGTGGGAGAATAATACTTGTCAAGTGTCAATTGGGCCCCTGAGGCCACCAGAGTGGAGATTTGTGAAAGACAAAGCACAGGAAAGATATGGTTGGAAGAAAGTCACAGAGGCCCTTTGCGTCACACAGCACTGGAGTACATAAGGTAAAGATTAGCTTTGCAAACCCAATAAGAATTTTATTATTATCCACTAACGTTTATTTTTCATTCGTTTGTTCAAGATGATACTGGACTGTCTCCGGTCTCCTAGATCTGGATTTAGATGTTTGAAAATATGATAACAACGAATAAAAAATAAACATTAGCGGATAACAATAAAATTCCTATTGGGTTTGCAAAGCTATTCTATACCTTATGTACGTCATTATTTCATAATGATGATGCTAGTTTAGTCATTAAAACTTGCAACACCTGTTCACTTTCGATTCATCAAACTCAATTTTCGTACATCCACTACATCTAAATCACTGTTAGAGAGAAATAAAAATTAATAATGACGGAAGAGAAATACTGCGACCTCTTATGCGCTACCCCGCCTCTCTAAAGTGCTGTCCATTTTTACAGAATGAAAAATAAATTATTAGAAAGAAAGTGCCGAGGATCAAGGTCTGGTGACGACGCAGCGGGAAGGGCTGGGGTGTGTTGGATGAGAAGAGATGAATCCATAACAGCAATAGCAACCAAATTCATTCAGCAATAACTAAAAGCTATACGTAGATGGTAATAGCGACCATAAAATCGTGTATTTTAGCATCAACCCTCGCAAAGTGCAGAACGGAGATCAAAAAAGAAAGAAAGAAAAAAAAAAGTTTAGCAAGACCACAAGGGTTCTCAAGTACGTTCACATGACGAAGAAATTCCCGAAGTAGATGGCAGAAGCGTTCACAGCATTCTTATGGCTCTCGCCAGTGCATTTTACGCCAATTACATACATTACACACTGATCAAGTCTCCTCGTGAAACTGAACTCATCCGAGACAGCAGACTAGTCATCTTTTCGAAAGCGTGGTCAAGATGAGTCAATAACCCGTGAAAACTTGGGCTGAACAATTTGGCGTTTTGGCAACAATTTCCTGAAAGATGAGTAAGCAAACTCAACCTCACTAGTGACTTGAATCTGAAAGTTTTCAATAAAACTCAAGACTTGCAAAGTCATGCCTTTTCAAGAGCAAAGTCCAATTGGATGGGCAACCCATTCACCTTTGCTAGCCCAGGTCCAACGAATACACGAAAATAAATAGAGGTGGCGGCTTCTCTGGGAAGCAAGCGACGGACACGACAACAGAGGTAAAGAGACAGTGGACGAGGCTTCTAATCCTAAGCTAATTACCAATTTACATTAGTTAAGCATTAGACGATGTGACCCGGTACGTATTGATTTGAAGATTTTAAGAAATTGAACTATCCAGTCAGGTGCTGGGACACAGTCGGCCATTCAGCAACTAAGACAAGAAAAAGAGGAAGTTGGAGTGGTTGGACATCAAGATAAAGCCATCCAGAAAAGAGAGGAGATGAAGTACCGAGATCTACAGATGGGGCTTGGAGAAAGCCCAGTTACACTGATAAATATAACAGTTAAGACAGACGAAACTAAGCAGAAAGGGAGGTTAAGTAAAAGGCCACAAGGTAAGTGCAGGTATGGGCTAAAGGGACGCTGCAAACACCCTTTAGTAACGTCTAGTACTATAGTGCATGACGCGAGGAGCACTTAGGAGTTGATCTGGTGTTTGGAGCTCCCTTGACTGAACTCAACGAAACGCCTACGACTCCAACCCCTCCAACCACACAACAGCGGTCGAAGAGACCAGACAGAATCTCCAGTCATGGGAAACCAGACCGCAACTGGGTCCAGATCGAAGGGGGATTCGACCCTGATGTCATGGAGTCAATTGGGTGGAAGCACTTGTGGCGAGCGTTCCACTGACGTCATCCTCTCTTTGAAGTCACCATGACGGGGAAACCTTTGCATCACTTTCAGTTCGAGAAAACCATTTGTATCATTTATGTTTTTCTTTATCAAATATATAAAATCCAAATTAATAAAATAGGATTTGCATAACGATTTCATATGTAAATTCTTCAAGTTTTGCCACCTCCATCAAACTATTTTATATCTAGTAAACTACTTAAAGCCACAAAGGATTAGGTACTTTCGTGTATACATGCACATAAGGCGCGTTAATTAAATCTTAAAAACTTAACAAAATTTATTCTCAGTAAAAACAAGGTAATTATCTTATAATGGAATTTTAATAGACACAATTAATCAATCTTAAAATGGAAACAGAGTGAATCTTGGAAAATTGTGGACTAGATACATTTACTTTAAATACGTTTTTACTATTATTATTATTATTATTATTATTATTATTATTATTATTATTTTATTATTGACCATGTTACCCTACCGGGAGAGTTAGCGATAAGCTACTCAAACAAAGAAATCCTGTTCATATAATGAAAATAAGGTTAGCTTTCGAAACTTCAATAATGATATAATCCTCCCCCCAATACCTTCCAGTAATTTTCCGAAAACCTTCCAGCAATTGACAACAAATGTGTTCATTCCTGCAAAACCTATAAAAGCACAGTTTGTATTTAACTGGCCATCAAGCCGCAAGGGTACAAGAATGGCAGTCAGCAAAGGTATGTTGGTAAGAACACCTGACTTGCCTACGAGAAAATTTAATATCACGTAAAATTGGGATAAAACACGAAATACATTATAAACTGGTATCCTTTCAGAAATGTTTGTTATATCAATATTTACAGCTAATAATTTGAAACTGTCCAAATAATGAATTGCTATGTACTATACCTCTAATAAAATAATATAATAATAATATAATTGAGGAAGTCTACCTTCTCTTCTTTCGAATGCCTAAGTTATTAACGCTACATTTCCAGCACAGGCGCAGCTTAAGACATCTGTAATCCTGTGTAACTACTCTTACAACTATTTTAGCTCCGAATTCCCGAAGGAAACTCGCTCCTTTCTTTTTAATTATAGGAAACAGAAGTCGGGGAGTGATTACAGTTTTTGTGAAAGCCAATGCAACATCCCAGTAGCAGAGATAAAAGTCGAACACTTTTATGCTCTGATACATTTCCGCTCAGATACTTTTCAACAAAAGTTTTGAGCATTAGAGAGAAAAGTTTTGGGAGACTCGGCCGGCAAAAAGTTTTAAATTACTTTAAACGGAATTACTACGTTCGAGAGGGATCTCTTACACGAAGTTTTCATTCACCGCAACAGTCGTTGGCGGAATACTCTGGAATGTAACAACCTTCAATGAAAAATCACACACTGTGCTGAATTTGTACTTGACTGAAATAGACCTAATTGAGGTAGCTAACTGATACGAAGGTGAATAAAGCACCTGAATATGAGGGAGCTGAGTAAGACAGCTGACTGGAACGGACCGAAATACAGCAGCTGCCACGAATGCTACTGAATAAAGCAGTTGAATGGACAACTGTTGAATAAACCAGCTGACTGAAATGGATCTAAATACGGCAGTTCAGCGAATTAGATCCGAGAGAGACAAATGGCAGAAACGGACCTGATACAGCAGTTGGCTGGAACCGGTGTGAATAGCACACCCGAATAACACTTTTATCTTCATAAAAGGATTGATCGTGGGAAGAAGAGCAGTGTAAGTTTACAGATTGAAGGCGTGGATTTGGTGATTAAGAATCCATTTAAGAGTAATAGGAAATAATGTAAGTGGCATAAAAAAAAGAGCAAGCTCATACAAGAGATGAATGTGGCTGTAAAAAAAAGTAAATTCAAGAGCGATTTTTTTTCCCAGGTTTGGTTCAGTTCTTTACGCAATTTTTTTTTTTCAAAGTATTCTAATATTTACGATGCAAATATGAAGTAAACGGAAAACCCGTCTCATTTACATCGTACAGTTCATGGGAAACAGAGAAAGGGTTTTATCCATTCGCCGTAAACTGGCATAGAACTCAATACATACAGCATGCGAGCTACTATTTACCTGAGGCAAGTGATGCAGACAGGTAATACTAAAGCCAACCAACAAAGCCCAAATCCAGAGAAATGCAAGACAAAGTTTGGTCTATAAGACAAAAAAACTGACCCTCGCGCCGAGTTCCAAGTCATCTTAACGAAAATCAACCAATGAATCACACCAGTCTAAAATTTCCCTTTCCAATAAGGAGAAATATGAAGATTGCTTGGGAAGTTTTTAATACACAATAGTATAAAAAAAAAAATGACAAAGTAAAAGAGCTCTGAACATCCGCCTGAGGATCAAATCTCGACCTTCAAAAGTCCAGTTCCGCGAGAAGAGGAAAAAAGAAGTTGAAAGCTCCTTCTCCTGTAAGTTCTTCGAAAAGAAACACCACTAACTCCATACTCTTTTAGTCGTACAGATTATCCAAGCTAACTCGTATGCATACACATTGTGAACGAAGATGAGAGGAAATTTATGACTAATCATCTTTTCACTTTGAGAGTTGAAACGTCTTAACATTCTATTAAGAAAAAAGTGGCTAACTAAGTATATCTGTAGGAAGATGGTGTGGAAAAGTATTATAATGGAAGAACCTGAAAATCGGATTATATATTGGAATGATAATGTCTTAACAATCAAGGAACAAGAGGTGAGAGGAATGGTTCGTGTCCCCAA
Source organism: Macrobrachium nipponense (assembly GCF_015104395.2). Classification (NCBI taxonomy): domain Eukaryota; kingdom Metazoa; phylum Arthropoda; class Malacostraca; order Decapoda; family Palaemonidae; genus Macrobrachium; species Macrobrachium nipponense. The sequence goes on along the minus strand of NC_087200.1, from coordinate 91,134,909 downwards.
GGTGTTCGACGCACTACTGTGTATTTATATGAGGCGGCTAATGTTATGTGTGTGTATGTATGTATGTATGTATGTATGTATGTATGTATATATATATATATAATATATATATATATATAATATATATATATATATATATTACTCTAAACTTGCACAGTTAGCAACAGCAGTTGATGTAAGCTGTAAACCTTCGCGCACTAAACAAAAAGTTGGTGAATGCAAAAGTCGTCCTTCCCACATTGACAACCACACTACATTTCAATACGACCTACTTATACGCTGCTACACTCAGATTATACGTGCTAAGCAAAAATAAAAATATGTACAGATATACAGCATGTATGTTATGTATGTATGTGTGTGTATATGGTGATATGTGTATATATATTATTATATATATTATATATAATGATATACAATACATAATACATATATATATTATATTATATATTGTATATATAATATATATATATATCTATTATAATATTATATATATTATATATATATAATATATATATATATATATGTACGTGTAAACAAATTTTCTGTTAAAACAGGATACGTCTCAAGTATAAAAGGAACCCATAAAAACACTGGTTTAAACCAATGTGTGTTTCAATGGGCTTTAACAATTTATATTATATATATATATATATATATATATATATATATTATATATATATATATATTATATACACACACAAACACACGCACGTACACACGAACGAACACACACACACACATATATATATATATATATATATATATATATATATATATATATATATATAAGTTGTGTCTAACGAAGTGACTAATATATTTTACATACATATTTCATCCAAAAAAAGCAATAAATGATAAGCTCTTGCCTATGATAGTGAGGATGGGTCTATCCCACCTCTATAACTACATGTTTTTGTATGCACGGGGTAGATGGTCTTCTCCGTGGTCAAGCTGTTAACGACTCCATTTCTGGTATTGAATCCTGCCATGGGCGTCAGAAACTTTTTATCTTGTTATGTCTGGATCTGAGGCCTTATAGTGACTAGGCGTATCCAGAAAGTGTGAAGAAATCGAGAAGTTATTGTGGGTATTATAAATTTTATATATCTGGTAATGAGAGTGACCAGTAGATATAATAAATATATATACATACATATATACATACATATACAGTATTAAATATATATATATTATATATATATTATATATATATATATATATATATATATAATATATGGTCACTTTTTTACAGGATATAAGTATACAATCTCGTTTTCGTCACACTTTTTGAAATATGCTCATCCCTACAAAGCCTACAATGCAGATGAACGTAACAGAAGAATATACACATATTATATATATATATATATATGTGTGTAATTTCTACTGAAATATCAAACCGTATATATCCATGTGGAATCGAGCATGGGTGAGGGCGAGTTTCCATGAACACAGTATCTGTTTATTTGCAGATGTATCCCTTTCTTTTACGCTCACACCTTTCCCTGTTTGCGGTGTTAGCCATTGACGGCGTAGAGAGGGAGGATTGTGCTATCCCAGTTCACCTTCACCTCTCCTGTAGCGGCTTGTTCCGTGAGAGAGAGAGAGAGAGAGAGAGAGAGAGAGAGAGAGAGAGAGAGGTGATTCTACTTCATCGTTTAATTCTGCAAAAGGAGCCCTCAGTGCTGTCGCTTTTTATTTTATTTGACTATTTACTGTATCTTAAATCTTAAATACACATACATACATACATACATATATAAGTATAATAAATAAATATATATAGTATATATATATATATATTATATATATATATATATACATAATATATATAAATATATGGATGAATGGGATGTGTGTGTGCGCGCGCGCGGAGCACCTATGTTGATCCTTATAGCACAAAAAAGTGGAGAAACATGAAAAGAAAAATGAAAGGCCACAGTTATGAAGACGATACTCGTCCTCATCACCAACAATATACCCCAAAGCCCAACCCTTGCTCATCCGCCATTCTCTGGCCAAAGGACCTCTCCAAGGATCTCCAACGGTAAAAGTGAGCTACAACAACTACGGGACCTCCTGGCCTTCGCTGTTTTTAAAACCTCCGCTTTTATCCTGCACTTCGTGTGCCGTTCAAAAGAGCATGACTCGTCCTGGCATAAAGCCAGCTTAATCTAACAGCACTGCAGACTGCTTGTTCTTTACTTGATGTGATTGGCCTGTCTATCTGGCGTAACGACAAACAACCGATGACAAGGATATCAGAAGCAAGATATTTCAAAACATCCTTTTTCCATTAGAATATGCGTGGTATCCCGCACAGGCAATCATCTTCAGATCAATTATAACTAGTTTAGATTATTAGCTAGTATAGTGTAAACCCATGGAATTTGATACAATCTTCTTTTAGATTAACCAGCCTACAGCTGAGGTACCTTTAATATGAAAAAAAAAACCTGGTATTAGAAATTCTTTACTTTTAAACTCGCCCCTTTTATCAAACCTTTTACTGCAAGAATTCTAGTCTATGCACGTGATGGATGGAAAATACAAATCAAAATTAGTCTTAACTTGAGTTTATATAAAACTTGTCACTTCATTTCTGTTTTAGACGAAATAATCTTAACCAACAACAGTGCTAACCCTCCAAATTTATAATCATATTACCCAGATGACTTTCCTACATATTACAAGAGGCATAACTGTGGCATGTGCAATAGAGCAAATAACATTCTCTTGACAATTACTGAAGCCAAAGGGCATTAAATCCCCTTCTCAATCTTACCATACAAACTGATTCATGGCCAGAGCTATCGTATATCCTCTCTCGAAATAGGTGACAGATTCATGTGCCAGAAAATTCTTAGATCTACGAAGTACAAATTCATACCTTTATTGTTCATTGCATATGTACACACATATACTACTATAAGACCATCTACACATTTACCTCACTAAAAAAATCAAAAGGGGTTGTCTGATCTGCAGCCATATACACTGCCATACTACTACAGGTAAACAAAGGAGGAAGATGGCATGCATAAAAATATGTTTTTGAGTTCTAAATGTGCTCAGTCTTGGTACTCATACGCAGAAAAGAATGTTCGTGAATGTTCATTGAAAGAACTTTCGAAACTTTGAAACTGAGAAAAAACAGAAGATAAGGATCTGACTAAAAGGTCGAATGACAACCGAACTGCTTTCCAGCTGCAAAAATATTTGCAACAAGAGGCAGGGAAGCTATTGTGAGATGCAAAAGGCTTAGGTGTCCCGCGAAAGAGAGCATGCGAGTAAGATTTAGGATTGCATGAGTTGACGAATATCTTCAATATAATTTCGTGCAACGAAGTGCAAAGCAAATGGCCCTTGTGAAAAATGACTGCTACTAGTCCCGTCGGCAAATTCCTGAGATGTAAACTAACTACAGTACTCGACAATGTCTTGTCGATTATATACTGTAATATTTTGTTTGTTTCGTTTGTATGGTGTTCTACGTTGCATGGACCCCGTGGTTATCCAGCAACAGGACCAACTGCTTGACGTGACTTCAGAACCACGTCGAAAGTGAACTTTATCACCAGAAATACACCGAGGTGGCACGCCAACACCACACCGACCACGCCACTGAGGCACTAGTACTGTAATATTGCACCAGCTCCAGTTTTTTTTATGCCCATAGGTTAAGTTGGGAAGTTAATTGGTAAAAACTTTCTAAAAGTAATTTGGGTGTGGGAAACGTAATAAGATTTACAAGAAGATTCTATGGTCAGTTTTTTAAGATATGGCGCCCGACTGTTTTCAGAGAAGGTCCAGGTACCTGGTTATAGTTTGGGAATCAGCAGCCCGTCATATAGCTCTCACGTACCTGGAAGCGGTGCTAAGGACGTGTCTAAACCAAAGTGATTATCAAGGGCGACTGTGGCCAATGAATGGAATACAAAAGTTACCGAGAGAATGGCGGAATGCCATAACGACTGATTTGATGAAAAATATTGGGATGGAACCACGCTTTGCTGTCGTTACTTGATTATAAGAATATTCAAGATAAGCAAAAAGTATTTAAGTGGATATGTAATCGATCAATTCTCAAAAGGTGAAAAACCAAATAAGGCAGCTTTCACGACTTGGGAGAAGTATGGTGAATGTAAACAGTATGACCTAGTGACAGGAGCCTAACGCATGACAGACATTTCGAACAAACGAAAATGTAACTTGAACCGGTGTGAGACATAACCTCCTTTAAGGAAGAGAAACGTGACAGAGTTGTGTAATGGTCCCATGGGAATAGCCTCAACTATGAAGGATCTGGAGATTACAAAATGGCATAGTGCAGTCAATTTTAAACGTGATAAAGAGAAAAAAGGATTTCTGCCCAAAGGAAGTTGTCAATTACAAATATAGATGCTACATAACCCAAGCAATGTTGTAAAACCAATTCAATAGCACAACATTATGTAAGAGATAGTTAAAAAGTCAAAAGAGGAATACATTTTTATGCGACTATGTACCATCTTTACGGATGGAATCCACCTTGCAAGTCGCGCCACAACTAACAATCTGTGAAGATAAACAAACCATGACCTTCAAGAAAAGGAACTACGAGTGAAGATACAAAATGAAATACTCTTAACTGAAATAAAAAGAAAATACATATCTTACGAGGAAGACCAGACGCTCCTGAGAATTTGAAAACTCGTCGGATTTATAAATAACTCCCCGTCCTAGTATCATGGATAAAGAAAAGGGATTCCCAGCCCGGTACCACGATGGGACGCGTCTTTTTAAATCCCGATGGACTGGCGCATTCGACCACAGAAAGCCTCACAATCACAGCTCTTCTGAGCAATAAAATGGGTTTGGGATCCGTGAAGAGACGAGTCGCATGGAATGTGAGGAAAAGAAAGGAAGCTTGAATGCTACATAAGTTAAAGAATACTAGGAAAAGCGCAATCAGGGAGGCCAGAATATATCAAGATATTTCTGAGCCCAGTTTTCCTATGATGTTTGATTTGATTTTGATTTATATAGATTTTTGGCAATATGCCAAGCAATGGGGCAACTAAGGCCATTCAGCGCTGAAACAGAAGTTGAGAGTAACATGTTTGAAAGGTGTAACAGGTTGAAAACCTCAAAGCAGTTGCACTATGAAACAATTAGTAGGAAAGGGTGGACAGTAGATGGAAGAAAGAGAATATGAATGAATGTATAGAAAAAGGAATGAAAGTAATTGCAGCTAGGGGCCGAAGGGACGCTACAAAGAATCTTAGGTAATGCCTACATTGCACGGAATGAGGTGCACTGACGGCACTGGCCCCTTACGGAGTTTCCTATGATGTGAACAACGTTGAAGACACATGAAAACAACGAAGTGTGTCGTTGGAAAGTAGGATCCTTGAAATTCACAAGAATTGAAAGGGATGCAAAATCAAAAATAAATATATGAAGTGTATAAATACGGTGATAATCGCACAAAGGTGAAACAATTGCACTCGACAGGGTGCGTGATATAAAAAAAAAATTACACATCAAATGTTCTCGGATTAGGAGGGCGACAAATGGGATAAATGGCATATTTATGAGAAAAAGAATGTCTGCTAAGCACAAGAAAATAAATACTCAAGAGTATAATTCCGATTTTAAAACCGACTAAACTTCCTGTACGAGTATCTTCTGGATATCAAAATAAAACATCACTAAAATACTGAGGGCATTCACTCACCGAATATGGCAATATTAAGCTGTCATCTGGTAATATAAGTCAATCTAACCTTTTGACTTTTATGGCTTAATTTGACTGGATTCTTGTCATTTATCGCAATCTTCCCGCATCAATTAATTTCTGAAACACGCCACTTTAACTAATTCGGCCTTTAAGCTAGTACATATGCCGTTAGTGTAAAGAAAAGCAGTGCAACTATGCTGTTTATGACTCTAAAGGAAATTGTTTTTCTCATAAAAATGCGTTTGACAAAGGATTTGACAAAACGAAAATACTCTGGAAATTTGGATGTCTAACAGAAAGGGAGATGTGTGAAATTAACTGTTACCATATGTGGTCATTAACTTTCGCAATATACAAATGAATATAAAGGGACTCACTACTGAACAACCTAAGAGGGTCAAGTACGGAAAAGTTAAGATAAGTATTAAAGTAAAATAAACATTTTCTCAAAATAAACCGACAGTCCCGCTTTTATTAAGCTCCTTCGTTAAAAGAACTGCATACACCATCGAATCCCTGGCATAATAAGTGCACATGATGAATAGGATTCCTTCATGAAAACGGTCACGGTACCTCCGTCTGAAAGGGTTTCATCATTGGTTTATGGTAATGGTTATTCTCTATCTATGTGACCAACAATTTAAATGCAACCTTGCCATAGTGTTCACAGCAGGCGCTGTTCATCTTTCACATTCTACATTTAGAATAAAATACTGCTGAGAGAGAGAGAGAGGAGAGAGGAGGAGAGAGAGAGAGAGAGAGAGAGAGAGAGAATCAATTCCTACTGCAGAAACAAGTATCATTAAAGTCAGCCCAATAGAAAGCGATGTGTATTGTCTACCAAACGTAATCATTCATCAAAAGCAATTAACTAGTCAGTATAGAACCCTGTATTGAAATAACATCAAAGCCTTTAAAACAATTGAGTCCTTCTACAACTCTGATATCGTAACAATGAAATAACATCACTTGTTATAACAGCACGATAACAATTACCATTAATAACACCATATCAACAGACTCCCATTCTTTTGCCAGCGTCTCAATTCAATAACAGAATCCCTATGCGTATTCTCTCGCACGTTTATCAGCCACGTCATATGGCAGTTCCGGAGAGAGAGAGGGCCATTATTAAGAGATCTTAACACGAACCCGCTATTATGTGTCATTATATGTCGCTCGTGAAAACTCCTTGGTTCACAGTGGCTTCGGCGACTGCCATACTCGTACAGTAGTCTGGTCTATCAAGAGCCCGAAATGAGAACAGGGGAATATGAACACATTTTGAAGCCATCAGGAATGAAAGCAATACAGACGAAGTTATTACCTCGTACGCAACACTTCATTTCATTGCGGTAACCTCTACCGGCTAACACAGCCTTTCAATGAAGACGGGTTCAAACGAGAGAGAGAGAGAGAGAGAGAGAGAAAGTCCATCATTATCACAAGACCGAGTTGTGGTCTAGACGGAATTCGGAATTACTATCACTTCAAGATGCACCTCAAAAATTCAGAAGCTGCTTCTGCAGTATAATCGGCCTGATTCGAATTACGGAATGAACAATTTCTTTTAATGTTCTTACAGGGAAGATATCTTAAAGAAACAATTAATATATATATATATATATATATATATATATATATATATATATATATATATATACACATACATACACACACACACACACACACACACACACACACATATATATATATATATATATATATATATATATATATATATATACATATATTTCGACCAAATTTAAGGCATTTTACATTTGCATCAGATCTCCTTAAGTTAGGTCTGAGAAAAATCCCGAAAGAAATAGATTGTGGTCACTAAAGAATTTAGACAAGATATAATCTTGCCTAGTCGACAACTCAAATGAGAAGAAACGTTAACATGTGTCGTAAACGAATGAGCTTTCATTTCCCTTGGCA
>NC_087200.1:91092240-91119740 GCF_015104395.2 Macrobrachium nipponense | reverse complement strand
TTTGGAACTGAATTTAGCGCTGGCGTAATAACTGAGCTGAAAGAAATTTTGCCCAGATCTCTCTCTCTCTCTCTCTCTCTCTCTCTCTCTCTCTCTCTCTCTCTCTCTCTCTCTCTCTTCTGTGTATGTATGTATGTATAAATACATAAATAAATAAATACACACACATATATATATATATATATATATATATATATATATATATATTATATATATATATATATATATATATATATATATATATATATATATATATATATTTATATATATTATATATATATATTATATATATATATAAATATATATAAGAGTGTAAGTACGTGTATGAGCCTCATTGTCAGCATATATTTCAAGTCTGCTTCAGAGGGCAATAATGAAACGAAAGAGTGAGAAATGTTATTTAAGTATGAAAAGCCTTCAATGTCAATCAACACGATTTCATAATTCTCCACATTTCCACATGACTGGATATAATTTTGTTCCGATACAGCGACCCAGTGAAAAGAATTCCACTGCGGGTAAGATTTCGAGCTGCATTACACAACAAATAATTGTACATTTATGCACGATCAAGTATATAATTATTTTTCCCCAAATAATCTCCCGTTATATAAGAATATTTCAGCAACACTCAATTTTCCGACTCTCTTACGCCATGTGAATACATAAGTGCCCAAATGCAAATATTTGTAAGGTGTTACATTTAAGCCTCTCTCAGACTTGACTACGAAAAATTATCTACCTATAATTGCCCCTTTAACTATGTCACTAATATATATCTAATAACCTAACCAAACCCCGTGTAAGGTCCTCGACCTCGAGGTTGGCTTCTTCTCCAGACCCTCCTTGTAGATCTCGAAATCCGATGACTCAAATGGGGCAATCACCTTTAAAATGAAAAAGGCGAAAAGTCCTTTCCTCAAGAAGCCCCCAACTCAATTCAATCGTTGCTGAGAGAGAGACAGAGATGATTGTCGATGAAGCTTTCCCCGTCCTGTGTTCTCAGGATGCTAATTAGAAGTTGAACAGCCTTCTATTTTCCCTTTATCACACCTAAGTGATACAATAGGAAACTAACATGAATATATCTGCAATTAATCAAACTTGCTTTTATTACATAATTTACATGATAATATCACTTGCAAAACTCTCGATAATCAAAAGGCTGAGTTTTTAATTTCCTACAATATTTCACCTTATTATCGCAGATATCTATCTATTAACTTTATTAGCTACTTAAATTTTCTATCCGATGACTTGATCAGCTGCTTAAATATTCTATCTAATGACTTGATCAGCTGCTTAGATTAAAGTGAAATGTCGTGTTTACAGTTTATGTGTTTATAAAAGTAAATATTGCTAATGGTGTGGATAAATGTCCTTATTAAACAAGGCGTGATCCGACCTCCAGCTTACTCGGAATGCGTGCAAGATTCTCCCCTCACACATCAGTTGTAAACATTATATCCCTCACTTTCAAAGTAAACTAAAATGCGCTAAAATCTACGGTCAAATAGAGACTTCTTTCACAAGCGAAAATTAAAATAAATACTGTATATTTTACTTCACCAACGAAAATTAAAATAAATACGATATGATTTGTTAGAAATAATTTGTCTGTACTGTTTAACAAGCACATTATCTATTTCTTACATTATCATACTCATAAAAAACTCATAAATATCCTGTCCTTACATTCCTGTACCTTTCACTCTACGCGAAACACCTTTTTCAAACCTTTTTAGGCTCTTTCCTACCCCCCCCCCCACCCCCCCCCCCCTCCCCCCCACCCCCCAACAAGGACGCCAACAAGAAGAACGACCACAAAGTAGGTTGTGGGCTTACTCCTCGAGTAAGCGAAAATCACAACGTTAAGCCCAGAAGAGGAGAAGTTCAGATTTTTTCTAATTCTAATACACTGCTAAGCGAAACTCATGTGATCATATATAAATATCCTACACGACAATCTCATCATACTCACTGACAAGAAAATATTCGGTAACAAGGACGGACGGCAGTCCAATATCAGCGCTGCTGTTATTACCGGTATTGCTGCTACCACTACTAATCTTACAAATGGCATTCTTAATGCAACAAATAAGTCAAAACAATAGTAACGGCATTCCTGTGGCTGTAGTAGCAGTTATTGGTTTTGCAGTATTATCACTACTTCTAGTGATTACAAACAGTACGTCAAAACATGCTACCAGTAGGCCACGTAAACACATGCATACGCATACACACATACGGATACAACCCTTCACAGAGCCCTTCTCCATAGGGTCAACCACAGAATATAATTACAGCCTTACAGGGAGAGAGGTAGGGGGGTTTCTAAGGGCTCACCGGCGTGCTCCAAACTGCGAAAAAGGCACCGTTATTCATGACTATCCCTAACCCACATTACACCCCGTGTAACAGATGACCTACTAAAAGAAAAGAACTATATATAAAAAAAAAATTGACGTAACATGGCACATGCGAGGGAAACGCGTCGCCCCTAAATTAATTTCGGAGTTAATGTAATTCCGAGGCTGTGAGTTGTATTACATGCACATACAGACAGATAGATGGAATTTCCTACGAAAGGCTCTAACCAAGCCAGATAAGGAATAACTCACCGGGGCCAGCTGATTGACAAAAATGATATGATGCGGACATTTTAAAAGAGTATTGATCAACTACGTCATTTCATTTTGTCTAGATAAGTCGCTGCTTAGGGCCAACGGAAGCATACTGGATTTATAAGGAAATGCGTCAGTACCGTTCCTTTCCTTTGTCTGCGTTAGGGATCGAATGTGTGCTCCTCGGTTGAGAGGCAAAAGTGTTATTTAGCTTTGAGGATCGGACTAACTAGCGAGAGAGAGAGAGAGAGAGAGAGAGAGAGAGAGAGAGAGAGAGAGAGAGAGTTTACCACAGCATCAATTCTCACGACCACCAACCAAAAACAGTCTCGAGCTTCCATCCCAGTTCCACTTGTTTGTTCCCACCATAATTCTCACATAATTACCCTGTTACTTAGCCTTTTCCATCCCAGTAGAAAAGCGAAGCAATTCCTTCTCTTCTTGTTTATATCTTCCTCATCTCTTGCCACTCTACTATCACCGACATCCCTCTGAAGCTTCAGCAGCAGATAGGGATCGTTTTCGCTCGGGTCGCATCGCCACAGCCTCTGAAACCTCTCAATCAATTCAAGGTCGCGTGTCGTTTTGTCGTCTCTTTGTGTCTTTGTTTTCTCCCTTGATAAAACAAACGCAGCATCCGCTGACGCAAACTTCTTAACAACCCTAGACAGAAACCGACTGCTACACAAACAGTTAGCGGAGCAAAATGGCGACGATTCGCAAATTTGAAAAGGAGAGGAGAAGAAGAACGAAAAATAAGCTTATTATTGTTTACATAAAATACCAAGTGAATATCAGAATGAAGAAAAAGGAAAAGCGTACGTCAATCGTCATAAAAACTTTAATAAATAAGAAAATGGACATTCAACAAGTCTGACGAACTTGATTCTCCACCCGAGTTCTTATTCTCAATAAGACCCACTGAAATACACCCAGAACATATCGCAAAGGAATGCAACTTCCTCAAGAATCGGTTGCGTATTAATTACAGTCTCAGAGACTTCCCTCTTTTTCATACTCAGCCATTTCCTTCGCCCATATTTTTCTTGAGTCCATTATTAACACTTCCGGGTTTCTTGTCTGTTAACTAGCGGTAACGACAGGAACAGACAGCAAAAATAAAATGTTGTTGACGCAGTTTCTTCGCAAAATAAGGCTATATAACAAATAAATAATAATAAATATATATATATATATATAATATATATATATATATATATATATATATATATATATTATATATATATATATATAATTCAATCCACCCATTGTACACAGCTCACCATCGGCTTAAAGAATTTTGTAATATATATATATATATATATATATATATATATATATATATATATATATAGGTATATATATATATATATATATATATATACTAATAGAACAGATAACTATATAACAAAAGAAATAAAGAAAACCAGGCATTTCACGAACTGCCTGAAATCTCAGGCAGACAGCGAAATTAAGTTAATGACATTTGACCCTCCAAGGGTTAGTACGTACCAAGGTCTAGAGAGTATTGGTACGTACTAAACACGGCGAAAGAGTGTGGGTGAGTCACTGTTTCGCAGCGATTAGTACTAAACACTGGTGGATCAAAATTTAATGTCACAAAAGTGCTATCTGCCTGAAGTTTCAGGTAGTTCGCCAAATGCCTGGTTTTGCTATCTGCCTGTAACACACACACACACACACACACACACACACATATATATATATATATATATATATATATATATATATATATATATATATATAAAAATTTATTAATGCCCTTTTAGTCTGCAAATTATATAGCCTATAGAGAATGATGGCTTTGAACTAAAATGTGATAAGAATGGTCTGAACAGGCAACCATCTAGCTTAAGAATGCAAAGAAAATGTTTTTATGTGAATATCTATTATTCACAATTAGTTATGAACATTACATTGTAATTTTTCATGAAATGTTTTCCATTTGGTTGACCGAAGCACAGTTATTCGTCTAAGATATATTTTCATTATCCTAAAAGTGTCCCGTACAAGCAGGGAATCCTATGAATAATAATAAAAAAAGGCACATTCACACATTATATATTATAGTACACGTGTGCTATAACTGGTCCCTCGAGCTGAATAAAATAAAATAGCATTTAGGCCAAAGGCCAAGCGCTGGGACCAATGAGGTTACTCAGCGCTGAAAGGAAAATTGTCAGTAAGATGGTTTGAAAGGTGTAACAGGTGGAAAGCCTCACAGTTCCACTATGAAACAATTGTTGGAGAAGGTGGAAAGTCAGGCGGAAGAAAGAGAATAAGAACAACCGGGATTCAGTGAATGGAATACACCAGGTTGCAGCTGGGGGCCTAAAGGACGCTGCAGAGACCCTTAAGTAATGTCTACAGTGCACCACATGAGGTGCACTGACGGCAAAGTGGGCTCGGTCTGAAGAGCTAAGGAACGAAAGGCCTTCAAAATAACCAAGGGGCAGGGTGTGCAACCTCACCCCAAAAGTACCTGCTGATAACTGGAATGGGTAACCCCTCCTGGCCTCAAATGCCCTTCACCCCTCCCGGCCCCCCCTCCCCCTCCCCCCCTCCCCCACTCCCCCACACCTGCCCCAAGCCCCTCCTAACCCTTTCCCTTCCACGCACGAATATGAAAAAGGCGTGTGGTTACCATGAAAATGGGGACAGATCCCGATACAAAGTCATGAAAGATCTTAAACACCTTATTACGAAAAGCACAAGGCAGAAATAAAGGATACTTTTATTAATTAAGGAAATTTCTCAGATATTTCTCAAAGCGTCTCAGAGTTTTACTGACTGCGTGCGGGCTACATTCTTCCACCAACTAATAAAGAAGATAAGAAAGATAAGATACACAATGCCACACTGATGGAACACAAAGGATAACACAAAAATCAAGCTCCCAGGAGACATAGTGCCTTGACCGATGCCTTCTCTTTCCCAAACGTGTATGTATGTATGTATGTATGTATGTATATATATATATATATATATATATATTATATATATATATATATTATATGAGATATATATCCCTTCCCCCCCCCCCCCCCCTCGCCCCCTTTTCCCTCACTCCAACAACCATCCCTTTGACAAAGAGCAAAAAGAAAAAAACAAAAAAGACTAACGAAAGCTGTCGATACCTTCAAATTTTTTAGAGATACTACCCTCTTTTCAGGTGAAAGGATAAAGCTGAACTGCCATTTTTGTTATTTTGTCATTTTATTTGTAATTGTTTTTGTTCGGCGAAGAATGTGCAATTGTTCATAGCTAGTATCATGCACCGCGAATATATCGCAGTGAAACGCAACTTCCTCAAGAATCGGTTTCGTATTTACTATTATTTCCATTGTTCGGCGACACAAAGGCATATCGGACGAATCTGTTCTCTTGACCATAGAGTCACAATACCAATGACTGAAGTCGTGCTTTGTCAAGCGGCAGGGACGGTGAAAGCTCGGGCGAAACCGACACGGAAATCTTTCTAGGGAAAGAAAATGACGCCACGAATCTGAATTCCCTGATAGTGAGAGGTGAAAGTGAAGGGGACTGAGGGTGTAGTCGGCAGCCCATCATTAATAAAGAAGGTGGGGGGAGGAAAGTTCTGATGAAATGCGGTAGAAAGGAACAACGCTGAATTACGAACGGAAATGTAATCATCATGAAGTGATTACTGAACAACGAATAACAATATTATGGCGTTGCTGTGGCACCCTACAGAATTCACTGATACTTACTGATCAAGGCGAGAGATAAGTGGAATAATAACGCTAATTGTTTCATTTACACAGATAAGACGGTCTCTGTACGATGAATCTGAAAACCTAGAAAAATTATACATTGAGTCACAAAGTACTCGATGTTAATGCCACTGTGAAACTTATCACGTCAAGAACAAGTTTTGATAAGATATTTTTAAAATAATTTGGTAAACGTAATGACTACAAAGGGTATGTCACCGAGTTATCGCCAAGAAAAGTGACGAAATATATTTAATATTAAAGTCATGAAAATTTGGTCAATTCAACGTACATTCAATCAGCAATATTCATTGCACAGTAAGTCATCTTTCCGTACCTATCCTAACGGGAAATCTGTCTGACGCCTATTTATTCAACACTGTCAAAGAAGGAGAGAGCAAACAGAAATTGTTCAGCAAATTCTCAACCATTTGAATTTACACCAGCTCTTCCCATTTCCAGTTACGTCCGACGTATTAAAAAAAACCAGCATCGTCACATTTCACTTTCATCATTCAAAACCTCAACTCATGTCTGTTCCCTCTTTCCTGAACACTTAATGATAGATCACCGTCTCTCTCCTATCCTCCTAAAAGAATAAAAAAGTTAATAACACTTTCACCACAACCGACCAGAAGACGATGTTTTTCATTGCCTCTAGCTACAAACGTACTGCTTTCCAACAATTAGTAATCATCCCCTCAATTTCGATGGGGACTTTTTGACTTTTTAACAACTCTCTCTCTCTCTCCTCTCTCTCTCTCTCTCTCTCTCTCTCTCTCATCTTGGCTTCATCAGGTGCATTGCAACGTCCCTGGCTGGAATCCCAATGCATCCCTCTCCAGGATTCCTGCCCCAACGCTTTGATGCATCAACTGGGTTTTTATATTGCTCATATTTCAATTCGGAGATGATATATATATATATATATATATATATATATAGATATATATATATATATATATATATATATATTATATAGTATATATATATATATATATATATATATATATATAAAATATATAATATATATATATATGTATAAATAATATACATATATATGTGTGTAATATTGACATATATAGTATAAATCTATATATATATATATCTATATATATATATATTATATATATATATATAAGAGAGAGAGAGAGGAGAGAGAGAGAGAGAGAGAGAGAGAGAGAGAGAGAGAGAGAGAGAGACGCGAACCCAGCTATACCCGAGCTGCATTCCTGGTCCATTTCGAAGCGAGCCACGTAAAGGGAGCACCTTTAATTGTATTTTCACAACAAAGACACAGAGACCTCATTTCAGAACAATTTAGTTGCCAGGCACATTTGCACCTTGATTAATCCGTGTCCCTTGTAAACGATACAACATTCCTCTCTCAAGCAATGCTTTTTCATGATGCTGAATTTGTCATATCATTTTGGGCTTGGAGAGGTTGTCAGAAGAATGAATACAGATGAATGCGTGACAGATGATTGAGTGAATAACTCGTTACGTTAGAGAAAATACTCAAACGCCAGAACACGCGCTGGCATATAGTTCATTAACAACAACAGCCGTCACGAGGATGAAAACACAACATAGCCTGTTACTAGATCAACACGAAAAACATTTTTAAAACGAAAGATTCTGGAATGCTTTCACTTTCATCAACAGTAGTTCAAGCACCAGTGAGCTAATCTAAGTCCCTCCGGTTATGTGCATAATTGACGTCAGTAAACATGATCCAGAAACAAGAACCGGCTGGAAGCATATTTACCCGAGTTCAATCCTTAGCACTTAATTAATGTAACTTGCTTGAGCCGTGTTTGATATAGCACGAAATCTAGGCCCCTTTGCTTGGGTGCAAGAAGTGATAGCCCCTGATCCTTTATGTATGTATGTATGTATGTATGTATGTATGTATGTATATGTATGTATGTATGTATTTATTAATCCTACCGTGACTCAGCAGCCACAAATACATTTTGCATACATTTAAATTGAAGATGCTTTAAACAAATGGAATACCATAAAATAGCATTGTGCTACATATAGATACTCGTGAGCTATATAAAAAATAAACGTAAAAAAAAACATACCGTTAATTTACGTGATGGCACGAAGAGATTTTATTTAATGATATAAGATTAATTAATGTTATAACATATTTCCTAATCAAAAACGTCAGATAAATATACATCAAAATTGATATTATTAAACATGAAAAGGTTGCACGAGTTTGTTTCAATGAGGGGGCAATTGCCGGTATTTCCCGGTGAAACATTCACTACAAAATCTCGTCCAAAAGGTAACAAAGAGGAAATTGATTATTCAACCGTCCAAAAGGCAACTGGCAGAGAACAAAGGCCTTTTTTGATAAGTATAAACTAAGTTGAGAAGTAAAATAGGATTAATTTGTTTCCTACTAAATATATCGTAATATTATATTAACCACAATTGTTAAACAATCATTTCATTTATTGAACGGCATCAGGAATAATAATAATGTTGTTCCTTACTAGCCAATCCCCACGAAAGAAACCATTGCTACACTGGATCTTTAACTACATAGAATTAAAGATGAAGTTAAAAAAAGATTTCTAAGGCGTAAAAATGATTTCTTAAAGATGAAGTTAAAAACAAAAATTCTAATGCTTAAAAAATGATTTCTTATGAACCTCATAACAACATGTCAGTCACACTAACATACCACGCAGCAAATCGCTAATCAGTGGCCTCAATACTGATTGTCTAATTGTTAAGATCCATTCAAGCGCTTCTGATATCATTATTTTCCTTTCTTTCTCACGGATCGTCTTTGAGCTATCTTCTTTCCTTCTTCATATTCCTTTATAATCTTGTCCCCCTCAACTCAAATTCAGTCGATTTTTTACTTATGCTAAATATTTATCACTGTAATGTCACTGCCTTTTTCAAATGATTTTGTTCTATTTATATTCCACAGAGACATTATTCAAGGGTTTCACCCACTTCTAGTATTTTATCAAGTCCTAATCTTACACTACCCCTGGCAGTTTGCTTTTTTACTGTACACTATACTGAGAAACTATCTTATTCACAAAGGTATCTAAGTTGAATTGTCGTCACCAACATACTCCTTCAATACGACTCAGACTTCATCTCTATAAGTTCCGTTATGAAGAAACTTTTTTCCCATAGCTACCAAAGTTCTCACTCAACTGACTCCACGACTACAATTTAACAAGTGTTCTCCTATCACGTCGTCTTCCACCTGTTACAGTTTCTTTTTCAATGCCCTTCAACGCTCTTTCAGGCGTACTGAGGAACGTCACAACCCTAAATTATTAAGAATTTTCTCAGGGTGTTTCTTGCACAGAAATTGATAACCACACCTCTTAAAGCCTGCACACGAACCTTTCACCCGAAGGAGTATGTTCAACATACTTCAGTCTGCTAATAACTTTCTAAGCCCAAAGCACAATTTTGCGTCACTAGCACCGATATTGATCGTAACTTCTTTTACTAGCCAAAATTATGTTATGATTATTATTATTATTATCACAAGCTGATTGTTGATATTATTATAATTGCTATACGGCTCCTAAAGTGCAAATACTTTGACAAAGGTAAGCCTATTCCAGGCCGAACCACTTCTTACGTACTTCCATACTACACTGTAGAATATAATGAAATGAGAAAATATTCAATTTCACTTAATGAAGCTCAGCATTACTTGAATATACCACGAACTCTGAAAAGGTCTTGTCTCATGATCAACCATTCTAATTTATATCATCCGTACAATGCATTACGATAATCTACTTTAATGTATAAGCTATTAACTAAACCTTGTAAAGCATAGTTTTCTTTGCAACAACAACAACAAACATCCTGCTATAAAAGAAACTGTAATTTGTACCCACATACATTATGACTTTTTCTGTGCTTAAAGATATTTTTTATCAGTGTGTGTAATGTTACTTTCAAGCTCAGATACGGATTTGAGTGTCATTTTAAAGGTGATCGTTTGTAATTTAATGCTTTGCATTCACAAAGATTAAAAACAAAAGAAAAAAGCCACTACGAACAGAAATTTGCAGAAAACAAAACTGATTCTTTAATTTACCGTGAAAATATATATACAAAAGTATCGAGTACAACAAACAAATCATTTTTGTACGATGCAATAAAACAATATACTGCCTTTCAAGTTTCAATAATGTATATTTTAACCGTATGTATGGCAGCTATCGGAGATAAAAATTAAGGAAAATATGAAGGAAATTTTACTGTTATCAAAAACTCACTAAGAGATATAAATCACTGATATGGCAGTTTAAAGTTTGTATTAAAGCCGAGAAGTTGTAATTTATGGAATATGAAATAAAAACCCAGGTAAAGAAAATAAATGATCAAAATAACGAGTTAACTTTCCTGAAAACGAACATTTCTATGCTCTTGCTGTAAACAATATTCGCCAGGAAAAAAGTATGATTCAACTGCAAAATTATTCAAATTTTGAGGTAATTTCTGACAGGACAGTCATAATAGTAGTAATAATAAATCTAGATGACTGAACATTTAAACAGTAATCATATGATTATATGTTTGGCAAGACGAAAAACAATAACATTTCAACAATAGTAAAAAACAATAACATTTCAACAATAGTAAAAAAAAAAAAAAAAAAAAAAAAAAAAAAAAAAAAAAAAAAAAAAAAAAAAAAGAGGGAGATGCACGATTCAGTCACAAGAATTTCAGCTATTCCTTTAAACTGGCCATCCCAGCACGAATATTGCTGCGCCTTCGAGACCAGAGTACAGCCAAACTTGATCGCCTTCACCCCAGCAACACTTAAGGATAAACACAAGCAACACCATTTATTCGTTCAATAGGAGCCGCTAGACCTAGCACGCAGGTATTGGCCATAAGCACGCATGCGCTATGCCAACGCTTTTAAATTATTCATCTTTCCTCTTCTACACCTTACACGTATACAGCAAAATTCCGTCCAAGTCACCTGTTCGAGTGCTTATCTTCACAGCTGTTCCCCACCAAAGCTCTCGCTCTCCTCCTCTCTCTCTCTCTCTCTCTTTCTCTCTCTCTCTCTCTCGTAGCACTTTCAATCTACACCACAGTATGGCCATCGCTCGCTTGGCGATTTCCCTTTTTCATTCCGCAATTCCATGGTTATCGTATTTAATTTCGGTTACAATCTATGAGATTCCTAAAACAGAACCTCGTTCAGCTGTTTTCTCTTCTGTATATTACACAGAATACCGAAATAAAAAAATTAAAGTCTAAACGCACTTACGCACATGAAAAAGAGGTCATAGGTACTTACACAACATTCTACTGTAGTACTTACCTAGAGAGATAACTCCTGCCTATTAAATTAATAGACATAATTACTAGCACCAAAAGTAATATATACATATATAAATACACATACATACATACATACATACACACACACAAAAAAAGATATATATATATATATATATATATATATATATATATATAATATATATATATATATATATATATATATATATATATATATTATATATATAATGGGTGTGTCAGTGGATTAACCAACATACATACATAATCCGTTTACCTCAACACCGTTATGAAAACGACGTTCTCTATTTATATTTCGTGTTCTGTATTCTACCATCACTGACTTCTTAACAAACTTCATCTCAACCACCATCATCAGCCTTATCTGCTCTCATGTATCCACGACATTCTACAAAAATCTAACAGTGCCGACACTCCCCCAAAACATGTCGCTATTGCTACAGAATGTTTATCCAACAGAAGGGGAAGTTGGCTCTCTCTCTCTCTCTCTCTCTCTCTCTCTCTCTCTCTCTCTCTCTCTCTCTCTCTTACTCTTCTTGCCGTCTGAGCGAGTTAGGAAAAATATAAAAAGAGAGAAAGAAAGAAAAAAGCTAACCGGAATGAGAAGCCATAACACTCAGCTGGGGATGAAGGCAAGAGATGAGAGAAAAAAAATTGAGAAGAGGAGAAGTAGGAAAATACACGGAATGGAAAGAGAACGATAACGCCTGAGGGAGGGATTTGAAGAGATCTGTAATAATCCCAGAACACAATAAAAACGAGCGATTTGCTCCCCTCAATCTTAATTACGTAGCATTCAAATGCTCTCTTCAGTGGTCCTGCGTAATGTTATTCTGTGCTGCCTCACTCCCGACTCGGAATTTCACACTTTTAATCAAAATCACTTGTAAAACGGCTCTAACACTTTTGATGCTGGTTCTTTAGTTAAAGGAAAAGTCGAAGCGTCCACAAAGTGTTCGATGAATAAGCGATGACTGAAAAAGAATTTCTAGATACAGAACACTGAATAAATAAAGGACGCAAATAACTAAAATACATCCCCTAGAAACACAAAAACAAAGGGAAAAGTTTAAATCACTTGAACCTATACCTAAATACATTTGTAATATAAAAAAATAACCTGCAGAATTAATATTTGAATAAAACGCATCCAACACAAATTTAGGGGGATAAAATCTATACCAAATAAATTGGCAACAATAAAAAAGGGTAAGAAATTAAATAATAAATAAAAGATATTGTAAGAATATCAACATTCACAGCGAAATAAAAAAAGAGAAATTATAAAAGACAAAGTAACAACAAAATCAAATCGAACAACTACAATTCAATCCGAAAATAACGTGGTGGAATTAGGAAGAGTCTTCGAATGAATAAATAAAGGAAAATGGAAAGATAAAAAATACAAGGAATCGGATCAGAGCGAGAGGGGACGGAATGCATAAAGGGAAATGGGCAGTTCAAGGTGATAAGACAACGCGGAGGCTGGATAAAACGAGAGAGAGACGAGAGAGAGAGAGAGAGGGTGAAGAGAGAAGAGAGAGATAGAGAGAGAGAGAGAGAGAGAGCAGAGAGAGAGAGAGAGAGAGAGAGAGAGAGAGAGGTAATCAGAAGGGTTTCAAAAGGGAAACTACAGTTTGCATTAAGATTGACTTTGCCTGTGAATATGTATGACGCACGTATACATACATACATATACACAATATATAGATATATATATATATATATATATATATATATATATATATATAATGTAAAATTGTGCGTATAACCTGACAGATATTTAGTAACTACTGAAATCCCTTATTAGAAGATAGAATATTATCTCGAAGACTTCGTACGATTAACATGTGGTCAAATATCTAATCCTGTCGTTAACAGAGTAAAAAAAAAAAAAAGTTACAGAAAACAATGAACGCAAAGTGAAATGGCCTAACAAATGCAGTCCCATCTAACCAAAATTTCCTTTACACAGAGTCTACAGACCCCAAAATGAAGCATTCAATTTCTATAGTGTCGAGGATTAGCCACAGTGACTACCACATACACAGCTCCAGCTTATAAAGTACTCTCCATATAGAAGATATAAATGTGTACACTTTTCTAAAAGCACTCTTTTAGCCTTCTGCAGGCAATACACACATTCTCTCTCTCTCTCTCTCTCTCTCTCTCTCTCTCTCTCTCTCTCTCTCTCTCTCTCTCTCTCTCTCTCTGAAGAGGTGGCTGCAAAAGGGGTTTAGTTTAATTTTCTTAACAAGTCGTTAGGTACATGGGGTTGTTACCTAGTTTCTTAACAAGTCGTTTGGTACAAGGGGTTGTTACTCACCACAGCTGACTAACTACTAGTTACACAATTCACTGGTAGGGTCAACGGAAGCAGAAACGCAGAGAACTTTTCCAGCGAGCTAAAGTTGCTTTCTCCATCAAAGGTATCTATCCTGAGCTTCTACTGGGAGGCAAGGCTAGTTTCCCCGTGACCTTGGCGACTCACGAAGAGCACAAACACAGGCATAAATTTCATGTATATATATGTATATATATATATATATATATATATTTATATATATATATATATCTATATATATATATGTGTGTGTGTGTGTGTGTGTGTTTGTGTGTGTGTAAGCACATGCTGTAGTGGGTATTGGAACCGTGGAGGAAAAAAAAAAAAAAAAGGACGAATAATGAAAACATTCCGAGAGCAGACCATGAAAGGTTCGAAGGCGTCCATGGCGTACTTCAACTTAAATTTATTTAATCCGACATACTTGTGGTGGAGAAACCCGGCAAGAATAACCGTAAATCCTAACCACGTACACTAACTTTCTTACAGATCGCATCTGAAAAAAAAATTGTGAAGTCAGTTATTAACAACTAGTAATTTCAAACTATTATTTCAAAATACAGCGAAATCAAATCTTCCGATTTAACGCTACATCGCTGATAAATGAATCACATAAATTATTCATAAAAATGATGGACACACTCTTTTTAACATTATTGTAGCTCTTTATATCACTGCTATACGTTATAACGAAGTGGGTGTCACCAGTGACATTCTGTGTGCTTTTTTCAGTAACTCTTAAACGTTTGTCAGACGCATTTGTCATAGGTATATTTTTTCAAAGCCTTAATCGTGAATAATGAGCAATAGTTTTCGTATTGTTCGTTTGTACCGTAAATTGTTTGCTTTATTGGGCTTCGATGAATTCTGAGTCGCTACCTACATCGCTTCGCTTGTCGTTAGTACAGTTTACGAAAACTGTCAAAATAGTTCATTAGGAGTAGCCCGTTGCATTCTAGATAAGTTTGATAAAAAATAAAATGACAGTCTGTGAGTGTGAGTCCATCCTCTTGAATAACTGGCAGCCTGCCGAAGATTATATATGTTCAGAGTGATATTCCGCTGGACATACATAGAAAGGGCACTTCTTTTTATATGGCTGCTTTGCCATAAATACGCTAGTTTCATTTCCTCCATTCTACATAATACCATTGGGCAGCATGGCAAACATTACGGGCTAATCAAGACCTCCAACCCGCTGCAAAAATAGCAGTCGCTTCCACATACACTAAAGAGGTTGATCCACAGTATAACGGAAGAAGCTATAAATTAAGTATATCTTAGTTTTCCCAGACCACTGAGCTGATTAACAGCTCTTCTAGGGCTGACCCGAAGGATTAGATTTTTATTCACGTGGCTAGGAACCAATTGGGACCTTCAGCTTATTGTGGGATCCGAACCACATTACTATATCGAAAAACGAGTTTCCAATCACCAGAAATACATTACTCTGATTCCGCGCTGGCAGCACATGGGAGCGAACTCAGACTACCAGACTGGTAGGTCAGCACGCAACCGCTTTATTAGTGAGGAACTGAAGCTATAAAAAACCAGCTTAAGCATAATATTTCAATGTTTGCAAAAATCATTATTCTTCAGAGTTCGTTACTGTAGCAGTATTATGAGCCGAAGTGAATGGTTTACTAGGATTACCTCCATGTTCATAAATTCTTGAATGTACTGGACATTTACATTACAAGATATTCATAACATTATTATATGAATATATAAACACACATTGATTGGTTGGCACGTCAAAATGGTTTCATACGTTATTGACAATGAAAATAAAATACAAAATACAACATGACCTCTCCAATACACTAAAATTATAAAAATGTTTTATATCTTCCAAGAGCGCCTCACACACCCATAAAATGACGTCCCTCCAACATCATGGAATAAAAATTTTGCTGTCTTGTGAAGTGGGTCCTCTTCAAACTTGGTGGCTCCGTTCTAACGCTCTTTAAAGGAGCTGGACTAATACTCCACCATCAGAGCCAGAGAGAGAGAGAGAGAGAGAGAGAGAGAGAGTGAGTCAAAATTCACGCTAAAGGGAAATGCTTTCAAGCACACTGATTTGGGATAAAAGAAAATATTGAGAAAGTTTCACTTGTATCCGAATCCTTTATAGTCTTGGGGATTCATATAAGACGACAACACATTTCAATCATTTCAGTTTTCTTGTTGAAACCAGCGGAATGTCATTCTGTACATGTATAATCTTCGGCAGGCTGCCGAAGATTATACATGGACTCACATTTGTCATTTTATTTTTTATCGAACTGTCATCTAGAATGCAACGGGCTACTCCTAATGAACTACTTTGACAGTTTTCGTAAACTGTACTAACGACAAGCGAAGCGATGTAGGTAGCAACTCAGAATTCATCGAAGCCCAATGAAGCAAACAATGTACGGTACAAACGAACAATACGAAAACTATTGGTAATTATTCACGATTAAAGCTTTAAAAAAATAAACCTGCGATAAATGCGTTTAAGATTTACTGAAAAAGAACAGAATATTACTAATACAATGCAATTATGCAAATTAATTCATTGGCCTTTTAAATCTCATTTTCGACACCAGCTGAAGCCATATTTTTCATATATCCTTTCGGGAGATATCAAGAGCATCTAGTCACCTCGAGTTGCCAAAATAAATAAATAAATAAAATAAAATAAAACTTCTGCTTTGATAA
This sequence comes from Macrobrachium nipponense, assembly GCF_015104395.2. NCBI lineage: Eukaryota > Metazoa > Arthropoda > Malacostraca > Decapoda > Palaemonidae > Macrobrachium > Macrobrachium nipponense. The sequence goes on along the minus strand of NC_087200.1, from coordinate 91,102,977 downwards.
TATTACTCCGATTTAAATGGCTACAGAAAATATCTTCAAATTAAATTCCCAGTCCTACTATATATGTTTTAATGATGTATATAACATCCTAAACGAAATAAAAGTAACAATAACTTGTCCCTCTTGACTAGGTTAGCACTGAAGAAAATAGCCATCATCCACGAATATTACACTGTTTGTCAAATCCATCTTGCGAGGCAACTCATGTAAATCACGAGTGCTTGAATATTTTGCTTTGAAATATCTGGTCAAGCTACATGGTGGATCATAACCATTCAATACTAACTTTGGTTTCATGTGGCCCTAATATACGCGCATGAATGACTGCATAAGTACGGGCACACGCGCGCGCATACACATCACTGCAGGCTACGTGAAGTTTACTATGCATAAGGCAACCAATCCATTCGGCACTGTATGTATGGTTTTATAAACATACATACATACATATCATACATTACATATATATATATATTTGTATATATAGTCATCCACAGGTAGTATATATATATATATATATATATATATATATATATATATATATATATATATATATTATATCCTATTCCATCAGGTAGCCGTTTTACTAGGTCACTACCGCTGATAATTTCTCTTTATATATATATCGTATATATATATATATATATATATATTATATATATATATATATATATAATTCTAGAAAATGATCCGCGAGAGTGACCTAGTAAAACGGCTACCTGTAGATGAATCTCTTGGTATAATACCGCCTTCTCTGTAACTGTTCTCATTCATTACCCTCATTACCTATCCTGAAGTGAGAGACAGCAGTCTCTGAAATATTATATTACTTTCTATCTGTTGGCGTTTATATGGCTCCTTTTATTGGATGGAATTCTGTTTTAACAGAACATTTTTAGCAGCCATATATATATATATATATATATATATATATATATATATATATATATATATATATATGGTATATATATATATATATATATATATATATATATATATATATATAGAGTGGGTGTGTCGCGCAAGAACAATAGTATGCGTGGACAGATATCCGAAACTACAGACATACAGACACAGTCGCAGCCTGCGGTCCGAGTCGTAGTGAAAGAATAGAGGCGAATAGAGAGAGTAGTGGCAGTGTTGTACACTGATTGAGGAAACAGGCTTGATGACAGCCACCCTCCCTCCCTCCCTCCCTTCCGACTCCCCCGCTACCTTCGGAATGCTGAGAGTCGGTCAAGTTGCTCTTCAGCACTCAAACTTACTATTACTGCTTCCACCAAGCATTTGTATCGCATTTTGTTGCTTGTTTTTAATTTTCTGCATATCTCTTCGTAACTTCCAACTGAAATTATTCAATACATGTACTAAATACATGGATATAGTGTACATATATTTGACTTATACCAAGGGAATAAACACTATAATATAAATTGTAAACAGCACATGGCCACGAGGAATGCAAGATCTTTTGCCTTTGCTTTATGACCTTTTCAAAAAAACACACACACACACACACTTTGTGTGCAAAAATCTACGCTTTAGTAAATTCCCGTACATCATATCAATATGCGAAAGGCATGCTCAGATATGAGGATCATTAATGTATTCCAATGACAACCAACTTTGGGCAACTGATACTGCATGCTGAGAGACATGTGTGTGTGTGTGTGTGTGTGTGTGTGTGTGTGTGTGTGTGTGTGTGTGTGTGTGTGTGGTGGGGAGGGGGGGAGGGGGAGGGACATGCACGAGCAAAATTATACAAAATAATATATATCTAAACTTTGGAGAATCTCCCGGTTCTGGCCTTTGAAATGTGATATGGAAAATGGTCCCAAGTCAGTAACATGAGCGTGAAAGCAGACGCCCAGCGCCATCCAGGACAGAGACAAGACTAACGGTAAACAAAAAGGTAACAGCCATATACAGTCTCACACTGTTACAGTTAATGAAGCACTAGAGGCTTTATAATGTACCTAAAGGATGTTATAACCGTCATTCTTTTGGATGTAATTAATCTTTTTTTAGTATTTCATTTAGTGTTCATCACTCACTAACAACGGCAACTTTCAAATGTACTTTAATAGTTTGGCACTATGTAATCTAGTAAAATGTTCATAATTCTTTAAATATATTATTCACATCATTAATCAAATAAAGGTTAATTAGTATATATCCAAAAAAACAACAACTCTTGAGTAATTGTGCAACATAAAATAATCATACAAGAATGCCGACGTTCACGTCAATAACTCTCCTTCTCACTTATTCCGCTAGGAACGGAACATGGCAACGCGAACTGAAACGCAAAGAGCAATTTCAAATTATGCGCTGCATGATATTGAAATTTTAGCTCCGAGTTTTTTTTTCTCTCGTGACAGCTGGGTACACCAACTGATCGGGAACGGACGTTTTGCCGATATTAAAATCATAATAAACCCTAACTATGAAAACAACCGCGGAACACCATTTGACAGTTGGAGGAGAGGAGAACTCGCAAATCTCTAAAGCTATATACATGACAAGTGATATAAAGAAAATTAAAATGGACATAAGAAATTTCTAAGTCTCAAGTGAGTTGATTGGTATCTTCTAACCTACCAACCTTGCAGACCCACAAGCGACTCCGGAGGCCGGGCTGTCACAGTGGTTCTTAACCAGGGGAGGAATTCCCCCTTAAGTGGGAATTTCTGAGTTCCAGGGGGGGAATTGACCACAGATTGGCAGGCTCAAACTGGCTCTACGACCACGCAAAACGCAGTGTACATCGGTTCGCACTACTGAGAGGTCACTTTAGGCTTTCCCTCCGCTAGCTTGTGTGTTATTATTTTGTTGCATATTATTTGGAATGCACCTTTTGAGACAGACAATTTTGGAAAGAGGGGAATGACATTCTGACATATGGTGAAAGGATGCATGGGCCAAAAACGGTTGAGGAACCAATGGTCTAATATGTATGCTCTCTTAAAACCCACAGTGCTTGTTAGCCTAATCCTAGTAGTCAGACGACTTCACTGGTCACAACTAGGATTAAAAAGGGCGTGAGGTTAACAATAAAAAAATGAAAAATAAAACTTTCTAGGAACAAGATAGCTACTGCCTACTGGAACAAGCCATCAAACGGAAAAACGCATACTTTAGTGAAAAATATATGAAAAAAAGCATTTATATACATTCCACTTACAGGAACTTTTCTCTCCTTTTGAGAGGGATGTGTCACATGATGCTGTCCTTAGGAATTTGAGAAACTCTTTTGGAAAGGTTGCTGGGCTCATGACACTATCCAACCCTGGTTGTAACCCACCACGATCAATTGTCAACAAGAAATATGATTTACTGATTAGGGTAAGAGAGGCATAATGGGATTCAACGTCACAGGCCCAAAGTATCCAGCCCGGCATAGGCATAAAGCATAGGCCTAGTCATTGATCAGGATAACATTATAAATACATACATAATGAAAATATGAAAATGTATTGGTCCCCAGGTAGGGCGAATTGGATATTACAAGACTTTTGTAGCTTAATGCATGTAGTATATGAATCACGGTGATGTGATAAAAAAAATCATTAATTGGTTACGTATGGCAAACGTTCGACTTAGTTAACATGGCAGAGGGGATTGGATATCGGTTCTATTTACAAATACCTGAGTTCGACAGTGATTTATAATGTCGAAATCGGTATCACCTTATACCTCACTTGTTAGCCGAGTCGGTAATGTCACTGAAGTCCTGATTTCTCGTCTGTCCGCTGGTTCGAATCCACGAGAGGACGAAATTATTATCAACTAAAAAATTCCCTTTGGGTTAACATATATGAAAGTATATCAATTCCGAAGTAGAGCGAATTGGATATTAAAAGACATTTGTAGCTCAATGCATGGACATGAATCATGGTGATGTGATAAAAAATCCACACATACACACACACACACACACACACACATATATATATATATATATATATATCGCAGGAAAATGACAGGCTTTCGATTTTACTAAGACAATGTCTAAGTAAAGACGAAGATTCTCGGCTCGGCCAACGTGGTACCAGAGGAATTTATTTCTGGTGATAGAAATTGATAGAAATTCATTCCTCGAAATAATGTGGTTCGGATCCCACAATAAGCTGTAGGTCCCGTTGCTAGTAACCAATTGGTTCCTAGCAACGTAAAAATATCTAATCCTTCGGGCCAGCCCTAGAGAGGCTGTTAATCAGCTCAGTAGTCTGGTAAAACTAAGATATACATAATTTAAAGACGAAAACGCTTGGATTTCTGCCTATCATTTCCCTGTGGTATTCGCTTATTTAATGGAGTTACGTGCATTTACTGTGATTTTGAAGTATATAATATAATAATATATATATATATCATATATATAATAGTGGTATATATAGATATTTTATATTTATATATAGATATAATATTTTATATATATATAAATATATAATATATATAGTATATATATATATATATCTATATATATGATATATATAAATATATTATATAATTATATATATATGTATATGGTATATTATATATAAGATATATATAATATATATATATTAGATATATTATACATAAGATCATACATACATATATATTTATATATATATATATATATATATATATATATATATATATATATATATATATATCTACCAACGCCATATAACGCCGAATCTGAATTAAGATTATTCCTCAGCGCTGAAAAAGTAAAAATAATTTACGCGACAGAAAGAAACGGCCATTTCTCATCCGCATTTCCCATGAAAAACAGTCACAAAGCATTTTTTTTTTTTTTTTTGTATAATAGAGTAAAAGCGTCCCCTCTCGCAATCGGAATACCAAAGACGGAAATGAATATTTTAATATCCTGGAAGTTGGAGCACGAACAGAAGGTCGCCTTTAATTCAGTAATTATCAGTTCATTAATTCCTAGATATATAACCGGTGAACCAATACAGATTTTGCCAGGGACACTCCCAACTACGGTATCCTATAACAGAGAAGGATCAAATGCAAATATAGGTATATTATATAATGTGTGTGTGTTTGTTTGTTTGGTTATGTATATATGCATGTACGTATATACATATATACATATGTGTGTGTACTATGTGTATACGTATATGTGCATGCGCGCAAAAGTCAATGGAATGGGCCCAGGGCCGAGGAAAGCCAAGAAAAATGAAAGAAGAGAGGTGCTTAATTAAGAACGCAAACAACGTAATTAATGCAGCTGAAATGCTTAGCAAAAATTAAATCGCGCTGTTTAAGTCTTATTGAAACGAACGGGATTTCGGTTGTTGCGTAGCGTCAAGTTCCAGTCGCCTGTAACTTTAGGAAAATTCAAAGTATACTCAAGAATCAATAAAGAGAAAAAATACTAGCATCTTTACGTCTAATCAGCGTAGCTTTTGAAAAGGGGAATTAACATTAATTGCGAAAGAAATAGTCGGTTTAACATTTTTCATGAAAATTATGCGAGAACCAAGAGATAGGCGAGGAAGGCTGTGTTACGGTAATGAGGAAAAGAACAGAAAATTATTAGTGACTCGAGTTATGCTAATGTGCACTTTTAAAGAGCAAAAAAAGTTATTTTTGTATCGCACAAACCTACTAAGGAGTCATAATGAGTGTTCTCAACGTTTTCACAATTTTATCACGATCAAGTATTACATGAAAAGTTTAAACATTGGACGTTATAACTGTAGAGGATTCAATGCACATGAAGAATTCCACTTGACATAGGCAAACTGTTAAGCTTATACGTAAATGAAAATTTATTTAAAACATATGACATTAACATAAAATAACCTCTCAATAACTCGTAACCTCCTTGACTGGCAAACCATAAGACTGTCAAATTATCTGAAATCACAGACAGTGCTTAAGTTGTCGAACAGGACAAGCAGAAGATAGGTGGTAAAAAAAAAAAAAAAAAAAAAAAGGAGAGAGAGAGAGAGAATAGTTTACAAACTATAAAAAAGGGTTACGTGAAAAACATTCACAAACTATAAAAAAGGGATAATGTTTTAGCCAAAAGGCATATGTCGAGAAACACTGGACATCTTCTGGGAATCCCAACAACAGGCTCATCTGTCTTGGAACCGAACAAGCAGAGCACAACCAGTGGAAGGAACAGCTGCTCCATCTAAACGAGAATAAACCAGCGGAGTGAGGGACAATTCCTTGTTTCTGGATCACACCGACAGCAGCGCACCAGCGATAACTGCAGAAGCTCTAACCATAAAAACTGCGGCTATGCTTTAACAGCTACAGTATATTTGACACACTCTCCGCTTTTTCCAAACACTGTACTTCAACGTTCATGCAGCGTGCAGACTGCGTCAACATGCAATGATCAGAAATGCACCCTCTCTCTCTCTCTCTCTCTCTCTCTCTCTCTCTCTCTCTCTCTCTCTAATGAAATTTGCAGCTGACCGAAGTGAAAAGACGCATCCGTGGTAACTACCACTTATTTTTCCCTGGATAGATAAGGCGATTTATTTATCATCATAAACCGTCGTTGTAACTATCCAGACCACAACCGCCGAGATAAAGCCATTGAAAATAACCTCTCAAATACTGCAAAAAAAAAAAAAAAAAAAATTACATATTAGGAATAAAACTCAGTTATATAAGGAAAATAAAACAAAAACGAAACCTGAAAATTCTTATATAAAGGTCGTTCAGATAATGGCGGCTTTCATCACGGGATCAAATTAACAAGACCGTATATGAAAGATTTTGAATGCGAGGTAAAGAGAGCATTCCAAGTGATGGGAGAAAGAAGCCATTCTGCAATAAAGGTCGGCTGAGGAAAAGGCAAAATACAGAACGAACAATCTGGACTTGAAAAGCTAAACACCTTTTCCTGGTTGACCAATTGTTCTGCAGAAATTACTAAATAGTTGAGATTTACTGTAACACGTGTAAATATCGTATTTACTCTTTCTTAACAACTAACTATACCGCTACTAATGCATACATGCACACACACACACACACACACACACACACACACACACACACACACACACACACATATATATATATATATATATATATATATATATAATCGAAACCGTGGAAAATAAAAATGCGCATACGTACTGTTCTAACAAAAATATTATCTAGGATAGAGAGAGAGAGAGAGAGAGAGGAGAGAGAGAGAGAGAGAGAGAGAGAGAGAGAGATTTACACTCAAAAATGTATACACCTACATAATACTGTTAGACCAGGAAGTGCATTTTTTGTTTTCCAAGCTTTCGAAATATCACAGATTCCGCTTCTTGCTTTTTATGTCTCTCGGCATGATGACAGCAAAGCCTACAAAAGAATTTTTATTTATAACTTGTTTGTGTTCTCCTGTTTCATAGCATGTATGTCTGTATGTACGAACGTATGTATGTATATATATACACAAGTACTATAACTCACTCACTCTCTCTCTCTCTCTCTCTCTCTCTCTCTCTCTCTCTCTCTCTCTATATATATATATATATTATATATATTATCTATATATATATATATATATATATATACTGTATTTATCTATACTGCATTACGGGTAGCCAGGTTTTAAGGCCGTTTCCTTCCCCAATGTGACCTTTATTACCCCTATCTCTATCGACCTTGGTATTGAATACCTATTGGTTAATCGGCTGTGACAGAGAGGAACCCTGACAGAAGGGTAGAGCCTACCAACCTCATCCCAACAAACAACATTTAGGAGCCACATCTGCCAAAGGAAAGCTTCGTTATGGTGACAGAACGAAGACAAGTATATTAATGTTGAAAGAATTATATATATATATATATATATATATATATATATATATATATATATATATATATATATTATATAGGGATATATATATATTATATATAATATATATATATATATATATATATGACATAAAAAGGCCCACAATATTTGAACGTTGCAACCATATACTTCGAGCACTTCCTTATGCGTGAAATATGGACATATGTATGGCTGCAACGTTCAAATAGTATTTTATGGGCCTTTTTATCTTTATATTATACTGTTGCATTATAGTAAAAGAGATATATATATATATATATATATATAATATATATATCTATATATATATATATATATATATATATAAATTTTTTCCTCGCCTCGCCTCTCCAGTATTTATAAGTTGCATTTAGCTAGAAGCGGCAGCCACCTTACCCCCAACATCAGCTGACTTTGGGAGGGATTTGGGGAAACTCAGCATAGGCCAGGCCAGACAAGAGACGAAATTTCCTGTCCATTTGTAGTTAGTGGGAGGGTAAAAATTCGTTAAGCATTAGGGACATATCACAAGGGGAAGGGTGCAGTTATGTAGGTACTTCCTAAGCCTATTCTTAAGACCCACTTCACCTTGACCTTTTTGCTGGCTGTATGTTTGTTTCCAGAATGACCTGCCAATGGAGGAGGGGGGGAAGCTACTCCCAAAGCAAATCATCTGCACCTTGGATCGACCTCAGTCCTGCCCAGGATCCTGGTCCTGCCCAGTCACTCATAATGGACAGACGTCCCTCTCAGCCTTCCATATAGGCCTAACAAAGGCGCTGACTGGCGCGCCAATCTGATCAAACTACACTCCATAAAGCACCCGGGTACGTCTGAGTTACATTCATATTGCCAGTTCTTTTCCTTTGAGTCAAACACACTCTCCCACATTTTCAAATTCAATTTTCCCACTTCTCGAATGAACCTCCTTCCATTCCACCTAGCGATCGCATGCCTCCCTTGTGACTTGTCCAAGACCCACAAAAATCTTCACTGAGCTATTCTATTGAAGCACTAGATTTCATCCTTTCAGCATAGAGTCTATTTAAGGATAAATTCCCTCCATAGTGCATTAGTCATAAATGTTGTGCGAGAAGTCTTTGTTTTGTGTTATGTGTAATTTGGAATTCATTTCCCGATTTCCAACTGCCCGACTCCGTGCATCCCTGCCTCCTTAAGCGCTTAATTACCTTAGAAGATAATCAATTTGGAAACCAGCTTTGCAGATTGTGAATTCGGCCATTATCTCATATTACTGGGAATAATAGTCATTCAAAACAGTACACTATGCCTTTTCCCACGTGGCCTATCTGCCGTTCAGTTGTCTCAGGCTGTTCAATGTTTTTCTTGTAAACAAACTAAATTTAGATCTAACCGGCTGAAGTTTTCAATGGCGACCTTAAAGCATTTAACAGTTATCTAACTCAAGGTAAGTCAGAAGCGCTCCATTTTTCCTCCTTAGCCTTACGTGTGTGCGTCGTGTTGGACCTTTGCAGCAAGGCATACAATTTTCAATCACAAACCCCCCAGACAAGAAACCACACATGCAACAATATATATATATATATATATATATATATATATATATATATATATAATACATACATATATATATATATATATATATATATATATATATATATATATATATATATATATTATATATACATACTATATAATATATATATGCATGTATACATATAATGAAAAACAACCTTAACTACAATAGTATGAACACCACAAATAAAAAAACTGATTTCTTGACAAACCTGCCCATTTAAGCCTTTCATCCCTTAATTCACTCAAGTTATGGTCCCCAAATCCTCCGGGGTTATGCAGATGGTCTTTCAGAATTGATTAAGCCTCCTTCTAAGGTCCGTGACCCACCGATATTCACTTTCTCAATTCATAAAAGCTGGAGCAGCAGAGCGGAAAGAGATAAACCTCACTCAATCAAGCAAACTTTTCCTAATAATGAGAAATAGTCTACAACATTTTCTTTACAAAAGCAACTACCGATCTCGGTGTTCGCGTTCGATTCCTCGCTCTGCCAACAAGGAATCAGAGGAATTTATTTCAGTTGATAGAAATTCATTTCTCGATGTGGTTCGGATCCCACAATAAGCAGTAGGTCCCGTTGCTAAGTAACCAATTGGTTCCTACAACGTAAGATATAGGTACTTGACCTTTTTAATAAAGGAAGTGTGACGTGCAACTTAGGAGTAAAGCGAAAGACTTGACTCGTAAACGGAAGATTTGAGAATACCAGGATATGGAAAGCATTCGCCGAATCAGCTATAGAAAAAAGTCGTACAATTTAACTGTCATAACACAATACCTATAATAACATGCGTTTGTGTTCACAAACACACAAGTCCACATTTAAACACTTGGATGGGTGGAATGACACAATTAGCTATGACATAATTACAGTAAAAGTACATGGAGATATGTGTCGTGAACATACATTGATGCGAAAATGTCAAATTAAGTCGACTGAGACAGACTAGCCCCGCTATCTAAGCTGAACATCGTTTGCAGTCAGTTAATTACAACACAGGCTGGGAAGGAAAACCTGTGAACAACCAAATGTCGTTTTCCCACCATAGCGCCACTATCAACAATTTCCGATAAGAAATTTCCGCACCCATCATCACGACAAAAATGCCAAACAACGGGCAGAATAAAGATAACAAACAACACGTCACCCAGATACTCGAAGACAGAACCTGAGAAGAGAGCCTTGACCAATATTCCGTGATGAATTTCCCTCGACTCCCACCAGAGTCGACACCATTTTTGGCAACACACTTATCACCTCATGCATAGAAGAGCCATTGGTCGGTCGCTAAATAGCGTGCAAGTGTCGCATCGGGAATGTACTGAGCTCAAGTCGCTTACCAATAGATGTGCAATGGTGA
>NC_087200.1:91084740-91087240 GCF_015104395.2 Macrobrachium nipponense | reverse complement strand
ACGTTTCTGAATTATCCTAAATCCAAAAAGATTAAATTAGTTACAGTAATTCAGACATGGTCATTTCAAAACTTGAATTTTAAAAATTTGAGGAAAAACTATCATCAATTAATACATATAAGGCTATTCAATACACGAACTGAAAATAAATGAGGCATTTTTTTCAAAACTAGTACAATTTCCGTCACATTTAGACAGCATAAAACCTTGAGAAACATGACTGCAAATAAAGATGATCAAAATGATAATTGTACAATATAAGCGACATCACAGGGAATAATAACGTCTGCATTGGTAACAATATTTGTCATTATAACACACCAAATTAATCGTGACTTAGACTCCATGGAGACATAATACGGTACACACAAGATCTGGTTCTTCCCTCCACCAAATCGAACGAAAATAGTAAATTTATCCGCCTTCCACCTCGCAGAAGCCACGTCGGAACCTGTCCAGGGAAGGATTCACAAGAGCTGAAACCATTCATAACACAACCATCAACTTTTTGTATTCATGCTCGAAATCACTTTCATCACATGCTATAGCATTTCTGCACGTGATTGGATTGAGAGAGAGAGAGAGAGAGAGAGAGAGAGAGAGAGAGAGAGAGAGAGAGAGAGAGAGAGAGAGAGGCTTCACAAGCATAGGACTATCCCAAATAGGGTTACAAAATAGCCTGAAAAAATATGAGACACATAAATGTTAAGGAAATCTTCGCGTCGGTAGTTTTCACCCTTGCTTTCAAACTCCAGTTCCAGTAGTGTAGCGACTCCATGAGCACGGAAGCGTGTACACACACACACACACACATTCCCAATACATCGTCAAGACCATCGGTGAAGTCTTTCTTCACACACACTCCGGTTGCCTTTCTTCACCTACTCCTCCGATCCCCCACCTACGCGAAGCAGTAACTGAGACGGGTTGGCTGATTAACCTACGTAAACTTCCGACGCATTGAAAAAAGGTGTTGGGGAAAGGGATATTAATATGTGGGGGAGGAAAGAAAGAACGGAAAACGAAGGGAGGCGATGGAAGGAGAGAAAGCGCGTGGAGGAGACCAAGTCACAAAACATATCACGAGTGTCGTTACTATGCACAAACAGTCATTGATTACTATCCTGTGGCCTTCGTACTCATAAGGCAGGTAGGCTAGTGCTGTCACGAACACCTCACTTATCAAGTCGCAACTTTAGCTCTGATTTCTTTCCAAGAAGATTCATCATTCTGGATATTTACGATCCTCGTGCGATTAGACACAATGAGGCAGCACGAGCATTTGGCAAGTCATTTTTTTTTACTATTTATTGCCTGATTCATGCAGTCGACAATCTTAGAATAATATTTTGATGGTCCATTTAACAGCTTGACCAGAGAAGTACACAGTTCAAGACTATGAAACTGCTATACAACACAAACACAGTTTATCGATCCGTCAATACTGGTAGTACAAATGACATACTTATTAAAACTGTAATATCAAAGCCAATGAAAAGTAAAATTCCATCAAATTCAACGATGAAATACATGATTTACATACAATGTATACAAGTTGAAGTTCACTGGAATATAAGAGAAAGTTAAAATTTGTGAGGAAAGACTCGAGCAAAGGGCTATTGTAAATTCAAGTTATGAAGAAACCCAGTAGGACAAACAAAAAAGTGATGTGGTAAAGCTGAAAAGAAGAGCATCATAAATCCATTCACTAAATCTCCGCTTATATACAGATAAGACCTAAGAGCCAGACACACATATAAGCACGCAACTATACAGACATACATTATTAGAAAAAGCGGAAAAAAGGTTAAACCAAAAGCTCAAAAGTGCTTAGACCTCAGACAATTAGAAGAGACATTAAAAGGAAATCAAAATTCACGTTAGTAAGTTAGACTCTCTGGCAGTCAGGAAGACCTACGGTCAAGAACGGCCCTACTATTATTACGTGATGAGATTGGGGACAACTGAAGTAGCACTTCAGAGCTTAGATTACAAATGAGGTCGTACTCGGAAGTGGGAAGATGAAAATAAAACAAGATTAATGACATGAAAAGTATGAAACGAACACTGACGAGGCCTCTATTTGGGGAGGAGGATGAAAAGGGGGAGGGTGCCTCGTGCCAATAGCACAAGACTTGAAGACGTATCGACAGGTATAAACGACACTGATGGTGCAAGATGATGACGCAATCAGCTAAGGCACACATAAAAACAGAGACTATAAAATGGCTAATAAACGTTCAGCGTGCGCAAGTTACGCATTACCATCTTATTTGTAAGAGCTACGTGTAATAATTATCAACGCATGTCGTCAGGTACAGCCGAGTCAACTGTTTGCAGGTAGTACCGGTTTCACAACACAGGCTACAATTGGGAATCACAAGGGGAAAATGTTCACGTATATTAACGAGCTCACGACGGCAGATCTTCGAGTGATAGACCAACAGGTGAGACAGAAAGCGACAGGTACAGGGTGAACAAAAATATTGTGCAATATAAA
>NC_087200.1:91067240-91079740 GCF_015104395.2 Macrobrachium nipponense | reverse complement strand
CATCGTGAGAAATGCTACAAATAACGTCCATTCCCAATATGTTTGGGAGCAATTAAAAACCGAGCAAGTGAACAGCAAAGTCCGAATAAATGTGAAATTTGGAAATGACTGTACAGCTTTAGTTACAGAGATAGTGAATATCTTTACGAAATACCACAATCCTAAATAATGCAAATATATTCAATGGCTAACAAGCAATCACCCACTACTACCAAACGCACTGATCTGGAAAGACAAAATGTATTACAAACTAAGTCAAAACACACTCACACAATTCTAGAAAGATAAAATGTATTATAAACATGATCAAATACACTCTCTCGTGTGTAGTCTAGAAAGATAAAATGTGTTTAAAACGAAATGAAATAAAAAACACACTCACATAATCTAGAAAGATACAATGAATTAAAAATACAATCTTACACAATCTAGAAAGATAAAATGCATTATTAACAAAATCAAATATATACCCACACACATATTCTTCAAAGATAAAATGCATTACCAACAAAATTAAATATACACTCACACAATCTAGAAAGATAAAATGCATTAGTAACAAAATCAAATATATACCCACACACACAATCTACAAAGATAAAATGCATTACAAACAAAATTAAATGCATACTGACAAACAAACAACAGACCAGCTTTGATTCCCAGACGAGAGAGGAGCGCTTCAGACACGTACTGTTAAATTCCACTGGCCACTGTTGACCTAAGCAGTGAATTAGGCACAGTCCCTCGTAATTATTCGCTTTCGTGGGTCTTAACCAGCGTGGAGAAAGGTATACGGCAAAAACGTACATGTGTAAATACATGCGTAAGCACATACAGACACACTGTATGTGTATTTATGCATGTATATATACAAGCGAATACCACAGGAAAATGATAGACATAAATCCAAGAGCTTTCGATGTCTTAATAAAGACGAAAGCGCTTGGATTTCTCAAGGTATCTGTCTATCATTTTCCTGTGGTACTCACTTATTTGATGAAGTCACGTGCATCTACTGTGATTTTTAAGCATATATATACATACATACATACATACATACATACATACACACACACACACACACACACATATATATATATATATATATATATATATATATATATATATATATATATATATATATATATATATATATATATATATATTATATATATATATATATATATATATATATATATATAGTCATTTGCATTCCACATAAGGAAATGAAAATGGTTATCTCAGAAAATGCCAACAGTTTGCGTCCTCCAAAAAGAGGTCCACTGGAGGACGAAACTGTTGGGCATTTTCTATGATAAACCATTTTTATCTTCCTATGTAGAACGAAACTCAGTTACCATATCTTCGTGTCTAAGATGATTACCAGTAATTTAATATATATATATAATATATATATATATATATATATATTATATATATATATATATATATCTATATATATATAGTAAAATCAATGGATGGTGCGGAAAATGAAGTTCGGAAAGTTGTGGCATCATATAAGAATTTCTGGTACATACATTACCATACATTAAATCATTCTATTGCCAATGTGGCACCTGACGGCAGACTCGAGGGACTGGACAGGATTACTCTAAAGAAACATGATATAAAAACACTTTTTATTCGCCCGGTAGAAATGAGAAATGATACATCATCAGTTCCCTTAAATGAAAACACCGATAGACCCGAATTCACTCAAGGTTTTCAAACTAGGCAAAGGGGTTGTTTCTTAGCATACAAGCATCCACGCCAGGTTCAAATCTATCTGCACCTGTTGGTCTTTACGACTTGGATACACCTGCGGCATGTGTTGCGCGCCGAATGACGTGGGACTCGTTATTACTGAACGTCAATACCTCACAACATTCAATTTACAAAACAACTATAGTAGATTCACATCAACCGCACATTTGATGTCTAGGCCAGTCCCTTACGACGCTCCTGATTGGCTGTTGATAAGCAAATCACAAGGCTGGAAACTCTCAGTCTCTCTCGAGAGTTCACATAGGTAGGATCTATGTTCCACATCTCCTGAGGTATACGTCTTTCAGGAGAGGTGGAACATACATCCTTCGTATGTGAACTCTCACGAGAGACTGAGAGTTTCTAGCCCTCTCATTGGCTTATCAAAAGCCAATCAGGAGTGTCGTAAGAGACTGCCCTAGACATCAGATACGTACACGGTTGATGTGAATCTACTACAATAGTAATTTGGATATATTCCAACACAGCAGCAAAAGACATTGACACAAATTCTGTAATCCTACACGCACACTCTCGCAGACACCAATCAAAAACAGGAATACCTATACACCCGTTCAACCAAGCCCATACTCTGGAGCAAGGTCTATTTTCTGAAATTTCCTGGGGATCACCAAAGAATCTGGACCATCCACCTCACCTTTCGACTTGAATACTGACTTAATGAATATGTTTCGTAAAACAGACAATTTCTGAGACGTCAAAGTTACTGGTAAACTTTACATCAAATAATCTATGTTAAAGAACGGTATTATATATATATATATATATATATATATATATATATATATATATATATATAGGGTAGGTAAAGCCTCGAAGGAAAGATAAACAACGGAGTATCTACAAGACCTTTCGACTCAACGTCCTTTACTTAGCAGACGAACTTATACCTTAATTTATGCATTTATCACGTTCGAGACTTTCGTGATTCAGTTATATATATACACAAACATATATATTTATATATATATATAGATATATATATATAATATTATATATATATATATATATATGTGTGTGTGTGTGTGTGTGTGTGTGTGTGTGTGTGTGTGTGTGTGATAACGAATCAAAAGTCTCGAACGTGATAAATGCATAAATACAGGTATAAGTTTGTCTGCTAAGTAAAGGACGTTGAGTCGAAAGGTCTTGTAGCTACTCCATTGTTTATCTTTCCATCGTGGCTTATACTTTATATATATATATATATATATATATATATATATATATATATATATATATATATATATATATATATATATATATATATATATATATATATATATATATATATATATATATATATATATAATGTAAAAGATGCCTATAAACAGACACGTAATTCTGAGAGAGAGAGAGAGAGAGAGAGAGAGAGAGAGAGAGAGAGAGAGAGAGAGAGATTCTGACTGAAGCACTTCATTAATTCAAAGCTTCATTGAAAGAAGGAATCGCCAACTGATCAAATAAAACTCATTCGTAAAGTATGTAAAATTTGCTTTCCATTCGTTAGTTTGTAAGTAACTGTAATAACATAATAAAAAATATGTTATTTTGGTGATTTATATAAATTAGGGAAGTGGGGGGGGGTCTTTCAATAACTAAAATTAGTCATATTTGCCTAACTTCATCCCATTAGGATATATGCAGGGCACTCTATCTCCAAAACCTAATTTTATTAAAGCAAATACTCGCACACCACGTACATACGGATGAATATTTAACAAATACCGAGCTGTTTTCCAAATGGGATTGCAGATGTGTTAAAAGAATATGTATATATATGTATATATATGTATGTGTATGTGAGTGTGTGTGTATTCAAGGGTTTCAGATGAAAAAATGTTAACTTTTACTGAAAGTCGTGAAGTCCACTGCATGTTGGCTGTAATATTCACACACGTTTAGGTATCAGACCACTGAATTAATTAAAACTGGTAAATACGACCAGTTATTTCAGTATATCTCACGACAAAAAAAAATGAGCCAATATTACATTTCAGCACACTATATCGAGTATATAAGTGAGGGCTGAAATATAAAATTTTCTTTCGTGAATACGTTGCCGGTTCAGTACTGTAATTTATTCCAACTAAAAAGGGGGAAAATACGGCCGTTGACGAAGAATTTATTTCTTTATCCTTCCATTTTTTCTAATGCAATGTAATCACCAAGTTCTATAGACATTGGTAATTAGGGAAAATTGTATAGAAAAAAGTGTCAGAAGACTTAATAGTTTCTCACTACACGTTAACCGCTATATTACATAATTATATATATATATATATATATATATATATATAATATATATACTATATATATATATATATATCTATATATATATATATATATATATATAATATTGACAGCAGACTGGTACGTTTGAAATATCAGCAGCTATTTGTAAATTTCTATCATATAACTGTGACATTTATCAAAATAAAAAATTAAGCTGAAAATGTCATTTAATATCCAACACGCTCCACCTCAGAAATAATACCGAAGGGATATTGTGATTGATGAGTGACGGACTTGAACCAGGGGCTAGTGGGACAGCACTCGTCACTAATGTCTGATATAGTCACCGTCGATGGCTCGAGTTCATCAGGTGACTATTTACTTATCAATTATAATTCCACTTCGGTATTATTCCCGAGACAGAGCCAACGGGATATTCAATGATATTTGTAGTCAAGTGTCTGTATACAAAAATGTCACGGTGATGTGATAAATAAATAAAAAAAAAAAAATAATAATATATATATATATATATTATATACCTATATATATATATATATATATATATATATATATGGTAACACAAAGCAACTACCCATCTAACTACCCTTGAGTCATTGTTTTATTAAGCACCTATCACCTAGTTTAAACTCCAACACCTACGTTTTGTGCAGACCTTACCGTTTTTAGTCACACAGCTCTTTCTTTTTTTTATAAGTAGTTTTCTCCTTACTCTCTATTTTAACGATCTGAGTATATTTTAATATATATTGTAATTTTCAAGTTTATATATATATATATATATATATATATATATATATAATATATATATTATAATTTTAGAGCATTCCTCGGAAACCAATTAAAATGTTAGTCAATACAGTGTTACTGATTATATCTATCAATCATTTTGAAGTGATACAGGCGCTTGCACTCGATATGCAAGTGCTCATTATTTTGCAAAAGCAACGAAAAATAGACTGATGTGCTTTCCGCTGTTAAAATGAATCACATTAGGGAACCAAATGATGATTTTTTTATTGCAACCCAGCTGATCTAATTAGGGCAATTACTGTCCAGTTACGACATGATGTAAGTTTAATTACCTTAACGAGCTACATGTAACGGAAACGCAAATCATAAAATGGGAATTGATATTTGTCTGCTTTGAGAGAGAGAGAGAGAGAGAGAGAGAGAGAGAGAGAGAGAGAGAGAGAGAGAGAGAGAGGGGGGGGGGGACATACAAAAAACCAGAATGCATACCGAATAAGAATTGATTTTTCAGATTTGATAAACATTAACATTAAATGCATATGTATGATTGCATGTCTCCATCGACCAGGGTGTCTGGGCAACGTCGTCGTCTCAACGGAATTACATGATTCTTGTTCTCTCTTCTACAACAAGGGTTTGGAAAAGTTACGTGGAAGTAGAGTAGAGACTGATGATGACTTACAAATGGGAACATATGAAGGAACTGATCTGCCCGTTTTGTTTTTTAATAAGTGTGGAAACTGAATGCAGGTCAAAAGAAAAGGTTGAAGATGTTGAGATGAATTGCTACCATAGTATAAGTGGTGTAAGAAGGGTGAGAAATGTCGAGAGGCTCAGAAATCTGAAAAAAAAAAAAAAAAGTGGTGTGAGGGGAAAATTGGTCTAGACTTTTAAGATGATCTGGTCATGTGGAAAAAATGGCAGAAAGTGTGTTGAAAAAATTTGATAAAATTCGAGTGTTTCGATCAACTGACGAGGAATAGATACTGGAAAGGAAGGTCCTTGATATCCAGGAAGTGAAGTGTGTGTAGGAGTGTTCCACGCACTGCTGGTCAGGTTTCACCCTCATATAAAACATGAATGTGGCATTGACTGGTGTCACTTTTCTCTAGTGTCACCCTTGTAAGGGGAACCGGCTTAATGTTGGAAAAATAAATCATCTACAGAGCTATAAAACTGATTATCCCACTACCGTTAATCTATCACTGTATATTTATTCGAAACAACTACATCTTATTCTTTAAATATATGATGGATTACCTTAGATATATTATGAATTGACAAGAAAATGTTAAATCTAAAACATGTAGGTCTTCTAAATATATCTTTCCCCCATAGAAAAATTTTTGAAAATACTCATTTATAAGAGTGAATCTGACCAATTTCCTTGTCAATAACTGAGTAAAGTTAATATCCTGAAGTAATGCAACTTGCCAGTTACCATGGCTTCATACAACTAATTTTCAAAGATTACCATAATAATATCTTATTAATATATATCATACCTATATATATATATATATATATAATATATATATATATATGTATTATGTATATTATAATATATTATATATATCTTATATATATATATAGTATATATGATAATATAATATATAATGCGTTGTGCGTCAATATTTCTACTTTATTTTTCTTATTACTCAACCGTTGCAAGTGGTACAAAGTTTCGTACATATATACACATACACACACACGCATGCGCACACACACACACACACACACACACACACACACACACACACACACATATATATTTATATATATATATAATATTATATATATATTCTATTATATATATGCACATGATTATCATTTCACTAGTTCACGACAAATGATCTTCCGGCGATTAAAGCTGGTCTACGAAGCGTCACCTTCGTTCAATGCAATATGAAATTCATTTTAACGCCGAGCCATATCTGGCTTTACAGACGGGATGATGCGCATAATTGGTAGAGATTAGCACCATGTATGGTACGAGGATTTAGAATTCATCCAGTTCACCATCAATCACGTGATTACCTGGAAATTCGGCGCTGCGACACAGACCGTATTTTTAATTGCGCGTGCCTGTCTTTTATGCCTTTTTGGAAAGTGAAGTGATAAGTTTCTATCTCACATACTATTAAGTAATCAAGTCTCGTCAGGGGCAGGCCTTTACGGTTAAAGACGGCCAATGAATTATTTACGGCTCATCCCACGTGAAAGCGGAAACTTATTGACGCCAAAATCAATGATTGCTCGCCGCTCTCTGACACCATCAGTGAAACTAGTCGAACACATTGTGATACAGTTCGCCAGCCAGCACCTCCACCCCCAACCCCTCCTCTCTCTCTCCTCTCTCTCTCTCTCTTCTCTCTCTCTCTCTCTCTCTCTCTCGTTAAATTCTGCTAAATTACATGTCCACACACATAACTCAAGTGAATCGATGTACGTAATACATACACAAGAAGGCACACGCACTCACGAGTGAAACTCGTACAGACAAATTGGGGCGAATCGAAAATCAAAAAGTGTAACAAATAAGAGGATGGAAGTGGAAACACACACACACACACACATTGGAAACGAAAAAGTAACACGAAAGAGAAGGCAAAGATCGTGATTGGCACGAAGGAAATTAAAAAAAAAAAATCGGGAGACTGCATCATAGCTTGACACCTTATTGAAGGGACAATAAATCGGGAAATCGCCCACAAAGCCAAGGGATGTCCCTTCAGAGATGTAACAGGCAAGTTGTCACTAGGCGCAAGAGATGAAGTTCCCCTCCATTTCCTACCTGGGTGAAGACCTTACCTAAACCAGGATGGGCCAATGAAGGTTACGCCGAAGGACCTTAACCTTTTAACAACGTAGCTCGATAGTACTTCCATAACGAACCTTTTATACCTATTCCTACTGCCATAATATTTTCATCTATTTCTGCCGCCGTCACGGCATTCATTATACAATGTAATATTAGAAAATGCTATATTGGAATGTACTGGAGAATGGCACCAAATCCACTACTTCAAATCAAAAGTATTCACGATTATATAAACCTCGTAACGAAAGAGATGAAAAGCGGGAGTGAGACGAAGTGTCGTTCGTGTAGAAATACACAAGAAAATGATAACAGATTTGATACGCCTGTCTCACTACCTTAAACGCGCCTAATCATGACTTGCAAATTCACTGTTTACACCTGACGAAAAAGATAGGAGCTTCTATATAGCCTTGTTTTCTCTGTCTTTTATCTTTCATTTTACGAGATGGAAATCATAGCAAAACATAACAAATACATTTTTTTCCTCGCTTTCACATATAAATGAAACCAGCAAGCGATGCTCCTCGTTCAGACAGATAAACGGGCCACACACAGACATACTCACACACACACACACACACTCGGTGCCTCAGAAGAAACCATCTGCCGCTCTCAGGTGAAGAACCTCCGCAGGACTCAAGACGGCAAAGCCAAATAACATATGCTATCGCCCGAGGGCTGTATGTGCGTCCAGGAAAAGTAACAGGAAACACTTTTTCCTCAACGTGACTAAAAGCGGTTTTTTGTCTCGGACACTGTCTTAGAAAAATTGGACAGAAAAATATCTGCACTTTTTTCCTTCGAGGCTGCATTGCATGGCCTCTCATGATTTACAGCCTGACGGGTCTTCCCAAGGGTAGTCATGTTTTATGGATGAAATAAACCGCGTAATAGCCGGTCAATTTCCCCTGAAAGGCGGACGAAAGAGAATTCTTCATTACAAGCATAATGAATACCGTTATGTTAAACGGAACAAGGAGCACTTACAGATTAGCGGGCCCACTCGACCGCCGACCGAAATCGGCAGAACACCAAAACCAATATGGCGGCGATACCAAAACAACAACAAACAAAGTAGGGAGCTACTACATATCCGCGACGATCGATTTATGTGTGCTGTCAGTAAGGCCGTGGCGGAACGGCGCTTCGCGCCTTATCCGCATATTTAAAGATTCTTGGCAGGCACGGCATGTTCTGGCAAGAGGTAATGTTGCGCTGCGCGCGCTAACCACGGGTTACAGTAAGGCTACTTACCGTGGCGGATGGATTTGGGTGTCGCAATACCAAAACAACAACAAACAAAGTAGGGAGCAACTGGCCGGTAAAGTGTAAACAACCCCGGACGGAACAACACCGGGGAAGCAATGTTTTCCCATCAAAATATTTAATGTTTAAAGAGAAATGTTGGCATTCTGTAACCAATGTTGACTGCATTCACGATACTAAGTTTATTTTGTTAAAGTTTCTACCATTAACGTACTTCCACAATCATGGGTTTTTACGAAGATGTTTGTTCGTTCACAATTACCCAGATTAAGGTACTGATATACAGGAGATTTAACTAATTAAACGGATTTTGTAGGGGACCTGGATTTACTGCAAAATGTAATGACTCGGTTTGCATCAGGATTACGCAGTCTAACTGATTCTGACCCAAAACACACGGACAGAGGCAGAAGGAAATAACAAACAACGAACGTCTAAGCCAACTAAACAAAATCAATACATTTACAAATAACAATCGAATGCAGAAAAACATAGGCAGAGGTGCATGGGTCTTTATATTAGTACCACTGTCAAAACACAAAACTACAACTTCTTTAAGGATGGTAAAAGCCAGCATGCAAGTACAAAGTCCTTCTTGTGGCACAGACGCTCAAGGACGTTTTTTTTTTTTAATAGGGTCCACGGAAGATGGCCAAAAAGAATACGTTCAGAAGGTGGTCAACATCCTATTTCCCATGGTTTATAAAATGGAAACCACCTATTAGAATAATCTAATCCAAAAGATGAAGTTCACAGCAAACCACGTATATCCAGACGGGGAAACTATATATACCCAATAATTAAAAAAAGAAAAGAACATCTGAATGTGTCCCACGGAAACATCAGGTAGGTATTGTCAAATATTCATGACTATTAGATGTAAGTACCTATTTATAATGAATCATGGGAGGACATGCTATGCAAGATCGGACATTCAGAGATTTCGTTTTGCTACGGCACTACAATTCTACCCTGAAACAGCAGCCAAGACAGGTGTGCATAAGGCCTCCCGTCTCACGAAAATGACAGTTAACAACCTGTCGACATTCACTTGAAAACCAATGAAAAAGATGGTGTACATAACATCTAACACTCAAGTTCGGAAATTCATTTTCGAGTAAAATCATGGCTAAACCATCAAAATAACACTAAAATAATATCGAAAAAGTATGAGCTCATTTCCACTGCAAAGACTGCCTAGGCTGTAACTCATCAAATCTAAGGTGGCATCATAGATAGCAATTTGTTTAAGGGCCTCAATTCTGGTGACTAACTTGTACGCATGATGCCCACTCATCCCATTTGACATAAATTTAAACTTTTTAAGTAACTTCCGGAAAGAATCCAAAATTATTAAATATCTGAAAGTATCAATAACTTAAAAATTAGTCCCACTCTCTCCCGTTGCACCTACATCTTTCTTTGTCTTAAAGTTACGACAAATAGCTTTGGTCAAATCTTATTTTTTAAGATTAATGCTAACTTTTCATTTTTTGCTGGAGATAACTTCAGCGGTGAATGGCGAAATTAAATGAAACGCGTACATACCGTCTTTCGATAACACTTTCGGACTTCAAAATTTTTCCTCTAGTATATACTAGTACATATACCAGAAACTCATTTTAGCCGTTTCTCTTCAAAACTGCTCTCCACTATATCCATTACCATCCTGTTCTAAAAACTATTTCTAATGAAAAGGCATACGTAATATATCTTCACATCAACTTCCATTTACGACAAACAGGTACAAAAAAAAAAGGTCAATAATTATAAGAACTGCTACAAGGTGAATATATGAACTTCAACTTTCTTCCAGGTGAACTGATGTCTATTGTTTATGCGACAAATCTAAGGAAATAAATCAGCTCTTTATGAAGTAAAAACTATCATTCGGTGCGGACAAAAAACTTCATGGGTCAATACAGCATGACGTTACGAATAAAGCGATAAAAATACCTGGGAAAGTATTCGAAGCAATAAACAAAACTTAATTTGCGAACTTACATTTTCGATACAGTAAACACTGTATTAACCTACCATTTTAATCATAAATATTCTTTTACAAACTCACTCTTTTGGGTGAATCAGCGCAGTGCAGGGATCTGCCAAATCATTATGTAAACAAAACTAACCGGTTTTTAAAAGACTCTGTTTCATAAGCGATGGTTGTTACTGACAATGTTGACTGACATAAGGAACGGCTAGCTTAAAGTTCGATTTCAATTAATTTTCTAATAAGCACTAAATATGGTTAAAGGTGTGCGCCTAACGTGGAAGTCCACTCAATGGCACGGATTTGCCTTTAACGGTTTAGTGGGAAAATTAACAAGACTAATTTAGCTTACAGTAGTTTGACGCCTTCTAACAGTACATGTTAGCAGACTTATCGCAACGGTAACGCCTGCAAACCACACAGTCCACTCGTTATCTAGTAACAGCAAAGTTTTACAATCACGTACAAAATGTAACTAATAAGTAGGCGAGTTCTTGAGAAAGACGTAAAATATTCTATTCTTCAAAATGACTAACCAAAAGCTGCTGTTATGTGCATTTTTATGATTTTTTTTCTCCACAAATAACAAAGAATATGACATGTCATTTTCATACTTACTCTGGTTGAGATTCGTAAACGATATACAGCGTCGAAAGAGCCAGATTAATACAGCATACAAGTAGAATGATCTCTCTTCTCTGCGTTTCCAGTTTCTCACATTTTTTCGAAAAGAAATTCGTTTCAATAAGTTCCTTGCAGTGACGGAGCTTGATTGAGCGGGTTTGCCGTCTCTCTCGGCCTTATCGGAAATATGAATATGGCAGAAAGCAAATAAAACATTTGTTACTTCTTCTTGTACAAAAATGAAAAATATCATTGTCGAATCTAAAGCGAGCTTTCCGTATTTTGATATAATGGAGACAGCCTGCAAAATACTTCTAAAAGGAACATTTTTTTTCCATTCTATATTTCTGTAGCTCAAATATATATTAAAAGTACCACTCGACAGTGCACGGAGTTCATATTAAGTTACATGTTAAAATGAAAATAAAAAGTCCACTTACAATTAAGAGGGAGAAACATTGCCGATGTTTCGACAGAAAAAGGTTACCCGATCATTAATGGTCTCAATTTCCGCGGTTTTTGTCCTCCTGTGACCTGTATGAATCAAGACTAAATAAAATCTGAATATGAGGCACAAAATTCCTCTACTAATGAACCCCATTTAGCAACGCCAACGTACGATGCGTAATTAAGCAAAGTTCCACTCCATGAAATCTAATTCGTTACGACATGAATTTCAGGTGAGCCAAAATGTCCTAATTAAAAATTCATTAGCGTTGTGATTGAGCATCCTCTCGTGTCCTAGTAGGCCATGCCGAGATATAACTGAATCATTTAATTGGATAGCCATTTTGCAATACGTACAAGGTCTCATTTAGTTCCGATGGTCCTTGACAGCACTGTGGATTTATTCAGTATCATATGTTATGTACACTGAATCTGTTCTTATGCATCCCAAATATAGAAGCAGAAATCACTTGCTGTACTTCAGGAAAAACTAGAATCGCTATGCTGGCACCTGAGTCTCACTGTGACCTTATGTCCCTAGTACCAGATTCCTTC
>NC_087200.1:91024740-91062240 GCF_015104395.2 Macrobrachium nipponense | reverse complement strand
TCACATCTTCAGGAGTTTAAATCCATGACAAGTATACTCCAGAAACGTTTATGGTTTGTTTGATGTGGGAGTCAAGTTGACTGCCGTCGTAAAGTTACATTTTAAGTAAATATTTATCTCTGGGGCTTAAATATCTGGCAAACATGCAGTGCCTTAGCTATCCACTAAAAGCGTGTTCGTGCTTCGTTACGACTTCCGTCACGGGAATAAAATCACGAACCTTCATACCTGTGATCGACGACTGAGCGACGCTGTTGAAAGTTTGAGATGCCTCTAGCTGCAAATGCTTCCTACTTTATAAGGGGCGTTCACTTACAAAGGAATGCTAAACGATGGGTCGAGTAACCCACTTCACCGTGGAAGCCTGAGAGGGAAAGTTAAGGCCCTGTGGTCCTTCGAAGATAAATATTTATTGAGCAACCAGCAGAGAAATATTCTCGGTTTCTATTGTCCGTTAGGCCTACCAGCTACGCCACTTGTACGGTGAGAGAGAAAAAAAACTGTTCACGCAACTTGAATTTACAATCGTCTCATCATGGATCCCGAAAAAAAAGTCCGTTCATCTTGGTGATTAACTATTTCCACCCACTTGAGACAAGGATTGAAACGTTATACTCCCACTGTAGGATTTTCCGTGGTCTTTTCTTCTCGGGAAACTATGGCTTTATAACCGTTTATTGTATTTGAAAGTAGTTTCGCAAGTAAAATGTGTACTTGCATTGCTACTAAACAAAGATTACGCCCATATAAATACAGTGCATAACAGTGTGTATATCTCGATTAATTTTTAAATGAATTTAACAGATCAGCAATAAAACCACAGAAAAAAAAAACTTCATTTAACTAATGAATAGTGAAACTGATATCACTAGAACACCCGCTCTCTCGTTCAGAGTAAAACATATCTCAAGTTTCCACATGGAGTGAATAGGCCTACTCTGATAGTCCCCAAAAGCCATATAAAATGAGCCTCTGTGTTCTAATAGTTAAAGAGGAAATATAAAAACAGCTAAGAGTTAAAGGTCACCTCACCAAAAATTATATATAAAAAAACAAGAGACTATTGCTAGCCCTCTCGTGCGTTAAAAGGAGAGACGGGCGAAAAAGGGGCTTCATCATCTAAAGCTCTTACACCTCATGAATGACAATGAGACTTCAAAACAAACTGCCACGGCAAAATTCACGACAGAGCTGCCACTTCTCCAGGAATTTTAAAAGCTGGGAAAATTTCTTTCACAAATCCACTGGTCCCAGAGATGTTTTAATAGTTATTTGGTAACTTCGGTATATCATCTCAAAATAAACTGCCACGTCGAAATCTGCATTTTGAATGTGGTTATTTCTGTGCCTTTTGAACCCCATAAATCCTCAGCAGGGACATGAGGGCAATCCAATGAACTAGGCTAGATCTCTCTCCCCGTGACTTTTCTTTAAATAGCTATCAATCACTAATTATCATCATATGTAATGTCCTTACCCCTGTTCTACTAGTTAACTGGGTTACTCAAGTAAGCGTTTCGCAAGTTAAATTATAACCTCTTATCGAGATAGGCCAAGGATTCCTGTTCATAAATCCGTTACTGTGTATTATACATGTCTACTGTCCTCTGTAGATTACATGGACCTTGATTTTGTATTAGCCTACTATTTAATTACGCTAAATGCAAGTGTTGTAACTACAGCCTAATAGCGTATTTATGAGAATTACATTTAAACATGAACAGACTTATCACAAGCCTCAAAATCCATTTCAATAACACAACAGACTCTAGTTAATAAAAATGGCCCACGAATGCAATTTCAGGCCTCTTCAAGCGATATCTGCTAGAAATTAAACCAGTCAATATTAGAGGCAAAATTAAAAGTTGGGCATTTTCATCAAGTCCCCGGAACTGAGAACACATTTGTTTACATAGAACAAGAAAGAAGCGAGGCCCAGTGCTTTCACTTGATGACAAATCAAGTCACATCAGCACAATGGAAGTGCAATTATTCTGTGCTAGTGAAATTCAAGTGTATGACATGCGGGAGGGATACCGGCGGGGAGTTCGCAAAAGTACAGAACCCAGCACGCCATTTCCACGGGTTGATCGAAGACATATTTCAACAGGAGTACATCTTAATATAACTTCCCCTTAACTTGGGGCGCCGTGCCATGACCTGGCCAGGGGGCTTCGTGTAGCTATAGCAAAACGTGTGTGCAACTAATCTGTAACATTACCCAAGACTCTTTTAACTTTTTTATTTATTTATTTTTTATAGGATGGTGAATGACTACAAAACTTATCAGTTGAAAGCTGGTCAAATTTATATAAAAAAACACTCTGCAAAGGGAATCAGTCATATAGAAATAACGAGTGGGTTCAAAATGAAACTTAGAAGAAT
This sequence comes from Macrobrachium nipponense, assembly GCF_015104395.2. Lineage (NCBI taxonomy): Eukaryota > Metazoa > Arthropoda > Malacostraca > Decapoda > Palaemonidae > Macrobrachium > Macrobrachium nipponense. Next base: position 91,059,855 of record NC_087200.1, on the reverse strand, counting down.
AAACCCACTAACCATATTAGAAAAAATGCAAATCGTGCAAGATTTGTTAGAATTGGGAGAATAAATCATCCGGTAAGAAACAAATGTTCACAGTACAGCTCAGGCTATGGGTAGGCTTACAACACAACACTAACAAATCCTGGTAGAATACTGAACTTAATGAAAATGAAGTTAAAAAAATTCACTATCTCTCCCTCATTACACAGGCCAGGTATTTATAATAGACGTAAATACTTGCATACAAACTTGTGCGCGTGTGTGAGAGCGCAAGTATCAGCCGAACGTGAAACTTAAAATAACTATCCCAAACAAAAACTGGCAGATTAGATAGTGGACCAGAGCGATTTCCCAGGCTGCGGTTTATCCCTTTCTTTAAACATTCCTAGGATAGGCCTATCAGAGGAGTCCCTACAACTGTCTCTCTTTCTCTCTATAAACAGCTTCCAGAATGTGAAACAGCCAACGGAAAATCAAAGATAAACTGAATTAGAAACATGATCAACAAGCAATAGCGACAGACGAGAGATCTGCAGTACGCTGCCAGCACAAATTCATCGTAATCGTAATGGCAACCAAGATTGAGAAAATCAATATGAAAATTCGCTGTACCTTAATAGCCTCCAAGAAGAGCTCACCAAAAAGCAAGCTCGGGTCTCCCCGTCCGTGTGAAACCTTGTAAAAGCTGCGACAATGACCATTACGATTAGGTTCCTCAGACCTATTGTTTCTAAGCCCTCGCGTTCAATTTCACAAGAGTCGTCTTCACACAGGTGTCACACGACTACAGACTGTGGAAGGTTCACAAGACTTCCTTTCGTATTTCCTCGCTTTCAGAATTTCAATAGCAGAAGGAAGGTACTTTGGTTAATTTGAGACTTGCCGATTCAACCCTCTCTTATATTAACAACATGAGTACACAAAGTATATACTATATATATATGTATAATGTATATGTATATATATGTATATGTATATAAGTCATATCACATTTCCGTGATTCATATACATATATCGAGCTACAATGTCCTTTAATATCTAATTCGCTCTACCTCGGAATTAATATATTTTCATATATGCTTAACCGAAGGGGAATTTTTTCTCGATAATAGACTTGCCTGGACCAGGGCGCGAACCCATGGATCCTTTCAAATCCAGGAACGTCAGTGAAGCTTTTACCTACTACACCACCGCGAGAGGCTAAAAGTTCATGTCGCCTCTCACTACCGGAGTCGAGGTGGGTTGATGTTGTCTCCAAACCAACTAATTACCTACGCGCGACAGGTATATGAGGGTACGAGGCGACATGAACTTTTAGCCTCTCGCGGTGGTGTAGTAAGTAAAAGCCTCACTGACGTTCCTGGATTTGAAAGGATCCATGGGTTCGCGCCCTGGTCCAGGCAAGTCTATTATCGAGAAAAAATTCCCCTTCGGATAAGCATATATGAAAATATATTAATTCCGAGGTAGAGCGAATTAGATATTAAAGGACATTGTAGCTCGATATCATATCTTATCTATATATCTACGTATATATATCTATATCTATATATATACGTATATATATATATATATATGTGTGTGTGTGTAACTGAATCACGAAAGATTGGAACATGATAAATCCATAAATAAAGGTATAAGCCATGAAGGAAAGATAAACAACGGAGTTTCTGCAAAAATTTTCGACTTAACGTCCTTTACTTAGCGGACAAACTGACTTACATGAGAAATTCAGAGTGCAGGAAAGGTCTTATACCTAAGTGACAGATAGAGATTATAAGGAGATTAGTACCTAGAATCCCACACACCTGGAGAATGAGTAACCTTTCCAAACAAGCATAAACATGGGTACAATTCAAGAACAAAAATATTAAGTCCAACTGTTCAGACACATGGACAAGACAATTAAAGGATTATACAGAGCGACAGCTGACCACATTCAGATCTTTTGGTAAACAAAAACTTATTCACAAAGCATATTAAACACAAATATACAAAGAAAATATCTTTAAGGCAACTAATTTGAATTTAAATCTGTAATTATATCTTTGAGGTCATTCTTAAACATGTTAAAAATACAAGGGTCTAAATGAAACTGGCCACGACTAATATAAAAATTACAATGGTAAGTAAGTTGTATTATGGCAGATTCTAAAAGATTTCGTGATAAGACATCTTTTGATCTTGCAATTACTGAACTACCAATCCAATTTATCCAGTGGTTGTTTTCACTTAATGAATTAATATTGCATTAGATGTTTGCCCAGTTTTGACAGAATATTTATGCTGTTTTAAACTTACTTCTAAGCCCTTGCTCGGCTGTCAGAGATAAAAGGAGGGGCAGTCCATACAGGTGTGTTGGATTCTAGGTACTAATCTCCTTATAAACACTATCTGTCACTTATACGACCTTTCCTGTACTCTGAATTTCTCATGTAAGTCAGTTTGTCTGCTAAGTAAAGGACGTTGAGTCGAAAGATCTTGCAGAAACTCTTTGTTTATCTTTCCTTCGTGGTTTATACCTTTATATATATATATATATATATATATATATATATATATATATATATATATATATATATATAAAGGAGGAGTGACAGTATATTAGGAGAGTATTAGCTGGACTTCTATGAGCACCAGAAGAACTGGAAGACCTAGACCTATTTGAATGGGAACTATATGAGATAGAAGGTTGGAGATGGGTAGGGATTTGTGGAAGATAAAGCACAAGAAATACATGAGGGGTGGAATTTAACAGACGCCCTTTCCATATAGGGGTTCATTAGAGCTGACAAAATCCAGTCGCGCCATCGCATCGTACATACTTACATAGATTAATATGGATATAACGTGTTCATTCAAATAAGTAAACAATCTTAAACCCTATGAGTAGAATTTCTCCAAGGGCATTTATTATCTATATATGATGAGTGTGTTTGCTTTTGTGTGATTATTCATTTCTAGAGAGAGAGAGAGAGGGGGGGGGGGATATAAACTACGTGGTCTCAAGGTCAATATAGAGGGCGATAACGATTAAATTAAGATCAAAAAGAGGATATAGGTATCATTGGAAGCAAAGGTCTTGACGACTCGACGTGAGAAAACAAAATAGTCTTGCAGTCGAATATAACACTACTTTTCGTTCTGTCTTCCACAATAATTGCAAATAGAATTATGGAAATGTTTTGTTACAAGTTATAATGATATTTGGCACACTTCTATTGATCCTGTCTTACAGATAATCTTGTAGTCCAAATACTTTAAGAGATTGACGCTGAACTTATCATAGAAGGTCTGGAAACAGTATAACGTACGGCAATCACAGAAATCCGGTTCCATTCTTTCAGATATGACTACTGTTTACAAATAAGAGCTATTCAATCGTAGAAGAATAGAAACATTTTATCATTTCAAGTTTTCATAGAATTCCATGTAACATTTCGAAACTAGTCCAAATCACTGCCCCACGTCCTACTATTTCACGAACGATAACTGCAATATAAGGTTCAGTGCATTTTAAAGCTTGTTTGCTACAATTTAAAAGCCTTCAAGTTTACAAGGTGATAGTTTCCGTTGAAAGTTACCACACTAGTAATTTAGTCAGTTTTCAGAAACAAGGTAGAACTTGACTCACTACATTATAAGCAATAAGTTATACCTATGTTCCAAACAAATTACTAACAGCAAGTTTTCCCAGCTCCTGACTTAACAAAGTACTTAAAAGAACACCAAACAGAACCCTCCGAAGGAAAGAAATTTGGCTATAGGCTACAACTGCTCCACCCACCCACAGCCTAAGGTATCAGTTATCACACACCACACACGGCTGCCCCAGTAGTAATGGATCAAAGAACCATTACTGTTGAGAAGAGAAACGACATTCACCTCGAGGTAAATCACCCGAGATAGCTAATTACTCAAACTGCAGGGAGGCAGATTGATTGTCAGTAAGAACTGCGGATTCTGGAAAACTTAGTTTCCAGAAATTTACTGACGATTCCGACCTTCGTTTTTACTAGATATATCATAATTTATAATACTAACCCCAAACCCACACAATACATTCAGATCAGGTACTGCAAGTCTTAATCAAATATTTCGTTTGCAGAATAAATAAAATCTGGATAAGGAACAGCATCTGTAATACTAAAAATTCCATCAACTTACTGTGTTATCGATTAAAACAGAAATAGAAATGTATCTATATGAAGTTACTACTGGTAGTTCATTACTTATAAAATGGGTCTTTGAATCAGAAAAACTCTGATCAAATTATCGCGGCCTATAGACTTACTACAAAAAGTGCAGAATATTAAATAACTGTACGGTAGAAGGTTTTCTTCGGTATACAGAAACCACATGTCAAATTAAACTAGATCTTACGATGTTCCATGAGCGATACGTAATACCTATGTCTGACTATTATAGACTAGGCTACTGACAGCAATATTTTTTCTAAAATACCTTTCAGACACAGTGCTTTAAAAATAAATAACTCGACTTATTTTCTATGATTATACAGTAAATAACAAAATATCATTATCTCGAAGCGCAGGATGATTTGAAAAAATAACACGTGTAATTTTCACACACCTTGCGAGAGGAGAGATTATAATTTTACATGCATCACAGACCTACCTATAATACGCCTAAACGTACAAACCATGAATTTACAACAAACCTTGTAAAGTCAAAAACAGTTTTAATGTTTTGGCAATACCAAAACATGCCTAAATGAGAGTGTAAAATATCAAACATACAATAAAATACCAAAATAAATAACTTACAGTGGGTCTCTGGAGTCCGGCACAGTGCGATTAAGAGACACCTTATCACTAGCGATAAGATTGAATGCCTCTTTCTTCATGACTTCTTCGGCGAGGCGCCCTTCTTCCCCGGTGAGTCGAACTGGTTTTCCGTTTTCCCCTAATCCCCTGACGACCTTCTTCTCGTCCTGGGCGAACCACTGCTCGGCCTTCATTCTTTCAATCATATCTTCATTACTCGGGAGATTCTTTTTCGGGGCCTGCAACCTGGCATCATTCTTGGGCAACTGCGGTACGTCCACATTGGGTATCTCCTGCACTGGCTTGATAACTTCCTCGACGTTATTGACATGCACGATTTGAGGATCCGGCTGGGCCACTTGGGCCAATGGCTTATGAGTTTTGGATTTTTCTAAAGCTGGGATGTGGTTGATGTTGGTGTCATCTTGCGACTTCCGCAGACTATTGTTGTCAACGTCTAGTTCATCGTGCTTAAACCATAAGCCCATGAACCCAATGAACGTGCAAAATGCAATGAACTTGAAAAGGAGACCGCGTTTACGCGGGTAGAAAAGTTTCACACCCATCTTCTTGGGTAGGTGGAGGTGGTAATTTAGCATAAATGCAGCAATAACGCAAACGGCAACTTAATAACGAGTTAACTTATTCGTACAGATACGATTAAAACGAAGTACAAGACTTCAACGACACCAGGATACGGACAAACGCACGCCTTGTGAAACAAACACACTGGTATGTAGTCAAAAGTACGAAAACAGCTCTATCTTCTTATCCTTGACAGTATTTGAAACTATTTACCGTATGACATCACGTAACTCGTATTACATTCTTATTCGTCCACTAAAAAACTTATGTGATCACAAAAGAAAATACACAGTGCAAGTGACAAAGTTGCACAACAGACGGTGATCATTGACGAGCGCAGCGCGTCCTCACACCTCCACGCCTACACTCATACTAAAGTGTGCGCGACTTTGACTGAGACGCGGAGCACAAGCGACAAGACTCCACCTTCGATGAGGCTGTGGCTATGGGTTGTCTGACTACCCCTGCGGCCGGTCCCATCCCGTCGGATCTAGGCGAGCTGGTCCACGGGTGCCAAACGTCGTCTGTTGCCACTTCGGTTAAATATCCGTCCAAGCAATTCATTGTTTAAATGGAATTACTGCTCATGAATATTTTCCATTAGGATAACATTTTTATTTTTTTATTAAAGTGGATGGAAGGTTTGATTGTTTGCTATTTCCGTAAGAAAGTCGTCTCGACTGCACCTTCTCGTACTACATAAAAAAATTCAAGAAGCTTAAATTCCTTTCTCAGTCATAACCGTTGTGGCAATCAGTTCTATATAAAAATATATATATATATATGTATTTCAGTATTTGTCTTCACCGGCTGTGCACCACAGCAAAATAAAATTGGGTTCACACGTTCTCAAGTTATCTTCTACTCAAAGAAACGGAAGGTTTCTTGAACTTGATTCACTTAACATATTTAAAACATTAAAGTAGAAAATCAGATGCATGGATTTAACATGAAGCATTTATGTACTATATAGTATTCTTGTTGCCATAACCAAAATTTCTCTCTCTCTCTCTCTCTCTCTCTCTCACACACACACACACACACACACACACACACACACATACACACACACACAACACACACACACACACACAAACACACACACACACACACATATATATATATATATATATATATATATATATATATATATATATGGATGTGTGTTTGTGTATGATTAATATAAAAACCACAACATGATTTTTATTTGATTGTGACATTGCAGACCGAACCTTTTTGCACCGGAACTGAGTGAGAGAAACGGTTATGGGGGTTGGGGAGAGAGTTTAACATTCCACATTTGTGCTGCAGGAAGAATAAAAAGAAAAAATACCGTAATTAATGGACGAGTGCCAATCAAAAAAGGATTGGGCAAATATCATAGCATTATCCCTAGTAATAAGCTTATATTTTGAGGATACCGTGAATTAGGCAGTTAAATGAGGTATTATGTCTAAAAGAGTTTTCATTGAGTAGTCTTCAATATTTCCATTTTCCACTACACTGCTCATTACTAACTAACGAACACTAGTTTATGAATAGACCGAATTTCACTGTGATTTTAGCAGAATAGGTCCAAATTCACTTTGTTTTTAGCAGAATAGAACCAAATTCACTTTGGTTTTTGGCAGAATTGACCCAAATTAACTTTGTGTTTAGCAGAATGGAGCCAAGTTTGCTTAGTTTTTAGCAGAATAGACCCATATTCACTTTGTTTTTAGCAGAATAAACCCAAATTCACTTGGTTAATAGCAGAATAGACCCAAATTCACTTTGTTTTCAGCAATATAGACCCAAATTAACTTGGTTATTAGCAGAATAGACCCAAATTCATTTTCTTTTAACCAGAATAGACACAAATTCACTTTGTTTTTAGCAGAATAGACCCAAATTTACTTAGTTTTGGCAAAATAAACCCAAATTCACTTGGTTTTTAGCAGAATAGACCCAAATTCACTTGGTTTTCAGCAGAATAGACCTAAATTCATTTGGTTTTTAGCAGGGTAGACCCAAATTCATTTTCGCTTTAGCAGAAGAGGCCCAAATTAACTTTGATTTTATCAGAATAGGCCCAAATTCACGTTCATTTTAGCAGAATAGACCCAAATTCACTTGGTTTTCAGCAGAATAGACAGAAATTCATTTTGTTTTTAGCTGAATAGACCCAAACTTACTTGGTTTTTAGCAGAATAGACCCAAATTCACTTGGTTTCTAGCAGAATAGACCTAAATTCACTTGGTTTATTGCAGAGTAGCCGCACTCTTCAGCTTGAATGAATAACAATTGAGAATCATGGTATTATCTGTTCGTATGGAGAAGCAGGTATGTGATTGACAAAGTGATGACGGGAGAATTGCCTACAAAAGATGCGTCATAAAAGTTTCTGGGCAGGAAAACTTTGAGATATGTAAAGGTCTAAAGGTGTTGCTGTGAAAATTCTAGTGTTCTGCGTGGAAATTGAGTGTGGTTGTAGAGTCTGAATGAATGAAAGGAGACGGAAGCCATTGTGATGACGTGACTCTCATAGTTAGCCAGTGCATGTGAAAGAAGGAACATGAAAAGTAAAAGAAAGACACAGACGAGACGATGAGGTGGTAATGATATCCTAGCTTCGTAGGAAAACACGGGCCAGAGAGTGCTGAGAAAGCTGAAGAGTACAAATTAGTGGTAAGTGTAAATGAATAATTAGAGGCAGTCAGAAGAATAATATTCACACTATATATTTATTTCTTTTGTTCTTTTATCGCATTTGGACATCAAAACCACCGTGTACTTTATTATTATCTATTTTTATTATTATTATTATTTACTTAATTTATTTTATTTTTTTTGCTCTATCACAGTCCTCCAATTCGACTGTGTGGTATTTATGGTGTGGGGTTGCATCCTGCCTCCTTAGGAGTCCACCACTTTTCTTACTATGTGCGCCGTTTCTAGGATCACACTTCTGCATGAGTCCTGGAGCTACTTCAGCCTCTAGTTTTTCTAGATTCCTTTTCAGGGATCTTGGGATCGTGCCTAGTGTTTCTATGATTATGAGTACAATTTCCACTGGCATATCCCGTATCCTTCTTATTTCTATTTTCAGGTCATGATACTTATCCATTTTTTCCCTCTCTTTCTCTTCAACTCTGGTGTCCCATGGTATTGCAACACCAATGAGTGATACTTTCTTCTTGATTTTGTCAATCAACGTCACGTCTGGTCTATTTGCACGTATCATCCTATCTGTTCTGATACCATAGTCCCAGAGGATCTTTGCCTGATCGCTATCACCCCTTCAGGTTGGTGCTCGTACCACTTATTGCTGCAAGGTAGCTGATGTTTCTTGCACAGGCTCCAATGAACGGCTTTTGCCACTGGATCATGCCTCTTTTTGTACTGGTTCTGTGCAAGTGCCGGACATTCGCTTACTGTGTAGTAGCCATGATTCCCTTGACAAAAGTACTGCAGAAGATGGATGCTGGGTACCAACTCAAGAAAAGAGGCAACAGAATTAACCATCTGATGTTCATGGACGACATCAAGCTGTATGGTAAGAGCATCAAGGAAATAGATACCCTAATCCAGACTGTAAGGATTGTATCTGGGGACATCAGGATGGAGTCTGGAATAGGAAAATGTGCCTTAGTCAACATACAAAAGGGCAAAGTAACAAGGACTGAAGGGATAAAGCTACCAGATGGGAGCAACATCAAACACATAGATGAGACGGGATACAAATACCTGGGAATAATGGAAGGAGGAGATATAAAACACCAAGAGATGAAGGACACGATCAGGAAAGAATATATGCAGAGACTCAAAGCAATACTCAAGTCAAAACTCAACGCCGGAAATATGATAAAAAGCCATAAACACATGGGCAGTGCCAGTAATCAGATACAGCGCACGAATAGTGGAATGGACGAAGGCAGAACTCCGCAGCATAGACCAGAAAACTAGGAAACATATGACAATACACAAAGTACTACACCCAAGAGCAAATACGGACAGACTATACATAACACGAAAGGAAGGAGGGAGAGGATTACTAAGTATAGAGGACTGCGTCAACATCGAGAACAGAGCATTGGGGCAATATCTGAAAACCAGTGAAGACGAGTGGCTCAAGAGTGCATGGGAAGAAGGGCTGATAAAAGTAGACGAAAACCCACAAATATACAGAGACAGGAGAATGACAAACAGAACAGAGGACTGGCACAACAAACCAGTGCACGGACAATACATGAGACTGACTAAAGAACTAGCCAGCGATGACACATGGCAATGGCTACAGAGGGAAGAGCTCAAGAAGGAAACTGAAGGAATGATAACAGCGGCACAAGATCAGGCCCTAAGAACCAGATATGTTCAAAGAACGATAGATGGAAATAACATCTCTCCCATATGTAGGAAGTGCAATACGAAAAATTATTATTATTATCATTATTATTATTATTATCATCTCTGTAAAAAAAATATATCTGTTTGAGAAATCTTGCTGAATCCTCTTCTTCCTTTTGATTTCCCTAAATATATTACAATATTGCCTGAATTACCTGAGCTAAACAAGAACAATAGGTTACCAGTCCCATACTTGACACGTGGATTTCATCGCATGATTTTTCAGCTTGACCTTGGGTTACCTGGAGTCTATCGACTTCGCAGAAAAAATTACGGTAAAAAAAGAAAACCGTTGTTCACATCAAGACAATGTTATAAATAACGCTGGGATGCAAAATGTTTTTTGTGGGGTCAAAGCTTCGAGTATATTGGTCTCTACATAAAAAGGATAATGTCTAGCGACAGAGCTTTTCTTTGAGGCAGCATATTTTTCTAAACATAAAACTAATTTTGATACGATCATTGTGCATTTTTCCGTCTTTTCATTATCTACTAGTAATAAATAAAAATGTCATAATAAAGCCTTTGCAGATAATATTTTTAAATGGTAAGTAACTGCTACTCATTTTTTACTTTTGGAGATTCATAATTATTAACTGTATCATGTAATATGTGCAACTGTTATTTTTCAATTGGCATTCAGGTCATTTGTGCGTTTCAGATGAATGTATGAGCTGTTATTGAAAGCTTTAGGAGAATATGTTTGTCATTCAGCAGTAACATGCATTATAGAAACAATGAACTAAAGAAATGTCTTTTGGTAATCCTTCTTTGTTCCTGCAAATAACGTATACATTTAGCCCATCTAAATAATTCGTTATGCTTCTCATTACATTTCAAGTGTGCTGCTGTATCATCCCGGATGATGGCAAAAATATATATGAGCTAAACACAAACTCAGAAAAAACATTATGAATATTAGCCCAAGTGTGCATTTCCTTGATGAAAATTTGGACGAAATACTCAGTGAGTTATGTAAGTATATCAAGCTTTACCCTCTTTATTTTATGACGTAACATAAATCAATTCAGCCGAGATGCTCAAGGCTAGCTTAATTGAAAAAAACAAATTGATATGCACCTAATTCCTATATCATAGAAGCCAGCTGTGGTACCCATGGGCCACTTTATCGTAGACATGCTTATTTACTTTTTCTTGACCGAACAAAGCGATGTCTTAAATATTACGCCACTAAAACAAGTGACAATACATTGTTTTACTGCAAAATAAATTCTCTTTAAAATATCTCCCCCCTCGATATTGTATATGAAAAGTGATTTTTTTAAAATCTAGTCAGGTTCAAAGGGATCTTTCGAATAAGAAAAACTAGGATCTTCAATGGGGCCTTATTCCACCGTCCAGTTTAAGTCGCTTTCAGTGGTAAACGTGCACCCACCGCCATTAAGCACCCACACACATGCCGCCACTACCAATACACACACAAACGACTTTCCTTGCGTAGATAAAGGTGACGAGGCTTATCGCAAGTCTTTGTCCTGTTCTCATTAGTGGTCTGAAGAGACAGATTACTCACTGTATAACGCCATTGCTCTCCTTTGTTTTATTTATCGGCCATCCCGCTTCATTGTAGCATATCACTGCCGCTGTTATGATCGTTAACACGCACACATGTATGTATGTATGTACCGTAGTACACAGTAGTACTTTCGCATACTGTCTTCAGTAAAGAATGTTTGTTTGTGGTTCATTATTTACCCCCATTGCTAACCTTCGTTACCTAAATAAGCAGAATCTCGCTTTAATTAAGACCTTGCCTAACCAGAACAGCGTTTGATCATATTAAGGTCCAAGAGCTTTCATTATGTACCAGGGGGTTATTTGACTCTGGTGGGTTGCAAGCAAGGTAGAACAGGCGTGTAGCTAGCGATTTCATCTCAAAAAGACTTGATGTGAACGCAAAGATAAACTTCCAATGCAGCAAAAAGGTACTATAATTATGTATATATATATTAGGGCTTGTGCCTTGTATGATAAGGCGCCCTATGAGGTATTGTTAGACTAGCGATAAATTTACGCTAAGTCGGTTGGTATTGCACTTCCATCTTCAATGGAGTGTCTGGGGTTTTTGTAGATCACTTACGAAGTCGGTATTATCTTTTACGACGATGTGTTAAACTCATGGTTCGGTGAGGTTCTTGTAGAAAACACAAGGTATAAAAATAGTATATTCTTCTGAAGTTTTACATGATGAAGATCAGGTATGACTGTACAAGTCTTCCAATAACGATAGCTTGATCGCTTCTGCCAATGATGATGGCTAATCCTATTCCTCTACATGATTAAAAGCTTTAAGGTAAAGAAGGTTCACGGGGGTCTTCTAATGACGATAGCTAACTCTGTTCTGCCTGTCTACCATCTCTGTTACAAGTTATGAAGGAACAGACAGTAGTTCGAACATATGAAACATACATACAATGACATAGTTTCATACGAACACACAATCGAATGAGACACGCTACAGATCACGTAGGCCGTTTGAATAATAGGTCGGGGTAGTTGTCTCAAGCAGGGAGCTTGGACTAATGTTTATAAACAATTGAATGACTACAGGTGACGGCATGTTATCTTAGCTTACATACTTATTGTATACGTCATCTTTAGCGTCTCTAGTCTGATCACATTCCTGCAAGCAATCTGGTTGACCTCTTTAGTTTTAGACTTTTATATATATGGGACTAACATTCCATAATTTTTATTATGTAAACACTTACATCAGCTCGGTCAGCTACCAAAAAACCAACTACTGAATATTACTCAAACTTGACTTGCATTTGACTTATAGGAGTGTGATACAGACACTATGTGAATATATATATATAAGTAAATAAAAATTCATGGTGTACATGAATTGATTCAAGTAATAAAATATAAAACAATGATATTGGTAAATAATAGTGATAAACATGATATATAATGTATACAGTTTTTTTTCACTTCATCTCATTAAGATACATATGCTACAGAAAATACTAATGTACTCTGATAATTGCATAGAATGAAGATTAACATGATAAAAATCATATTTTAACTGATAAAAAGGTTCATATATGAATTGATAAAATTATTAATGTTTATGCTGATTGATTCGTTGATTTTTATGCTAACTGTTATGTATCTGATTCATTAATCAATATACTAACTCATAAATACCTGCAGATATTGGTAAGATAAAAGGTAACAGATTGATTATAGGCTACCTGATTTGTTTATACATATGTATATGGATTCATATAATTATGATTAATATATGTGCACTTTAAATAGATTCCTATTGCGTACACGCAAAGATATAATTAGATTCTGTTATTTATGATCATCTATATAAGAGATTCCTATTGCGTACACGCAAAGATATATTTCGACTCTGTTATTTATGATCAATTATATATAAGAGATTCCTATTGCGTACACGCAAAGATATATTTAGATTCTGTTATTTATGATCATTTATATATATAGGATACATGATACTTTATATATATAGGATACATGACCGAGGTTATACTACTACACTTTTAACTAGCTTTCGAACAACTTTTCGTCCATTACACAGTTCCAGACAACCACCTTTAGCCAATTGAAACGGCCTTTTTCAATGGTTAAAACAAGGGGAAAATTTGCCTGGGCGGGTCCAACGTTCTATTTTGCGCTCATACTTATTCTCTGCATCCTAAGCTACACGATTCCGTTCGCGATGAATAGATCATCCCAGCACGAGTCCTTCGCCAGCAAAGTAGAGTTGAATATCCTTCGGGTCGTAATTGTCGGAAGTATGTCCCTTTTGTAGTCGAATTCCGACAGCCGCTGGAGCGTTCCGCATGAAAACGAGATTAACGACGAGATACGGTGTCGGTCGAAGAAGTCCATGAAATTCCTTTCACATTGTAGGCGGTTGTTACTTGACTGTAGTCGTCCGCTGCGACGAACGATTTTTTGAAGTTGCGATGTGAAATCTCATACTGCAGGATACTGTAACCAGGTTCCATTAATCAGCCTGCAAGTGAAATTATACTGGTCACAAGGGCAAAGTAAATTCAGACGACATCCAAATACAGGGGAGGGAAGAGAGCCTTTTAGACCAGACTTAACCCACATGAATTCGTTGATATATTGGAATTCAAAGAGTCAGCTGTACAAACTTTTTTTCCATCCATGGCATTAACAATAGTGAACCTATCCAGGTCTATGATGACTGTAAAAATATCCATAATTATAACAAATAAACAGATATCTATACAAATCCCAAAGAAAATTCGATATTACTGGTAGTAAGTTACTAGACAAAAAAGTGGAAACGGAGCTAATTGTAAGATTGCCAGGCAACATAAGAGTCAAAAGAGAATATTAATCATGATTCTATGTGCCCTAACAAAAGTTCATATTCAATTTTCTCGCGCGCATCCTCTGAGGTTAATTTTTTTTTAAAAACTTTATTATAGGTAGGAGATGCAACGAAAAAAACCCACTATGTAACTAATTTCTAAATAAACTTTGGGTTTTTCAAGAAAATGTGACATTTTCCCATGAATGTTTTACTTGAATTGTAATAGGCTAATGTTGCAAGTAAATATTCTTATACATATCTGATACTTCCCACAAATGGGTATGAGGTTCAGAAAAAAATTTATTCATTTTGTTGTTATAGAAATTCTATTTGCTTATTTTGTTATTAATTTTAAAATGATTGCAACTCCTTAGCTAAAGTTGCATTGCGCATACGGATAGACATTTGTACCTAACGTCTGCCTTGCCCATGAGAAGTTCGGGCTAAGCATTCCTTTCTCCAGTCAATCTGCTTTTGCAAGCAGAGACGACACACAGATGAAGCCTGTGTAAGCAGATTATTGAGGTTAAAAGGAACAAATGCTGATACGGCAATGATGACGTCGTCACTTGGCAGGAGATTGCTCTCAGCCAGCTAAGAGTTACGTTACTTGCTGTAAGAGATACGACTTTAGTATTTTCAAATGATATTTTAGTGTTTTAATTCTCCACCCGCATGAGAAGAATGTCTGAAAAAAAAAACAGTACCAAAACAAAGTTGAACAATAGTTAGTTTCATGTTGGCATTATGTTAAATAAATTATTCTTATTCAAACTATATGAAAAAAGGTTTCCATACAAATTCTATATATACTTATTAGGCCCCCCTGATTAAGATTCATATAGGATTATTCCATAGATAACATTTTCACTTCTAGACTTCATGACTTTAAAATCTCTCTTATTTTATTTTATTTATTTTATTTTTTATTAGTTTATTTATTTATTTATTTATTTTTTTTTTTTTTTTTCATTGACTACGAATATAAATCACCGGGACAGACAATATGTCAGTAGATTTTGATATGCGTTTGAACTTTTAGCTTATTTGTCATTACCTAAAAGCGTTAAGTTAGAGTTCAAATCTTTACGCATATATATTTGGATATTTAATGGTTACGTTTTGCTTATTGATATTATCGTGATTCCTTTTTATTATAATTTGTAACCCTTCCGACTTCTTACGGAGTGTATTATATTGACTCCACTTGTATCCATATTTAATTTTATTTTTTTATTTTTTTATATTTATTTATTTATATTTTTTTTATATATCTTGATAAATTAATGGTTGGCTTGAATAGGTGGGAAAAGGTGTTCTAGCGGCGTACCGTATAAGGCTACTTGCGGCATCAATTCTATAGATACAAGATATCAAATGATAAAGGTATTTAAAACCGCGAGAACCGCTATAATCCAGTTCGGATCCAACATCACGAGTTGTAACTCGTAAGACATTGACACTTCCTATTTAATTATCCGTTATTCTACCAAACCGATTGACTCTGGGTGATAAAATATATTATTGGTTTTCTTAAATGGAAAGGAATTCACACAACGTGTTAAGGAGATTATTATTGATTTACACCACCCGAGTCACAGATTATTATGTGTTGAATTCCATATTTATTGATTTAGCACTCATAAATATTCGTAACGCACTCAATTGCGGTGTTTGTTTTTATTTTTAGTGCTATTAATTCTATATAACGTGTCAAGGAACTATTAACACTAAGAAGTGTTTATTCCCTCTGTCAGACTCGTAATTCTGTTTAATAATTCTACGTATATTCTTTCAAGGATTGATTTGGCACAGGATAGGCTCCTAAACTGACAGGTGTCTTAGTGTATCCCTTGTTTTCATGACACATGTCAATTAGTTATGTGCTTTTTATATCTGTAAGCATTGTAGGCCAGTAAAATAGTGATTTGGCTTTCTGTGACATACTATGGAACCCTGGATGACGGAATGCAACCAGTTTATGACGATTGGTATTACTACCTGGTCGTTAGTCATCTGCTGTGTTTTTTTTTCGTTCGGGTTTTCCTCGTCACAGACCTACATATAATATTACATTTGATTACATTATTCTGATACACATACTTTAAATGTACTTTTGCTTTAGGGTTTCTGCTCAAAGTGTTATTGTTTTTGCTTAGCCACTGACCCTGTTTTCCGTTTCGAAGTGTTTATTGTTTGGTGTTTATTGCTGCTGACTCTGTTTCCGTCCGAAATGTTTTTATTGTTTTGGTTATGTCTGTTGACTCTTGCTTTGTTCAGTTTGTAACAGTTCTGCGCTCCGACCCAGATATTCAATGCTCGCGATCTCTTGGGTTAAGGGATTTTCTTGTTTAGATACGGTTTTAACAATAGGTACGGATGTTGCTATATTTTTTTTAGTCTAATTAATGGTTCTTTGCGGTATGGTGCGGGATTGCGGATAATGCGTCAGCTATGATATTTGCTTTCCCAGGTAGATATCTTATCTTGGCTCCAAAGACCTGAATGATCATTTGTCACCGAGTTCCTTTTGGACTGTGATTAAAGCCTTTGAAAAACTCGGTAAAGGACTCATGTTCAGTAAGGACTTTATCAGGATAGCCATAGATTATGAACTTAAGATGTACTAGTGAGTTAAAGATACCTAGCCCTTCCTTGCCTATTACTGCATATTTACTTTCAGAGGGCTTTAGTTTACGTGAATAAAAGCTTATAGGGAAGAACTGTTTATCATATGACTGAAGTAATCCCCTCCCCTCTTACCCCTTGGTCTGAGGCGTCTGTTGCAATAAAAAAAAATTCCTTATTTAAATCAGGGATTTTTTAAGTTAGGTAAGCTGCATTATTCCGCTTTTAAGATATCGAACGCCTGTTGATGCTTTTCAGACCATAAGTAAATCTACACCGCTCTTCTTCGTAAGATCTGTTAAAGGAGCTGTCATGATTGAAGAGTTACATATTTACATACGATTGTAATACCACTAACAAGCGCAAAAGTGCTGTATCCCCCTTTTACGTCGTTAATAAGTACCGGAAGTTAGTGACAATAGCCGACACCTTACCATGGACTACTTTTAAGACCTTGACCGACACATAAAACCTAGATAAACATGTTCGGTTTTTAAAAACTCACATTTAGATATTTTTACTCTGAGATTATTTGTCTTTGTCTCTGTATCACTAGCTCTACTTTATGTGAATGTACTTCTAAGGTATTAGAAAAGATTACAAGATCATCCATATAGGCATGTAGGGTATCCCCTAAAAATCTCCAAACACTATATTGTAATTGGGGTGCAACGTAAGCCGGAGGCATACGTAAAAAAATTGATAATGTCCCCTGAGTGCTGAAAAAAAACGGTGTATGAGGTACAATCACTTAGGTAATGGTATCTGGTAAAAGCTTTTAAGTAAGTCCAAGTTGGTGAAAAAAAAAATTTTTCAAAAAAAATTTTATTCCTAAACCTAACAGAGATAAGATGTCGTCGGTACAATCGCACTGGAAACTATCGGAAGTCGTTTCCTTGTTTAAGCGACAGAATCTACGCAGAATACGCCAAGTCCGATCTTTTATGGCATGACATTTGAGGGAAAAATTATATGGGCTTATTTGATTTCCTAATGGCTCCTATTACTAACATTTTTCAACTTCGTCATTTATCTCTATTTTGAAATTTCATTGAAAGTCTACACGAAGGTACGTATATAGCTTAATGTTTGTCCTTAGACCGTATTTTGTGTAAATTATATCCGTTTTTCTCCCAGAGATCACTCGCTAGTGGAGAAACTTCATGGTATTCAGGTAGAGGATTTCAAAAAAAATTTCTGCTGAATCACCTCTGCTTGAATGACTTTTTAACGGACTATTACTTTAGATAGATTATCAGAGAGATTCATCCACGACTGGTTGGGCGTGATTAAAAAATTAGCAACAATAAAAAATGCGATATTTATAACTTTCCGTATCCGACGATATGTATACTTTTTAGAGCTTTTGTTCGCGGAAATCGTTATATTTCAGAGTGTCGGGAAGGATTAAAATTTCATTTCCCAGCAAAGTCTTTTTACACGCACTAAGACATTCGAGGGTGCATGCTTCTCGAGATTTTGCGCGCAAACTACGACTGCGGTTGTGGGAGAATTCTGTTGGGTCATTTGAACAATGTTACGATTTATGAGACAAATGTATAGTTCCTTTATATAAGTTATTATTTGATTAACTGTCTCATTTTTGTTCAAACGGATTTTACTATGTTTGAAGGTTTATAGGATTTTCCTTTGATAAACACGCCTTATTTTTGCAGGATGTAAGATAATATTTTGTATACCCCTAGATGGATCTTACAATTACACTACATACAGATCAATGTTTTTTATAACTATAGAGGTATCTGTAAGCGCTCGCTTATCCGGACTTCTCATTAGAGAAGTTCGAACAACAGACGGTGAGTCCGTAAATACAGGATATTACGTGTAGTAAAGGAATAAACAAGATATTCTAATTTTTACGGCGCGTACAGTCGGGCTTAATCCACCAGTATTTATTATAACTTAATGTATTAAAATTAAACGAAAACCTGCTCTGATTACTTATACGGTCGTGTGTTTCATAGGAAAAATCCTTTTTAATTCAAAAAGATATTGGTATGAACCAACATCGCTTTTCCCCACTCTGCTAGAGTCGCTTATTGTGTGGAATTTGCTTTGCTTTGAACACTTCGGCAGTTTTTTTGACTGACCTTGACCGCTTGACTAGGTGACACAGTCACCGAGTTTGCTTGTTTGATTTCCCTGAAACGGGGCCTCCAATCTGGTTTTTTTCCTATTTCTTTTTGTAATCAATTAGGAATCCTTCTCTTTATTACCATCGGCAACATATTGTGTGTTTTTAGCATTACGTTGCTGGTTACGTATAAAGCAATGAATGACTAACTATTAGGAACTGAGCGATTACTAATAAGACAAGTTATCTCTACTGTATTCAATATTAACTGTTTGTACTTCATTCTTTGCTAAAATTTGAAATAGTGAGGGATCCTGGTCAGCGCATTTAGCCTGATGAAAGTTTTTTACAGACATGTTATTCCTTGCAATCCAGCCATATTTTAAAAGTTAAGTTGAGTCATTGAGGTTCGATATTTTATATAACTCAAAAAACTCAAGGCTAAAACTGCGATCGGGACTTGCAAAGGAGCATTTATTGTCATGACCCGAAATAGTGTTACCTCTAATTTATATAGATTTGTACGGGTGTTCCACTTGTTTTTGTGTGTTTTCTAATCACTACGGTGCTTAACGACCCTATCCATGCATCTGTATAAATACAGACGTCCACTGCGTAAACGCATATTCACTGTTAATATGATTTGTTACAAGTAAGGGATTAATAATCACCCAAAATGATAAAGTTAACATAGTATATGATTATGATATTTTCAGTAGAACTTCTGGAAACAGACACTCAAAAGATAAAAAACTCGCAGTAGCGAAATCTCAATGATATAGATAATTTCTGTAAAAAAGTAAGATTAAGAATGTCTCGTAACTTCAGCCACAGGAATAAACGAAATTCGACCTACAAAGGAAACACTCAAAGTTACTCCAAAATGAATAAAAAATTGTACTTAGCTTGCTTTTGTGGGAAGTCACGGTGTTCCGATAACGACACACGGCCCTTGGTCCTCCTTCTCTATTTAGCGGACGACCATGGGTTTGGCTTTCAGTTTTCCCCTGTTGCGGTTGTTGTTCGATGATTCGAGCCAAAAAATTGAAAATCCGATGCTGCAGACTGCCGTTCGGTTTGTTTCTTGCTTAGTGCCGGCGGAAACGCTCACTAACGAGTTTGTTTTCTTAAATTGATTCTAATGAGAGACGAAGCTTCCGTTGCCGTAGGAAAATGACACGTCGGTTTTGTTTCTTGAAGTTATTCACTAAACAACGATACTAAGTTGCTTGAAGAATCTGTTGCTTCCGTCGTCGTTGAAGAGTTCTTATTGTTTTCTGAAGTCGCTCACTAACAATGATACTAGGTTGCTTGAAGAATCTGCTGCTTCCGTCGTCGTTGACTTCTTATGATACATGATTTATTATTCTGGTTTTTTCTTCGTAGGACGTTGTAGAGTTCTTCTGGTCCGCTGGCCACCAATATTAGGGCTTGTGCCTTGTATGATAAGGCGCCCTATGAGGTATTGTTAGACTAGCGATAAATTTACGCTAAGTCGGTTGGTATTGCACTTCCATCTTCAATGGAGTGTCTGGGGGTTTTTGTAGATCACTTACGAGTCGGTATTATCTTTACGACGATGTGTTAAACTCATGGTTCGGTGAGGTTCTTGTAGAAAACACAAGGTATAAAAATAGTATATTCTTCTGAAGTTTTACATGATGAAGATCAGGTATGACTGTACAAGTCTTCCAATAACGATAGCTTGATCGCTTCTGCCAATGATGATGGCTAATCCTATTCCTCTACATGATAAAGCTTAGGTAAAGAGGTACAGGTCTTCTAATGACGATAGCTAACTCTGTTCTGCCTGTCTACCATCTCTGTTACAAGTTATGAAGGAACAGACAGTAGTTCGAACATATGAACATACATACAATGACATAGTTTCATACGAACACACAATCGAATGAGACACGCTACAGAATCACGTAGGCCGTTTGAATAATAGGTCGGGGTAGTTGTCTCAAGCAGGGAGCTTGGACTAATGTTTATAAACAATTGAATGACTACAGGTGACGGCATGTTATCTTAGCTTACATACTTATTGTATACGTCATCTTTAGCGTCTCTAGTCTGATCACATTCCTGCAAGCAATCTGGTTGACCTCTTTAGTTTTAGACTTTTATATATATGGACTAACATTCCATATTTTTATTATGTAAACACTTACATATATATATATATATATATCTATATATATATATATATATATATATATATATATATATATATATATTACAATCCGTGTGAAATACGTCTAGTTAATAAAATAACAAATAAAAAAAGCATTAAAGTTGCCGCCTAAGTATATTAATAAAATTCCACATCATATGTCTTACAACAAAAAATCATAAACATGTTATGTTACACATCCCTTAATTACCAACTTTACCTGCACTGTTCGCAAATCTCTCCAAATTAATCGTCATATGATCCCTCAACTTCAAGAAAATGAATTAAGTCGTCTAAATAAAAGCGTGTCCACCTTGGAGATTAATCTGACTGGCTGTACATCACCACGAGTTTTTTCTGGGTAATTTTCTGTAAATTGGCAGGGCTCCCTCACCTGCAGTCGAAGTCGTTACTGGAAAGTAATGGGAGAAAGCAAAGCCAGTTCCCGCGCCTGGAGAAGCTCGGTCTACTTTTCCCCGAAACCTTTCCTCCAACAGATGGTTCGTAATGATTGCTCGCTCGCTGTTCCCGACACAGACTCTCCCTCCCTTCCCGTCTTCACGCAGCTGCAATGCCAGTTTTTTCTTTCTCTTGTTTATCTCCAAAGACTTTCCAGATAAATTAAATTCCGGTCCTAAGCCATGCGCGAATATTGAACACTGATAATGACAATAACAAGACGCTATAAGGTTGGTTATTTCCATCATAGATTAAAACCGATCACTAAATGTTCAACTCGGCGTGAGACCATTGTCCCCACGTCCACAAGTTTTATATGGCCGTTGTGTATCTACGAATGCAAGGTTTAAAAATTGTAACATATCTTTTTTTTTAATTGTGTACCAATTCGTCGTATTACCCTAATACAAAAGTAATTCACATGTTCCCTCTGATATATATATATATATATATATATATATATATATATATATATATATATATATATATATAGCGTTCCAAGGTATGGCGGTTTACTAGTAACTCAAAAAATAGAAGACTTTTAGGAGGAAGTACATCTCAGGTGGTCCTTAAAATATCATGTATTTTCAAGGACCACTTGAGATGTACTCCTCCTACAAGTCTTCTATATATATATATATATATATATATTATATATAGTATATATATATATATATATATATATATATATATATATATATATATATATATATACACACACGTATATATGTATGAACATTCATAAATATGTACCCGTGCGTTTGAAAATACGACACACGCACACAATGGGTAATCAATATGCACGGCTTTTTAAATATACAATTGTACACCCCGACCTCTCTCTCTCTCTCTCTCACTACATGCATTCGCACGATAAGGTATGCTTATGTCTGATTACACACAAGAATGAAAAATATGTTCGATTATGCAGTCAGTGCAAAAGGAAGAGAGAGAGAGAGAGAGAGAGAGAGAGAGAGAGAGAGAGAGAGAGAGAGAGAGGAGAGAGAAAATGTTGTAAAGGCCGCTAGTGCTTCTGATGTTTCACTTCGTTACCGAAGATCACGAGAGGATAGAAGAGAAAAGCGTGTTCTGAGAAGGAGAAAGCTTTAGGAATCTAGCGTTAAATAAGAATAAAAGATAAATAAATAAACGAGACAGGTACACTAATGCTCGGTAATGGTAACGATTCTAATGAAGACTGGTATTTTGAAAATGTTTGTGTGAACGGAAAAGTTTTATGAAGTTCTGCGTTAATTAAGGAAAAAACTGGAGGCAGAGAAACTGCAAAGGACTGCTTTAGTACAATGACTCAAACGAAAATGCGTGAAGGGATCTAAAATATAGGTGACTGGAACCAGGTGGCGTTTTGCGGAATCTTGGTAATAAAATTACAGGACTGAGAAGAGCAGATGATGTGTATGAGTTTTGATGCGAAAGACAAAAGCACTCAAAAACTGTCATGAATAACAATACGTCAAAAAGAAGATTGAAAGCTGAGATACTTTTTACAAATTCTTCGCAACAAAGAAGACAGGTACATAATGGAAGAGAAACAAAGGAGACGGTTGCAGATATTGTAAAAGTAGCCGTCATCTATTTTAATTGTAATGAAAGTGGGAGACGATTAAATGATTAAAGAGCTAAAAATCAGCAAGTCATTGGATTCAGACCACTTGTCAGATTGAGTGAAGAATGAATCTAGTTAATTAACTAACGTCAGATGAATACAATGGTTAACTACCATGGTTGAGCGTGGAAACCACGAAAATAACAGTAGCAGAAGCATAGCAGAGGTGTAGCTAATTAGTGCTCTTTATTGTTCATGGAAAGGTGACAATGAGAGAGAAGGAACTACTAGACCTAAGCTTACTCCCAAAGAGGTCTGGGAATGTGCACTTCATCATAATGGCAGAGAAAGTGCAGCTGATGGGGTGATGACAGATGTAGCAGTAAAATGGAGGAGATTGCTGCTCAGACTTTGCACGAAAGGTACTGCCAGATTTCCATATATAAAATAGGCATTATGATGAAGTTTCTGTCAGCTCAGAAATTCTGTTCTTGGAGAAACATCTGATGAGGTTGACCGCAACGTGATGTTTAAAATCTGTAAACGCTGGCTAAGGATAATCTGTTCAAGTGGACCAAGAGTTTCTTAAGCTCAAACATTGCCTCGATTCTCTCTCTCTCTCTCTCTCTCTCTCTCTCTCTCTATATATATATATATATTATATATATATAGATATATATATATATATATATATATATATATATACACAGGATAGGGATTTGGGCCTGTGCCTTGTTCGGTTAACATGCAAGTAGCAATGGCATTACCCATTCAGCTATCTCTCTTAATTGCTGAATGAATAACGTCACTACAACCCACATATCAACCAAACAAGGCATAGGTTTAGATCCTGGTCAGATGTGCGCATCATCATAAGCCCCTTTGATATTAAATGGTTATTTGTGGTTTGATACATATATGTATATGCGCGGTGTGTGCAAGTTGTAGAATATAAATTTCCACTTACTTTTCTTTTTCTCTTTTGATTATCTGTTTGGTTTTTTAACACATGAACGGACCAAGCCCACAGATGTTATTACCAAATCCATAGATGTCAGTATCTATCCCGATACAGAATGTACTGCAAGCTTGATTTTATTTTTGACTGACGGGCTCCTAATCTAAAGATATTACTTATTACTTATAGTCACTGGGCATATAGTCATTCTTACTCTGTTTTAAAACAAAAACAGATAGAAAGTTAAGAAACCGAACACTTAAAAAGTTAGAATCTTAAAACTATAGAACAATACATAAATTTTTAAAGCTTTCAGAAGTACAATTTTGCTGCTTAATTTTCTCACACATTAAGAAGCATCAGTGCCAATGATTTGACATTACCCTTTACACATATAAATATAATTAAATAGGTAAAGCATCAAGAAATACACAATACTTAGCCCCACTCGAACAAATCGGTTCATTTGTAGTAAAAGTATTTTTTTCTTTTTTTGGTAAGGGCTTCATTCATCACGTAAGCCCATTAACAACATCTAGAGAATTCTCTAGACCTTGCCCATTTACGTTAGAACTTCACAGAGCCGTAATCATTAGCAGAATAAAACCACTAAATCAAGATAGCACATGCCATTGCTGCCGTGTAATAACGAGCATTACTTCTCGCATTGCGCACGTAGACAAATCTGAAAGATAAAGTTTGGACATCTCTCGGGTCTCCTGCACCTCAATACTGGGAAAACGCCGCCGTCCCATTCGGAAGGCCTCATAAATTATTCCAAGTTCCCTGTTATTGGCATCAATAGATGAACGTCTTATTTGTATTTTTAAGCAATAAGCATATCATTACTAATTTGTTTGTATGGTGTTTTTACGTTGCATGGAACCAGTGGTTATTCAGCAACGGGACCAACGGCTTTACGTGACTTCCGAACCACGTCGAGAGTGAACTTCTGTCACCGGAAATACACATCTCTTACACATCAGTGGAATGCCCAAGAATCGAACTCGCGGCCACCGAGGTGGCAGGCGAAGACCATACCAAACACGCCACTGAAGCGCTTCATTACTAATTTACTTGGCTTTCCGTAGTCGACCTAACTTGTTGACCCTTCTTTGTTTGGCGCCGGCCCTATTCTGTGACTCATTAGTATCCACGTTGAACAAAAGACGCCGGGATGCCGAACCTGCTGACACATGAATGCTGCTGCAGACTGGTTTCTAGAATTCCCATGACTATCCTTCACCCTCGAGTCTAGGATCGTTGGATCGTCGCCGTCCTAAATTTTTTACTGTCTAGGTGTGACGAACACTATCTTAGAAATAGTGTTCGTGTTTTAATTTTGCTTTAAAGTTATCTCCAGCTGATAGGCAAGTATGAATAGTCGTTACTATTGGTGTAGTATGTCGATAACGAAAACAAAGAGCCGGCATACGAAAGTTAAATTCTTGCACAAACCGTGGTGCAGCGGATACCTATTATATATATACAACATTCCTCGAATGGTTTCATAGTGGTATTAGTATTTTTTTTTTTTTTTTTTGCGCCTACCTATTCATCATTAAGGTTAGCGGTACGGCTGGGGGCAGCGCAAGTACCATAGCGTTGCAAAAATAAATATTAAATGGATAGTTTATTATAGCTCTTCGCCTTATTTTGCAAAAAAAAAAAAATAAATAAAAATAAATATAAAAAAATAAAAGGATAGTTTATCATAACTCTTCACCTTATGAAAATTTAAATAAAATAGTCCACATTATAAACACAATTTTCCCCAACAGTTGCTCAGTGTCCATATGATACAACTACCCTTCATGAAACTTACATAAAGAAAGGGAGTAGAATATTCACTACGAGCATCGCATTGGAAATGACCACCCTTTTGCTCGGCATATGACCTAAGTCCCGGGAACTTTCTTCCTATTGACGAATTATGCACTAACAATGCAGATCTCATTATGGCGTCCGATATTCTCGGGAAAAAAAAGATAGAAAGGTAAAAACCTTTATGGTGATTTCCTCTTACCTTTAATGGCAGGTAAAGAACGGTAGTCGTTGCGAAATGTCTTACCCGAAAGAAGTCGAGGTCATTAAGAAAAATCTGTTCTGGCATCAAGAGGAAGGGAATCGCAAATTTCACTCATTGTCATTATATGAATTTCGGAAATATCTGCGTGAAAGGTTGTTGAGTGTAAACGACTGGATGTCTTCATCCAAAAGATTATATATAAATGACTGAAATCTTACAGGGAATGAAATCCTGGAAGGAATTAAGACTTCATTGAACCCGTTAGAGTAATTGCAATAAGAAAAAAAAAAAAAGTGTATGCTGAAGTGAGATGCGTGAAAACGTTATTTTTGCCTACAACAATAGTATGTAACGCCGATAACAATGCGCGCGCGCGCACACACACACACACACACATATATATATATATATATATATATATATATATATATATATATATATATATATTATATATATATTAGATATATATATAGGTGTGTATGTGTATTATTATCTGCAACCTTGATTTCTCCGTCAGAAAAAGAAAAAAGGAATGAGCTGTGCCTAGGTCATTCTTTTCACTTATCTGAGGGTGTTAATTCCTAACACGAAAATGCTTTACTTCATCTTTAGATGTTTGCGCTGGAACCATGAATATATATATATATATATATATTATATAAGAAACGTACATTTTTATGTGAAATGAATGAAAATATTATCTTTGCCTGCACTAATATATGATGTACAATCAAGATAATTATGAAGAATATATATATATATATATATATATATATATATATTATATATATATATATATATATATATATATTATGGTGGTGTGGTGTGTGTGGTGCTAGCTAACACTAAAGATGAAGTAAAGTATATTCGTGTTAGGAATTAACACCCCAAAATAAGTGAAAAGAATGACCTTGGCACAGCTCATTCCTCTTTCTTTTCTAACTGAGAAATCAAGGTTGCAATCTCTAGGCGAATCTGTCACGCTCACGCAACGCAGTTTTCAAAAGGCCTGACATGTATCATGACAATTTCAAAAAAACATTTTCTAAAAGGAATCAATTATTCTATCAATCACAGAAACGTAATCAAAACATGGGCATGCACGAACAGACTTCATGCTGGTTTTAAAATGTAAAATGAATATCATGAAAGCTTCTTGAAGGCAAATCCGTCTTAACAATCATGAGACGATGTTTTTCTTAAGGCTAATCACACTCTTATTTGGTTACAGGCCCCTGGAGTCCGAGCCAGTAAAAAAAAAAAATTGTCACCTTATCCCAACTAATTTTGTAACAACACTCAAAAGGCAAAAGCAGGAAAATGCCACAGCTTACTGGACTTGGTAAACGGCAATGAAATCTCCTTGATCGTTGATATACTGAGGGACCTACTGCAGCATACCTCGATACTTTCAGCGAATGCAGTAGCTCGAAAAAATTCATATCTGAGAAGGTCAATGTTGCATTATAATGTTCCTGTAGACTTCAAAGTAGTGTATAAGGGACCTGTACATTTGACATATCTAAGTTTATCTGTTCTTTTCACAGAGAACCCAATAAACAGTCAAGGCCTAATTCTTTTTATGTTGTCTAGTATATATGTATATATATATATATGTATATATATATATATATATATATATGATGGGGATACAATCCACAATGAAGTAAAATCCTCTTGTAGTATAAAATATATATATCTTTGTACAGGATTAAAGCTTTTTTTTTTTAGTGAACAAGACCACAGTTGATCGTCGAAAGCTTTAATCCTGTACAAGATATATATATTTTAAACTACAAGAGGATTTTACTTCATTGTGGATTGTATCCCCATTTACTTAGAGGTACAACATAGTACCTGGCTTCTGCATATATATATATATATATATATATATATATATATATATATATATATATAAATATATATATATATATATATATATAAATGTCTGTAATATGGCCACTGCCTTAAATCGACACTTATTCGGCCTTCCATTCACTACATCCGTTGAAGGTATGACCTTATTCGTTTCTATGCCCAAAGAAAAAAATCCCATGGATGTAAAGTTCCTCTCTAGCTGGAAGTATTTTCCTCGCGTGTAATGGAGAAATACTCTGTGTGCACGTAAGCACAAACAGAAACACTTTCTTAAGTACAGTACATGCGTAGTACATGTACTTTCGCCTGAAGCGGAACCTAGTATGGTCAGATACTACAGTGATTCCTCTAAATTGAAATCAAATGATGCCTTGAGAGTAGGATTTTTATTTGTATTTATCTTACATTTCTTAAATCTGACAGGCCAAGTTATACTTTTGGTGAAGTGGCGTTTCTGCACAGAAGGGGACGATTCCATTCATCTGCTGACTGCCTAATGGGGTTGATGTTATTTGAAACTTCTACACAGTAACTGGAGAGAATTTCAGTATCGACTATGTGCAAACCTTGCTAACTACAGACTTTTTATGTCATCTTTTAACTTCTTCGCAATGAAGTTCTTGGAAGGATCAATGTAGTTAGATAGGTTCTTGCAAGCAGTCTATACCAGGAAATTCCCTTCAGCTTAATGGTAGAAATTTCAGATGCTATTAATGTTTTTTTTGCATGACACCTATCACATTAAAGCAATTTTTAATCAGTGCATAGAAGAAATCATCACTTCCTCTATGGATATGTTACTTCACATAACAGTATAACTTTGTCTGGCCATTCTAGTTAAAGATGTAAGGAGCACAAATAAAACCCAGATTTTAAAGGCATCCTTTAATATAGAGTAACCATCAAAATTTTGAGCCACATTAGGCAATCATGCAAAAATGCATACTGTACTTATGGGTGTGTTTGCACATACACGTTGTATTCTCCTTTATACGTAAGATAAATATTTGCAGTTATGGAGGAGCCTTATATAAGTGGAATGGAATGGAATATATAGTTTAGGCCAAGTACTGAGACTTATGAGGTCATTTAGTGCTGGAAAGGAAATTGAGAAAAGGTAGGTTTGAAAGGTGTCGCAAGAGGAAAACCTCTCAGTTGCACTAAGAAGTAATTGTTAAGAGAGAGTGGATAGCAAGATGGAAGAAAGATATGAACGGAGGTACAGTAGAAGGAGAAGTGCAAGATAACAAGTGTGGGTCCGATATCCTTAAAAAAACAGAAGTAAGTTGTCAGTCTTCCATAGGACTGGAGATTCTATTCTAAAGGATGATAATTATGATATGGGTCTGCAATTTAAGCTTCTGCTATGCATGGTCATTCATGAACCCTTGGGACTCAGTAAAATTCCAAAGAACTTCATTAACATAGTCTACAAGGTCGTAACTAGACATGGGCAAAATTGTTACAGTATAGCATATTGTTAGAGATTTATAGGATAAAATTATTACAATAAATATGTGCGAGGTCATGGATAAACAGACAAAATTGCAGTGCATATTGTGAGAACTTTAAGGATAAACTGAGTGTATATGAGGTCATGACCCACATCGCAAGAGGTTTATAAAATAAAGTAAGTAGAACGGGTATATATGTGAAATCATGTCTAAATGTGACATAATTAGTGCTACTTTGTGAGAGCTTAATAGGATAACATAAACATATGATAAATTACGACTAAAATGTACCATATTCCCAGAGTAAATTAAGTAAAATGCTATATGTGATGGTATGACTAAATATGCTCAAAATTGTTGTACCATATTGTGAGATCTTTATAGGAGTTAACTGAATACTGTAAGGATAAGATTGTTTCCATATGGCATGAGGTATGATTAATCCCTGAACTAACACTCAGAAATAATAAATTGTAGTTTAATAAAAATATATATATATATATATATATATATATATATATATATATATATATATATAATATATATATATATATATATATATATAGTGCATGAAGCTCAAGCTTTTTCTGATGATAAGGGGACATTCTAAAAAAAGAAAAAAAAAAGTAGTATGAGGGGGAAGGAAGATGCCAAGAAGGCACACCAACAATAGGAATAAATAGCATTTCACTTAACATGACTATCTAACATTTCAAATGACTATTGACAATCACAATTCACCAGCTATACATATAAAGCTTATCACATGCAGTATCTTGCACAAAGATGAATAATGATGAAAAACAGAATATGTACATACTACTAAATGTCAACTTAATACATAACAAAAACAATGAATTATGAAACCAGAGAGCAAATTGCATAAGAAGCCTAATCAAACCAAAGCAGTCTTTTTATCAAGACACCAAACAACTAAGTGAATTGTTTTGGTGCATGGAAGTGCATGCTTGCTACCAGTGACAATGCCAATTAAAGGTAATAACACTTAACAAATTCCAATTTAAGCTTGGATGGTAAAAGGACTGATAAAATCCAGAGGACACCCTAGCCATTGGGTTCCTAAGATCATTCAGCAATATAAAAAAAAAATGGTGAAATAGCATAACACAAAAGGGCAAGAACTAAAATTTTCAATTCATTCAGCTTTCAAGAGTTCAAGTTTGGTCTTCTATTTCAATACATGAAGAAATTAACTGTAAAATACATTATAATAAACGTGGTAATCTTTTATAATAGTAATTTTTATAGTAAAAAATTCTCAGATCTTAAGAGACTATACTCAGATCTTAAGAGACTAAGACAGTACACACAAACTTACTGTGGTACACACAATGCATTTGATTTTGATATTTTTTCATCAAAGGGCAGGTAGATATTGGCATTTAATCTGTGTTCACAAATATCTACCTAACCTACCCAAGAATGTTTAGCAATGAGTTATAGGACACCCACTGAATACTGTGCACACAAAAGTTATAAGATAACTGAAAATTTAATAGAAATAAAAATTATAAAAATTAAGAAAAATTTATGCTTGTTTTCAACACTATAAGCACTAAAATCTGAATTCATCTTACCATGGTAGATTAACTGTAAACTGCTAACATATATTTTACTGTAATGGTAGAGGAAAAGAATGATGACAAAATACATTTTATTATAACATTATGCATTCATGTACTTCAAAATGCCATAAATACAAAGCATGGGCTTTTACAATTTACATGTTTATATTAAAGCTATTGAAGCATTTCTTATTTTTTCACCTACAAAATTTCAGCACTTATGAAATACTTTCATATTTTGTTCAGTACAGCTTTTCTATAAAAAAAGAAGTTTTAACACTATAGTAAGCCACAGCATTACTGTACATACTCTAGTAGTCCATATTTCATAATTTTTCACTGATTCTGGATAAAAGTTCTTCAATTTTCTTTAGCCTCAACACCTCATTCTTGGAGTGTTCTTCAAATTTTTCCTCAATTTTTTTTAATAACCTCTCTTCCAATGCTGCTAATTTTTCATCAACTAGATTTCTAATTTCATTGTATTCCTCCTTGTCCCTATTACATTTGCATCCTGAATATCCACTGTTTTCCCCATTTGTTTCACTTTTATGCAATATGCTGTTACTGCCAGCAGAATTCAATAAATTACCTGAGACCGTGCTGGAAGTTGAAAGCATGTCTATTACAGACCTATATTTACTACAGTCATTTGTAAATGACCTGTCACCACAAGAAAGAGCCTGTAACTGGTCAAGAATATTTGTCATGGGTTGTGAAATTGCTGCAGTGTTCTCCATTTTACCTTCCAAAAATTGATCTTTTTGAAAAATATCACTCATACAGGTCTGTGTATTCAATTTCAAATCATGTTCTTTATTCTGGTTGTTAAATTTACATTCGTTCCCACTACCAGAGAAGTCATTTCCCTTTTCACTAGACAAGCGATTTTCAATTAGAGAAAAGAGCTTGGGCATTTGTACATTGTCTTTAGAGTCTGTCAAGTTTTCTTTTTCCTCATATTTGTTACCATTCTTACAATCTAGCTCATAGCATTCCTTCGAAAACTGTTTATTTTTTCCTGCACCAATCATCATGGACATTAAGGTCATAGGGTTACTGCTTAAAAACTTATTGTTGTGGTCACCAATCCCACTGTTAAATCCCTCGAGCATCTGGCGAAATTTATCTGCGTCTTTTGACAAATGAACTCCTTTATTTTTGAAAACGGATGACAAATGCTCTTTACTAAAATGGCCCCCATTAAGACACACGTCTGGTCTTTGAAGTAGAGTCTCCAAGGTTACCGCAACATGTAAGCTGTAAACCCAGACCGAATCGTCAATACACAACCCCTTCAATTTTATAAAAACGACATCTTGAGGGGCATCGAACTTCACTTCGTTGACGTACATCTTAGAATCTCCAAAATCACCCATAAGAACACCATGGACTGTTGTATAATATTCTTCGTGAATTCCAAGGCATACTTCCATAACACGAGATTCCGATAGAATTTTTAAACCGCTTAAAAGCTTTCTCTTCTGAGACTTACATGCACTGTCACCAGACCAGTCTTTCGGCTTTCCACTGCCAAAACATTTGCTGACAAACCTAAGGGTACATTCCTTTGGGTTTTGTTCAGGCACACGGACCAAACTTACGCATTTCTCTTCATCTAGAAGATCTACTAAGTCGCCATCGGGCAGTTCATCTGATTCTTGCACAATATCGCACAGCTCGATACCATTTTCGGGGGGCCAACTCGATTGTACATCCATTGCGTATTGTTGTTGTTGACATGACAGCTGCGGAAATGGAAGTCTTATAGGGATGATTGATATAAATAAAGGTACCTTTCCATCACCATTTTCATATGAAATTTTACTATAATATAATCATAATTATAAGAATTGATTAGATATTGATTTAATTTTCCTTTCAGGGACAATGACTTCTACTTCTCCCGGGACCCAATTAAGAATAAATAATTTTATCTCGAAAATAAGGTATTCAAGTTATTTTGTTTAAATATCACTTTATATAAACCATATTAAGTAATCAAATTGGGAATGTACTGATCCAGTTGTTTGTTGATAGATATTATACTAATGGTCCTTTTTATTTCTAAAATAGTACAATATTGTGTTTGGAATGGTATATATATATATATATATATATATATATATATATATATATATATATATATATATTATATTATATATATGTATGTATATATGTTATGTATATATATTCTATTACAGTATTATTAGCATAGCTAATTGTCCAATTTCTGAAAGACCAAATTGGAGATCACGATATTATTTACGAACACCAAGTCTATAAGATGTAGGTAGTAGGTACCTAAGCTATCAGTCGGCCAAGCTTCCTACTCGTAGTAACAGAGCCAACATATTCATTAAATAATTTTGCTAAATGATACTAATCGCACAAACGTGTGGTATATTAGTTTCTTGGCTGTGTAACACTAAATTATTATCTCGAGTTTATGAAGCCAATAACCAAGCCATAAAAACAGCTTAGGAAAAATGTTTACATGTTAAAAAATACAAAGCGTTTATAGATATTTAAATACGGCATTATAAGTACCCAGTTGGTTCCGATTTCAAATTACAAAAGAAATTACAGACGCAACTTTAAGAATGTTACTCTCCAGATGGTGGATTCATAATGCAATAGCAGTCATCGAAGCACCTTGGTTAAGTAACAATTTTGCGTAAGAGCATCAGCTGTTTCAGGGAGGAATCCTTCTGAAAAACCGGAATCTTCTGTGTATCGCTAGAATTGCCGTGACGCTCTGGTTGTTTAGTTTAGATACCCCAAGAAAGGGTAAGTTATGACACTTGTATACTTAGGTAGTCGTTACAAGCTTTGTTTAAAGTGTAAAATAGGTGCATCAGAGATCACCTAGCAACTTTTCTAAACTCTTTTGGCTAGGTAGGTAGGCTATATACCTAGTAATTATACTACTAGGTAGTAGCCAATACCGTTAGCCTATTGTAGACCAGCCAAAATGGCCATTCGATGTAAACTATGGTGGCCGTTGGTGAGTCGTAATAAACTTCAGAGTTGAGAATTAGGATAGAAGAAAATAGCTATAGGCTAGGTAGCTATTGGCTAATTTAGGTACCTAGCTAGACTACCCTACTAGTAATTACTAATGTCCAGCCATACTACCTAGGTACTACTAGTTAGCCTACTATACCTAGCTAGCCTAGTAGCTACTAGGTATACTAGAAGAAGAGTGGACTTCGATTTCAAGAGGTAGGGTAAAATACTGAATGGCCACCTGGCGGCCGCATCTACCATAGGGTAGAATATCACGACAGGCCAACCCTCATCACGGTGGACGGGTCTTATTCACTCGATATTTAATTGGTGAAACATGAATACAATTGCAACTCTAAGCATACCATTTAAAAGACTGAAAGTTTTCGTCAACATATTGTGATATATTGAAAAAAAGCCCCATACGAACTAAGATAAGCATGTGAGCTCTTCGTAAAATATGTTTTCAAGGCAGTTTTGAAAATCCAATATGGCGGCTACGTTTTGCATGACGGTTCTCATCAAGTGACGGCCACCATCTTTCCCCAGCCTTCCCAGCACTCATTTGAACAATGTTAGCGTATGTATGTAACGTTTATTGATCTTACTCAAGATTGCAGTTGTAATCAGCACAATAAAACAACATTTTGTTGCCTATATTAGTGAAAGTATGAAACTTGTTATTCCCGGGGTTATGGTTGGAACTGAATTCATTCTTACCTTGTAATCAGTGGTTTTATCCTTACTGCCATCACAACTGAAACTCCACATGCTTATTATTTGATTGTAATTATACACATTTTGGTTCTTAATTCACTCCACAGTGCACTCGAACCACAATTGCTGTTCGTGTTTCCTAAGCACTCACTCCGTAAACAAAGTTACGAGCAGGCAGACGACAACACTGATTATGAGATGCAAAGCTTTATTCCCTTAATTGTTTACTTTACTCAATATTTAGTTTAACTCCTACTTCAAAATGTTTATTTATTTAATTTATGTCCATTATCCCTTTTTTGCAACCAAATTAACCCCCAAATTTACAAATGTTTCTGATGTATACTTACGAGCAGATGACGTGAGGAAAAATGGCTCATCGTTGCCAATCTAGTGGAGCGTCACATACGCCGATGCATTTAACAAACTGTTTCGATGAATTCTAGTTGTCATAGTAA
>NC_087200.1:90967118-91024240 GCF_015104395.2 Macrobrachium nipponense | reverse complement strand
TTGCACAGTCCTCTCTTTCTCTCTTCTCTGGAGAAATATATGTATTTATGGGAGGGGGGAAAAAGTTGCCTACAGACGTTCATTTTCAATCTATTGAAACCTAAGGAGTTATTTTCTCTCTCTCTCTCTCTCTCTCCTCTCTCTTGTATTTTAATGAAAATATACAGTAATTTGTGAATACACAGTGTTGCACATGAAAAAAAGTAAATTAGTGATAATTTTAGAGATACGGCCCTAAGAAAAATTGCAAATTAGTAGTGAAATTTTCCCTGTGGACATGTTTTCAAGAACGTCGTTCCGGCTTACGACGATTTTCGGGTTACGACGCGTCTTAAGAACGGAACCCCCGTCGTAACCCGGGGACCGCCTGTATTGCAATACACCCATTGAACACCTGAATTAGCCCTAATCCCAATTAGCCCGAACAATCAATTACCCATCCCACTAGTGGAAATTTTGTTTTTAACAGCTAGCATTGCCAACGCTGCAGGTAAAAACTTCCTTGAGTTACCATCACTGACGGTTGGCAACGCTGGCGCAGGTGTGTGTCGTTACTCTTATCTTCCTCAATTGTGTTTTGTTCGTGCCGCAGGAAGGTTGTTGACTTTCCACAGTGCGAGTTTGATCCTTGCCCGACTCTCTTGGATGGTTATTATTATTGACGAAGAACATCAAGAATTACGGGACTTGTTTCATTTGGATTGGTATTGATATACAGATATTATGGATAAGACATCTCTTCTACCCTCCACCTCAGCGCCCTCAGCTTCGACTCCGTCTTTGATCGCTCTGACGTTGGCAGAGGCCACTGCACATCGCTCCTGCGCTTCCTGCAAGAGACGAATGAGTACTCTAAGACACAATAGAACTCCATATGCCAGGTATGTAAGAAAATTAAATGCGATGTGGAAACGCGGTCTGACGAATGCTCAAGCTGGACAGTTGAAGAGATGGAGGACTACCTCCGACATTGCAAGTCGTTGGCTAGTAAAGGAAGCAAACGCAAAGTAGATTCAGCGTCACCTTTAGGATTGCAAGCTCCTACAGAACAAGTGAAAGAGTTAGCTAGTGCTGAGGTAGTAAAACAGATAGAAGATAGGATAGCAAATAGCATGACAAAATTAATTAAGAGTCTTTTCCAACAATTTGCTGATTAAAATACTAGTAGTGTTAGGATGCCTAATCTTGATTCTTTTTCAGCTCCCCTTGCTGTTCCAGAACCAGCCCTAACGGGTGCTGAGGATAATGAAGAACCACAAGCCTCCAAGTGGGCAGGTTCTGTCGGCCCCCTCGGCGCGGAGCAGGCAGTGAAGGACTCCCCCCACAACCCCCTAGTAGTTTTGATAATCTTAATTTGGAATATTTTAGCCACGATCAGGGAATAGGTGTGACTAAGACGATAGGTGTGAGTTAGGTATTGAGGACAAGCTTGCGAGCGTGCAGAGTCGTTCTCCTGGACGGACATCGAGTTTGGGTTCGTTGGGATCCAGCCTTAAGGCAGACGTTTTGCTGTCTTCTCTTCTGTTTAGGTCCAGTTCAAGGACAGAAGTAAAGTTTACGGTTCCAAAAGTGTGGGATCCTGTTCCTCTAACTGTCAACTGTCTTCCCTCTGTCTCAGAAGACCCTACTTCATTTTCCCCTGTATCTGTCTTCCCTACCCCTTCTTCTAGTAATGCGGATCAAGGAGCCCCCCTTTCGGGTGTTCTAAAAGGTTCACGTAGTAGTCGGATCGACTTGACGGAGAAAAACGCAGATCTTTTGGGTCTCTCTAAAGGCTATAGGCTTTTGATTAAAGGTTGCATTATCAATGGTAATCGTGAACATTAGAGATTATGTGACACAAGAATGTCCAGAATTTTTGGAGGACATGCTACAAGACTTTCAAGGAGGGTCAGACTCAGTGTATTATATGTTCCTTAAGAGGGAGTCTCATGCCGCCTACGGGTTGTCCGCAGTTCCTTCTTCCGCTCCCACACCCTCTGCTTCGCCACTGTTAGTTTCCTCTATGACTCCTTCTTCTCCTGCCTTTCCTGCGGCTCGCGCACCTTCCACCTTTCCTACATCTTCGTTCCTGAGCCTTCCTTCGCCTCACGTAAATTTACCAGTTCCAACTATCCCGTCGTCTTCGTCTATCTCTCTTACTCCCGCAGTACAGTCGGCTTCGGTAAGAGGTCTCTCCAGTCTGGGAGGAACACAGACTTACGTAACAGGAGGTCCAGGTCCTAATCCGTGGCTTATGCATGATCCCTCTCTCCTGCAGCATATGGTGGCTCAAAAGGCAGTGGGGATATCTCAGTCGCTTCAGGTAACACAAAGTTCCAACATACGCGCTTCTGCCCCGCCTAGTCGGGAAGCAGCACGTTTGAGCGACGTACAGCTGTCAGCTTCGACGTTCACTGCCACGGACCCTCCTGGAGCAGCTTCATCCCCTTTCATTCTTCCCTCCTCTTCCTCGATCCAGTCACATTTGGTTCCGCTCGCGTTTCCTTCAGCAAGGCATAACACAGTAGGTTCGGTCCCAGACAGGTTTCTTTCGTACCGAAACGGGGTTTTCTCCCCATGACTTTTCGGCCCTTCCAACTCCTTTCGGGGGTACTATTGCTCTGGAGGCGGGAAGGCAGCAACAGGTTTCAGTGGTAATCTGGCAGACCTTTCATCGTTGGATGGACTGCAATCTGTTCTTTCTCCGCCTTCTTTGGCCCCAAACTGTTCGGCGGCTGCGGAAGAGGAATCGATTTCAGAACTTCAGGATATTCCGGTTGACTTGGGCTGTCCTCTGGCTAATAGCAACGATTATAGGCGCATGCTGGAGTATGTGACTGCGCTTTATCCGCAAGCAAAAGCTCCGGATGATCAACATGCATCGAACCAGTCATTATTTGAGGCATTCTATACTACCAAACCAACTCCGGCACCTTTTTCGTGCGGTTTGGTCTGGTTTGACTGTGTCAAATAAGCGATGCAAGAAGCAGACGGTAGGTTGGCTGCGGCAGTAGCTGCCAATAGATAGGACATTCCGCTTCTCTCGCTGAGTAAGGTGATTTATGCAGTTCCGGGGGAACCCTTCGGCAGGGGCCAGGTTGCCGCTCAACGAATCAGTTGAGGCGATTCTGTGTAGGTCTCCAGCAGCGTCTAGACTTGTAAGAATCTCGCTAAGAGAAGCGGGAGTGTTAGAGGACATCTTGTGTAACCAGATGGAGGCCCTCTCTCACACACACTGGATTTTCTCAAGCCTGATGGGGTTTCTAAAAAATGACGGCTACGTTCCCTAAGATCCGGAACTGTTCGACAGCGTGATAATGTCCGTCTCGATGGGCTTAGCGCATCAGGCGAATGTGCTAGCTTCCTCTACGACGTTCGTAGGTAAGAAGAGGAGGAACTTCTATCTGAGCCACCTTCCCCCTCATTATCCGGACGTACACAAGAGGGCTTTACTTAGAGCTCCCATAGCTTTGGCAAATTCTCTATTTAAGGAGGAAGACATATCCAATATGACAAACTTCGTGGCTTCCAATTCAGCAGTCGAATCGCAACAGGCCATGATTAGAGTAGCAGCGCAGGGCTCCCGGTCACCTAGAGGAGCACATAGGGCTTCCCCTTCGAGAAGAATGACTTCTAGGTCTCCCCCTAGATCACCTAAGAAGGTGCGCTTTGCGAACAGGGCGGGGTCAGGCTCTTTCTCATCTTTCGCTAAACTTTCATCGGCTCGGAATTTTACCAAATAGGAGACATATCCCTCGTCTGCACAGGTAGAAGGCTGTCAAGCCCCTTTCTGCCAGGTAAGGAAGGAGTGGGGAGCAGAGGATTGGGTGGTGGAAGTTCTGAGGGCGGGGTATCGGATCCCCTTTCACTCCCTTCCTCCTCTTGTCATCCTCTCCCGTATACCTTCCGAGTTATTCCCAGAATTCCATCAGGGGAATAGCTCTAGCAAAGGAGATTCAGGAACTCTTGGAGAAGGGGGCACTAGATCGAATGCTGGGGGCGAGTGGAGGCCGATGATAGATCTCTCGAACTTAACAGTTAGGTAGTAACTGCGGGTTTTCACATGGAGACCACGCAGTCGGTACTGCGGTCAGTCAGAGGGGGGATTGGATGGTGTCGGTGGACTTAAAGGACGCGTATCTCCAGATTCCGATTCATCCGGAATCTCGTAAATACCTCAGGTTCGTATCTTCCATCGGCACCTTCCAGTTCAAAGTTCTCCCCTTCGGACTGACTACAGCGCCGCAAGTATTTACGAGGATCATGTCTCCGGTGTCGGCAATTATGCATCGTCGGGGTTTCAGAATGCTAAGATACCTAGACGACTGGCTGATTCTAGCCTCCTCCTTGGAGGAGATATTAAGGGCGAGGGACTTCCTTCTGAACGTATGCGAGACGTTAGGAATTCGGCTGAAGTTTGCAAAGAGTTGTCAAGTACCAACCCAATCTATGACTTATTTGGGGATGAGGATTCTCTCTCTTCCTTTGAAGGCTTTTCCATCACCAGAGAGAATACAGTCAATACTACAGCGAGTGAACCTGTTTTTGTGCGAAAGGGAGCAAACAGCATCATCATGGAGAAGTCTCTTAGGGAGAATGTCGTCTCTATCCCTTCTGATCCCAGGGTCTCGTTTTCGGATGCGTTCGCTACAGAGTCCTCTCAGGAATCTCTGGGACTTACGCAACAAGAACGCAGTTATAAGCTGGAGCGATTCTTGCCTGACGGATCTTCTGTGGTGGTCAGAAGAAAAGCACTTGACACTTGGGAAGTCCCTAGTCTCCCTCATTCCCGACGTCCATCTATATACAGATACCTCGAATCAAGGTTGGGGAGCAACCTTTGGAGGGAACTCAGGCGTCAGGCCTTTGGAGGGAACAGGAACGAGAGGAGTCAATAAAGCACTTAAATGTTTCTCGAAACTAGTACAAAACAAAGTGATAGCATTGTTTTGCGACAACGTTACAGCGATCTCGTATCTGAAGAATTCCGGATGAACAAGATTGACAGAACTAAATTTAGTAGCCCAAAGAATCCTGAGATGGTGCGAAGACCAAAGAGTATCTCTCCTTCCCCAGTTTGTATCGGGAAGCCTCAATGTACTGGCCGACTCATTAAGTCGCTCACAACAGGTACTGGGAGGAGAATGGACCTTGGCGCAGGATGTTGTACGTCAGGTACTCTGGAAGTGGCCAGCGACGGTAGATCTATTCACGACGAGACTAAACCATCGTCTGCCAATATATTTCTCACCAGTAGTGGATCCGATGTCGATAGGAGCCGATGCAATGTTACAAAGCAGGGATCACATGCAGGCTTATGCCTTCCCACCATTATCGGCCTAATCCATCAAATAATTAGGAAACTGAGGGAGAGCGTCAAGGTGAGTTTGACACTGATAGCTATTTTCTGGACACAATGCCCATGGTTCCCGGAACTTCTGGAACTCATCACGGATATTCCCATGCTCCTTCCTATTCGGAAAGATCTGCTCAGACAACCACACTTCCACCACTACCATCAGAACCCTCGCATGCTAAACCTAGCTGCATGGAGACTGTCGAGCGAGCAGCGAGAAAAACCGGACTATCTAAAGAAGTGGCTAGGCAGCTTTCTTTCAACTTAAGGAAGTCAACGGGGAAACTGTACCAAGGCAGATGGACTGTATACAGGGGATGGTGTCGGAAAGAGGGTCATTCTATTTCTAGACCTTCAATTCCTAAAATAGCAGACTTCCTCTTATTCCTCAGGAAATCACACTCGGCGATAGCAGGCTACTGCGCGATGCTCAGTAATACTTTTAGATTTCACCTCCCAGAGATCTCGACAAGCAGGTATATTCATGATCTAATACGATCCTTTAAGACCGGTATTACCGAATTGAGCACCACCGTGGGATTTGTCGGTAGTGCTTCGTTTTCTAAGTTCCCCAGAGTTCGAACCAATCGAGAATCTGACGTTAAGACAGTTAAATAAGAAGGTCCTCTTCCTTACGGCATTAGCAACAGCGAAGAGGGTGAGTGAGCTACTCGTCTCGTACAAAGGAGACGATATTTTCTTGTCTTTTCTACTGGAATTTGTGGCGAAGACAGTCGGAGGCGAACACACTGCCAAGGTCGTTCAGAGTCTTGGCCTTGAGAAAGTTCGTCAATGGAGATCCGGAAGAGATGCGGTTATGCCCGGTGTGAGCTCTAAGAGTATCTTTATCCCGGGTAGAGAAACTTCGCCCTCGCCCCCGGACACTTTTCATATCTCCTCGGAATCCTTCGCGGCCGATCTCGAAGAATGCAATTAGCTTCTTCCTAAGGGAGGTAATCTCGCAGGCTCGTGCAGGTTTGCATTCGGTAAATGCAAATCCAGTACTACCGCGAGCGCACAATATTCGGGGGATAGCTACATCATCTTCCTTTCTCAGAAACTACTTGGTGTCTTCCATTCTAGAGGCGGCCTCTTGGAAGTCCGTCTCAGTATTTACTTCTTTCTATTTAAAAGATGTTCAGTTTGCTTCATCGGAAGGCTACTCTTTAAGCCCGCTCGTAGCGGCGAACTCTATTATCTAGGTTAAGCTGGGGAAAGTATAGGTTAGGCCGGTGAAGGTAAAATAAAATTAGGTTTAAGGTCTTACTGACACTTAAGATAGGGAACTGCTTTGGTGTCCAGATGCCTGGACAAAGCGTTACTAGAATAGGTTGAACGTAGTCAGATACGTTAGTAGTCAAGTCTTCTTATGAGAGTCCGAGGGGGTGCTCTCGTAGGCTAGGCCATCATGTCGGCGCGGAGATTACATCGTAATCTGGTCATAAGCGTTCGGCAAAACAGAGGATCACCGAGAGGAACTTAGGCTCTGCAAGCCACTTCTTGCACCTCCATACATGTGAGGCTATGAATAGCCACATGGGAGGCTCATCATATTCCTACGCATCCCAGTTTTGGAGGATCCATCTGGGAAGAAGTAGAAGACATAAACAGTACTGACCCGATAGACAATCGAAGTACTCTCCAATACGTCTCTGCACCAAAAGGAATAACAGATAAAGTAAGTCTAAGTTGCATAATGGTACTAGATAGATTAGTGAATGAGTTACCATCTATACGGTAGTAAGAGGCGGGCAAGAGGATTGATCCCCTCCCCTCTAAGTGTTGTTAATCAGGCTAATTCAGGTGTTCAGGGGGTGTATTGCAGTATGAAGTTTTCATAATAAAACTAATATTGTAATACACCTGAACACCTGAATGACTCCCATCCTCCTTCCCCACATCAATCTGAACCAGATAAGCAATTGAGGAAGATAAGAGTAACGACACACACCTGCACCAGCGTTGTCAACCGTCAGTGATGGTAACTCAAGGAAGTTTTTACCTGCAGCGTTGGCAACGCTGGCTGTTAAAAAACAAAATTCCCACTAGTGGGATGGGTAATTGAGTTGTTTGGGCTAATTGGGATTAGGGCTAATTCAGGTGTTCAGGTGAGTATTACAATATTAGTTTTATTATGAAAACTTCATTTTATTACAAAAATATCATATTCGTCATGTTTGTACTATTTTCACAACAAGATTTATTTTAGTCATATTTCAACTTACAAACACTTCATATAATGAAAAATAACCTTGTCACCATATGGCTAGTTTCTAAAGATTAATTTATGCTAAATAGAAGCAAGAAAATCAATCTGAATTGAGTTAAATACGACAAAATAATCTTACCTCCGCCCTCAGCTGATTTTTCCAAACCAAAACATGATCAGTTTGGTCATATTTTATAATACAATAATAATATAAGACTACATACAGTATTATTGGATGCAACAAGGTAAAGGATAACTTTGTAAAAGAGCCAAGGAAGTGATTCATATTCATTATGTTTGTATTTTATGAGGCGGTCTCGGCACTTGGACTAAGCCACCAATAACCAGACAACGGCGCTGTAAACCTTACGGAGGGTAAAACCCAGTTATGAATATGTTTAACAAGCATCGTAAAACCGAAATGCCAGTAAGCGATACCAACAGTAATCGAGGGCTGCCTGTACTTAATTTTTATATCAATTTCATGATTAAATATACTTATTTAAGATGAATCTTACCTACTGTTAAATTAGCTATATCTCCCCGCCGATTAGGCGAGTCGGCATTCAAACAAAAAATTGACTGGCTGCCCAAATGACTGTCTAGTTTACCTGTTCTCCACCAGGTGTGTTTCGAATGTTTTAGCTCGTCAGAATTCTCCTTGCCGCCATTGCGGCTAAGCAATTTTTGGTATTCTGTGAAGTTTGGCTGTTTTTACAACTGTTTACGGTATTGTAATTTCATTTTCCTAGGATATCTTCCAGTGGAAGTAAAACCAATTACATCAGGCTATGTAGGAATGTTTTGGTGTAACCAGGATGGTGAAATTGGAAGTTTATCAACATTCCTTTGTACTGGCAGGGGTACAGGGTGGGATTTTGGAACTACTAGATGTGAAGAATGTAGGGAATTGTTCTGAGAAATTTATGCCTGAATATGTCAGATATAGGAGACTGGAACTAACAGATTGCAAAGCAATTAGTTAGATCAGGGCTTAAACCTGCTGGGCTATTCCTACTCAGACTGGGCATTTTAGTAGGCTAGTATTGACTTCCATTGTAGCTCAGCCTTCTACTCCCCATTCGGTTCAGGAAAAGCGTAACGAGAAGTTAGAACATTAACCTATTTGTTCATGAAACTTACCTGTCAGATATATATATAGCTGTATTTTTCCGAATCCGACAGAAATTTAACACTTATGACACACGCAGTGGGAGTAAGGTGGTTAGTACCCATTCCCGCCGCTGGGAGGCGGGTATCAGGAACCATTCCCATTTTCTATTCATAATTTTTCTGTCGCCGGTGCTGTAAACGTTTGCAGCACCTCCGTCCAGATTTTGGAAACTTACTGGCTACTTGATTATCCCTTTTGGTTTTTTCTTTGGTATCTGAATTGGATCGGTGGCTTGGCACATGTTGACTTTGGATTGATTTGATTTTGGTATTGATTTTTCTTTGATCAAGATGTCAGGGTCTAGTTCAGCTAGCGCTAGATTTTGTTCTATGTCTGAATGTAGAGGTAGACTACTGAAAGCTTCAGTAGACCCACATACTGTTTGTAAGGTTTGCAGGGGGAATGAATGTACGTTTGAAAGTCGTTGTAAGGAGTGTGAAAGATTAACAGATTCTGAGTGGAAGGCGTATGAAACCTATCTTAAGAAACTTGAGCGAGGTCTTCCTCCAGGAGTGTTTCGGGTAGGCAAGATTTTAATGTTTCTCCTGCTAACCCTCCTTCTGTAGTTTATGCTCCTACCCCTGTAGTGTTGCCTCCGGGCCCTGAAGCAGTGTCTGTAGAAGGTAATACTTTATCTTTAATTCTTGAATCGATTTGAACTTAGAATCAAAAGTGTTAGCTCTGGAGAGCAAAAGTGAAGAAAAGTGCAGTGAAAGTGCCCCTTGTGTAGTGGAGGGTGCGTCAGATCGGCCTCATTCCGCCTCTAGACCTAGACCTCTGCTTGACTCCCAGGTTACGGGGAGAGAGCATGTCGAAAGTCGAAGGAGGGTTACGAGGAACCCCCACCGATCTGACGTGCCTTCGGCAGCTTCTGACGAACCTACCCAGACTGCCAAGGAGCGTGCG
Organism: Macrobrachium nipponense; assembly: GCF_015104395.2. Classification (NCBI taxonomy): domain Eukaryota; kingdom Metazoa; phylum Arthropoda; class Malacostraca; order Decapoda; family Palaemonidae; genus Macrobrachium; species Macrobrachium nipponense. Next base: position 91,014,613 of record NC_087200.1, on the reverse strand, counting down.
CATGCACGTCTTCTCAAGGAGTGCTTTTCCTCTTCGGAAGCTTCCTCCCCGCGCAAGGGGTGGAGCTCTCATGCCGCATCACGTCTGCTGAAAAGGACGGCTCGTGTTCGGGACGCTTCACGTCCAAGTTGTTCTCCGGAACTTTGCTCTTCGCCTGATAGTGCATTTGCTGCTTTTCCTCCGCAGAAGAAGCGTAAGGATTCTTTGGAGGCGGAGTCTTTCCTAGATGATTCTTTCGTGCGCCGCAGTCGCTCTAAGGTGCGTGAAGTGGCGGTTCCTGGGAGTAGGAAGAAGGCGTCCCCTCGCCACTCTCCTGCTCACAGGATCAGCCCCTCCCCAGAAAAGGAGGCTTCACCTACAAGCAAGCAAGATTCTCCAGTCGCTGCAGCAGCAACTTCAAGAGGTAATTTCTTCTAGAGAGACTTTCCCACGTCGCCGTAGGAAGGACGACAATCTTCCTGTGAAGAGGTCAAGGCGTTCTCCCTCTCCCTCTCCTCGCTCGTCTCTCTCTCCTTTTGACTCTCCCTCTAGAGTTCGTTCTGCTCCCCAGCGGCTCTCTAGAGGAGGTGAGAAATTCTTTTCTCGCTCTCGAGAAGCGGTTGTATCCGCTACTACGAAACCTGTAGATAGGAAGCGCGTTTCTTTAGAGGCCGAGCGCGCTTCTGTGAAAGTCAAGCGCGCTTCAGTGGACGCCGAGCGTGCTTCGGTGCAAGTTAAGCGCGCGCCAGTGGACGCTCAGCGCGTTCCAGTGGACGCTCAGCGCTTGCCAGTGGACGTCAGGTGTGCACCAGTAGCTGTTGAGTGCGCTTCAGTCGGCGCCAGAAGATTGGCATCGGACGCCTAGCGCGCGCCTACGGACGTCAGTTTTCCACCACAGCAAGCGTAAGTGGAAGCGGGAACTCTTCCTGTTCGCCGCTCTTTCTCTTTTGAGAAAGCTCGTGACTCTTCCTTACTTCCTCCGACTTCTCCAGTGTCTGAAGAGGAAATTAGTGACGCTTTTGTCGAAGTGGACGAAGAACAGCAGTTGGCTCCAGTCTCAACGGACTACAAGGTCTTAACTCGTCTGCTACAATCAGTCTTTGCAGACACTTTTCAGCCTGAAGCTCCGCGTACTCCTCCCTATCAGTTTTCGTCATCCAAAGCTGCTAAGATCTCGGGCTTTGTGAAAATGAAGAAGTCGCTTTCTACGAAGCAAGCTTTTCGCAAGGTCCACGATTGGATGGAAAAGAGGAAAGCTTCAGGCAAGACTTCTTTTGCTTTACCGCCTTCAAGACTTTGTGGCAAAGCTGGTATGTGGTACGAGACGGGAGAAAACGTCGGAGTTAAGCTTCCAGCCTCGGCTCAAGGAGACTTTGGAAGTATTGTGGATGCCGCCAGAAGATCTTTTCTGTCTTCTTCGAAAGTCTCTTGGACGCATAGTGAGCTAGATTTTCACCTTAAAGGCCTCTTCAGGACACTAGAGGTCTTTAATTTTCTTGACTGGTGCCTAGGAGTTTTGGATGCCAGGTCCAGGAGTTCTGATTCCATCAGTCTGGGGGAGCTGTCCAGTGTATTGTCTTGCATGGACAAGGCCGTCAGGGATGGTTCTGAGGAGTTGGCTGCTCATTTCAGCACGGGACTGCTTAAGAAGAGAGCACTCTTTTGCAATTTTACTGCTAAATCGGTCTCGCCAGCGCAAAAAGCGGATCTACTTTTCGCTCCTTTCTCAGACCATCTCTTCCCCCAGTCTATGGTAAAGGACATAGCCGCCAGCCTCCAGGAGAAAGCAACCCAAGACCTTCTGGCGCAGTCTTCAAGGAAACCTACAGCTACTTTGTCTTCTGGGTCCTCTGCTGTGAAGAAATCGAAGCCCTTTCGATCTGCTTCTTCCTCGAAGCCAGCCCCTCGAGGAAGAGGCTCTTTCAGAGGCAAGACCCCCGCTCCTTCTAAGAACAAGAAGTGAGAGGGAAGTCCTTCAACCACCGGTAGGAGCCAGACTTCTACATTTCGCGAAAGCCTGGGAAGAGAGAGGTGCCGACGCTTGGTCTCTGGACATCGTCAAAAAGGGGTACAGAATTCCTTTCCTGAAGTTACCCCCGCTGTCTTCAACACCAAAGGATTTGTCTCCTTCGTATCAGGGAGAAAAACGGAAAGTGCTTCATGATCTACTAGATCAAATAATCGAGAAGCAAGCGGTGGAGCAGGACTTTGACCTGAGTTCTCCAGGTTTTTACAACCGTCTGTTCCTAGTGCCGAAGCAGTCAGGGGGGTGGCGCCCCGTTCTGGATGTCAGCAGCCTAAACCGCTTCGTTACCAAGCAGAAGTTCAAGATGGAGGCTAGCAGCCTTAAGACCGGGGGATTGGATGGTCTCATTAGACCTTCAGGACGCATACTTTCACGTCCCCATCCATCCCCGATCAAGGAAATACCTGCGGTTTGTCCTGAAAGGGAAAGTATTCCAGTTCAGGGCACTCTGCTTCGGTCTCAGCACAGCGCCGATGGTGTTCACCGTTCTTATGAAGAACGTTGCGAGGTGGCTCCATCTTGCGAAGATAAGGATCTCTCTCTACCTAGACGACTGGCTTATTCGAGCCTCATCGCAAGACCGGTGTCTGGAGGACCTTCACACGACTTTGTCGTTAGCGAGGTCCCTGGGACTTCTGGTGAACCTCGAAAAGTCGCATCTGACTCCTTCTCAATCCTTAGTCTATCTGGGGATTCAGATGGACTCAGTGGCTTTTTGGGCTTTTCCGTCCCAGGGGCGACAACTTCAATGCCTGGACAAAGTGTCAGCCTTTCTAGGGAAAGAAACATGCTTGGTGAGGGAATGGATGAGTCTGCTGGGGACCATTTCCTCACTGGAGAAGTTTGTTTCTCTGGGAAGGTTGCACCTTCGACCACTTCAGTTCTTCCTCTCCAGCAATTGGACGCGCAAACAAGATCTAGAAGAGGTCTTCTTATTGACGGAAGAAGTGAAAGAGCACTTAAAATGGTGGTTGGATCCAAAGAAGCTTGCGGAAGGACTTTCGCTCAAGCTTCGGAACCCCGACCTAGTGTTGTTCTCCGACGCGTCTTCCACGGGTTGGGGAGCAACACTGGGAGGGAGAGAAGTGTCAGGCACCTGGAGAGGGGAACAGGTGTCCTGGCACATAAATCTCAAAGAACTTTCAGCGATTTACCTTGCACTAAGGTTCTTTCAAGAGGAAGTCTCCAACAAAGTGGTTCAGATAAACTCAGACAACACCACAGCCCTGGCATACCTCAGAAAACAGGGGGGAACTCACTCTCCTTCTCTGTTCGCCATGACGAAGGATGTCCTGATATGGGCGAAGTCGCATATCCTGACAAGATTCGTGTCAGGTGTAGAGAATGTGCGAGCGGACCTTCTCAGTCGGCAAGGACAGTTTCTGCCAACGGAATGGACCCTTCATCAGGAGGTATGCCAGTCGTTATGGAAGCTGTGGGGACGTCCTCATGTGGACGTTTTCGCAACTTCCCGAACGAAGAGACTTCCGCTTTATTGCTCCCCAGTTCTGGACCCGGGAGCAGTGGCAGTCGACGCCCTACTGTGGAATTGGTCGGGACTAGACATATACGCATTTCCCCCATTCAAGATCCTCGGGGAAGTAATGAGGAAGTTCGCGGCATCAGAGGGAGCGAGGATGACCCTCATCGCCCCCTTCTGGCCAGCGGCCGACTGGTTCACGGAGGTGATGTCCTTCCTGGTAGACTTTACCAAGGGGACTCTGCCCTAAGGGAAAAGATCTACTCAGACAGCCCCACTTCGAGACGGTACCACAAAAACCTCCCCGGCTCTGAGTCTACTGCGTTCAGGACATCAGGAAGTTGGCCAGAGCGAGGGGTTTTTCAAGACCTGTGGCTACGGCGATTGCCACCGCAAGGAGGCCCTCCTCAATCGCAGTATTCCAATCGAAGTGGGCTGTCTTAGAAGTTGCGGTGCAGAAAGAAGGCATTTTCCTCCACCTCAACCTCTGTGAGCCAGATAGCAGATTTCCTTCTTCACCTCAGGAAAGAAGTGAAACTAGCTGTTCCTACGATTAAAGGCTACAGAAGCGTGCTTTCTGTTTAGTCTTCAGGCATAGAGGACTCGACTTAGCGAATGACAGAGACATTCATGATCTCATTAGATCCTTTGAGACTGCGAAAGTTCTCCAACCGAAAGTACCATCGTGGAATTTAGACGTTGTACTTAAGTTCCTCATGACGAGTCAATTTGAACCGCTCCATTCAGCTTCGCTAAGGAATCTGACAAAGAAGACCATTTTCCTAACCGCTCTGGCGACGGCGAAGAGGTTTAGCGAAATCCAGGTCATAAGCAAGCATATTGGGTTCAAAGATCATAGTGCGGTTTGTTCCCTAAGTCCTACGTTCTTAGCAAAGAACGAGAATCCTTCCAACCCTTGGCCGAGGACGTTTGAGATCAAAGGGTTGTCGGATTTAGTGGGACCTGAACCTGAGAGAGTCCTGTGTCCTGTCAGGGCTCTCAGATTATATTTGCAGAGAACAAGAGCATGCAGAGGCTCTTCTGAGAACTTGTGGTGCTCGGTGAAGAAACCAGATCTTCCGATGTCGAAGTACGCACTGGCGTTCTTCTTAAGAAGTACGGTTAAGGAAGCTCATGAAAAGTGTAGTGAAAGTGATATGAAGCTTCTAAAAGTGAAAGCCCACGAGCTGAGGGCTATTGCTACTTCGGTGGCTTTTCACAAGAATATGGCAATCAAAGACATTTTGGGCGCCACTTATTGGCAAAGCAATTCGGTGTTTGCTTCACACTACCTGCGGGAGGTGAAAGCAACATACGAAAATTGCTTTTCGCTCGGACCATACGTCGCTGCAGACACTGTTTTGGGGGCAGGAGGTAGCACTCATCCTATCCTTTAATGGTTAGGGGTGTTTTTAACTTGTGTTATGGTTGTGGGGTTGACCGCCTGCGGCAGATCTCCCTTCCATTAGCTTAGTCTAAGTGGGATACCTTTGGTAGGCTACGCCAGGTGGTTTTGTTTTCTTCGTTGCCCTCATTGTATGGTCAATGGTCTAGTCACGTCGTGGTCTCGCCCCTGTTGACAGATCATCTGGAGTGCACCAGCTTTATAGGTCTCTACCTCGCTGGCAACTCTAGTAGCACAAGCAGACTTACGCGGCAGTAACCACGAAGTCAGCTATGCTAACAGGTAAGGAACCAAGATATCAATTATCTGCATATATATGTTTCCTAAAATCTTCTATTCTGTCTACTCCCACCACCAAAGGTGGGATTCAGCTATATATATATCTGACAGGTAAGTTTCATGAACAAAATGATATTGTAATGATACAATTAAGTTTGTTCATACTTACCTGGCAGATATATATAATCAAGTACCCACCCACCTCCCTTCAGGAGACAGTGGAATTAAAATTATGAATAGAAAATGGGAATGGTTCCTGATACCCGCCTCCCAGGGGCGGGAATGGGTACTGACCACCTGACTCCCACTGCGTGTGTCGTAAGTGTTTAAATTTCTGTCGGATTCGGAAAAATACAGCTATATATATATCTGCCAGGTAAGTATGAACAAACTTAATTGTATCATTACAATATCATTTTTAGTTCTAATACAATTTGAACTTAGTTCGTGATGGGAACGTTCCGAATCCCTCCAGTGTGCGCTCATTTTCGCGTTCCTTGTTAGAAGTAAGGTGTTGGTGCCCTCGTCTGTACGTAGCCCAAGCCTGGGACTGCCCTGCGACAATTGGAAACATCCGCTGCCAGCGGGTCGGTTCTCGGGACGATGGGATTCTGTGCCCTACAATACCTACTTCGCCTTTTTCATTGTCAAATCTCGTTTAAAGCGTTCGCCAAAGAACCGTTAAAGAGTACACATAAGGACCGTTTCGGTAAACGTTAATGCTCGCTCCGTAGGCGCATTTTGTCATCTTCAACACCTAGTTTGAGGTGTTAGCATGCATAGGCTTAATAATATTTGATATAGGTATAAACATTTTATTGAGATGATATTGTATCTGTAGCGAGTTTTGCACGTTTAGATATGTCGACTCGGTCGACTGTTTATCTCTCATGTTTTGGTTATTCTAAATTCTTGTATGCTAGCATATTCCTTTTTCTTCGTAATGCTTGTGTTTGTTCTTTGCGTGCTTCCTCTTCGGCTATCGGCAAATCTCATACTACTGCCTCTATTAATGTTTCTCTTTCAAGTCTACACTGTCTGTAGTATCTACAGTTCTCGCCGAGTTAGATATTCTAGCTTCAGAGATTTCCTACTTAGTTTCATATAGGAATGCTTTCAAGTATGTATGGTCGCTTTCGGACGAGGCGGGAGCATTGTTGTAACTCCTCTCCCACCACCTCCCACTTTTGGCGCCTCGTTCTCTCTCCTCTTGTCGACTCGTGCTGACTGCGGACCAGGGTTCCCAGACATATGATAATTATCATACGAGTACGATAATTTGACCATCTGTACGATAAATGATTATTAATCAAAATAAGATAATTTGAAGATATTTGGTACGATAATTTGTTCTGATACATCGGGGAACCCTGCTGTGGTACATTGTTGACTCGTGTGAACGCAGTTGACTCGGGCTGAGTGCGGACTTGGCCGAGTCTCGAGTCACTTAACTGTCTTGTTCTCAATGAGTCGTCGTGGATTCGATACAGCACTCAGCTGCTGTCACCTCTTATCGACAAGTGTCACTTTTTGTCGCCAAGGGTTGCGGAGAAAGAGCAATCCTTTAAGCTCTTTGTTTACCTCCTGTAGGCAGCTGTCTCCTCCCGTCGCCCGCTTACGGAAGAAGAGTTTGAATGGAGTTGAAGGAACTCGTTTGGGCCTGTCGGCGTTTGTTGCCACACTAAATAATGGAGAAGAGAACCAACGCTTTCTCCAATTTGAGAGCATTTCGTAACTTTTCTCGTCCTCAGACACAATCTCCCTTTGTCAGCCTTGGCTTGTCGTCTTGTCTTTTAAAGTCGCGGAGAGCCGAACGCCGACTTGCTGTACAAGCTTATTGGTCCTTTAACCGTCTTTAATAGGAGGTTCGCTTTCTTTCTCTTTCCTGTGGGGAAATGAACTCAAGACTGACAGACATGCTGATGGATTTTCATTCTGCTTGAGTTATTACCTTATATATATGTCTCGTCTCTGCGACTTCTTAGAGAGGTGGAGACGCCAACCCAGCGGGAGTTTTAGTGGGGAAACAAGTAACTAAAACAAGTAACTCTTTTCTGATGCTACAGGGTAATGTCCTCATGCTTATACTCACTCTGCTTGGAAGAAGTGAGAACACTTTCGCTTCCTGTCTGATTATGCAGTTTGGGATTATCTATTGGTAGTCTTATTTTATACCTTTCGGGGATAAGTGCAGATTCAGGTTCTGGGATATGGACAGTTGCAGCCTCCTAACATACATGGAGAGACTTGGGACCAGCATGTTATATGGTGGAGACGGAGAAGGGCTGTTGTGATTCTTTGTGATTGTCCTCCACTGGTTTATTCTCCTTCTTATAGCTTCCCTTGTCTTCAGCAGAGATCTCTCATAAGTCTCTTTTAGTAGGAGATTGTATATAGAGGGAATGATGGTCCAAGGGTGATTCTTTAGGAAGACACCCATAAGTAATTGGAGCTATTCTTGAACATTTGGAGACTGAATAACAGTAAGTGTCTGCCCATATACTTGTTGGTTTTCTAGCATGGTTTTAGTGCCTTTCCAAAGAATGGTCAGACTTGTGGTACACATGCAGAATGTATTCATTCCACTTACCATACATCCACAGTCATGCAAGTTCCCTCAAAGGGTTTTTACTAGAAGGTTTTGCTGTTCTGTGCACTTTGTTTGGGTTAGTGTGCAGCCCTCTGTAAGTTATGTCAGGGACTTGTTGCCCATTGTAGATGGTGTTGACTTTAGGAGCAAGACACTTTTGCTGAATTAGTTATTCAAGTTAGCCCACTCTGTCAACAGTATTCCAAAGGCCAAGGACCTGTTGCTTCTTCTGGCCCAATTTCTATGCACTGTATTGTTAGTTCTTTATATCCCCATTCTTATCAATGGGGATGATATTTAATTATGCATGCTTGTCGGTCAAGATGAATAGGCATGTGGTGCTTGAAGACTTTAGATCGGAAAGAAACTTCCTATATGGTAAGGGCTTTCCCTCATTAGGAAACATGGCCTTATGGGTTATTTTCAGATAATCATGCTCAATTAATGTATGGTTTCAGCATAAGAAAATCGACTTACAAATAACTTTAATTGAATTTGTAAGTAATCCTGAACCAACTTTGGCTCCAGAACTGTAGGAGGTACACTTTAGCCAGGAATCATCCATTTGGTTCTTAAACCTAAGTCCAAGTTTTGGTCTTTTCCCTCTGTCATGCAACACAGAGTTTAACTAGTGTCATTAACCTTTCATGCAACATAGAATGGTCAACTACACCTGGTAAAACTTTTTAGATGTCAGGGCAGTGGAAAGACATCAGGATGCTTAGCAGGTTTATTCCCGGTCAGAAACAAAGTCTTTGTGGGAAGTTTGCTGCTTTGAGTGAAATGAAACAACATATTAGTTTGATCATCCATTCTGTGGAAGGACAGTGTTTTAGCAATTGGGGATTCAGGAAGAACAACTGCCTACAAGGGCCCCGATATCCATAAGTTTGGCACTTGGGTGGATTTAAGGAACACTCATTTAGCTTCTTAGCTTGTAGATGAACAGGGACAGCCGAATGATTACTACTACTATGTTGGCCCTCAGGCTTGAGCAGTGGATGTTTCCTTAAATTTTGCCTAATTCAGACTCATACGCCTGCCCCTTGTGTCTACTCTGAATTCTATTGAGCAATTTCATGTTCAAGAATTGCTTAGTCTCCGTAGAGCCCTCGTAGCCTCAGGGCAAAACTTTTCAGAATTTCCAATGCTCTTGGTAGATGTCTCATTCTTCTGTTGAGAAGAAATCAACTCTACTACACAATTCCATACAGTTCCATTGATGTAGGCATCTCCTTAACTGCTTGGAGAGGTTAGAATGTCCCCTCCCAATAATAAGATTTTCAAGATATCATAGGATCTGTCCTTAATTTAAAACTGCCATGGCCTGGGGTCAGAAGCAGTGGTCTGTGTTGCTGAGGGTACCATTCTGGAGGAATTTTCAGCACTGGAACCTTGTAGATGTCAATGTTTTCTGTTTAGAGGAGATAAGACTTTTCACTGTCTACTTCCAAAGTTATCGTTCCATACGTACTTTTCTCAGTATTGCATCAAGTACTTTTAGATCTTGCTGAGGACCAGCACTGTAAGGTGTTGAGATAGAAGCCCGTTCATCTCTATATCAGTCTCTCTCTGGAGTTTAGATGCAGGTCTAAACTTTATCTGAATTTACTGTAAAACCTTTTTTTTGTACATGAAACTTTCCTGTCAGATATACTTAGCTATACGTCTCTGACGTCACGACAGAATTCAAAACTCGCGGCACACGCACAGGTAGGTCAGGTGATCTACCTTTACCCGCCGCTGGGTGGCGGATGTAAGAACCAATCTCCCTTTCCAGCCAGAATCTTTTCTGTCGCCGGTGACGACTACACCTGTGGTTACCGTACCTCCTGACAGCTTTATTCATTTCTCGTTGCCGTGGATTTATTTGGACTGACTTTCGGTGAATACCTGATCTTGTTGGCTTGGCATACGCATTTGTGGATTGTTTTTGGATATTGATTTGGATTTTTCTTTGATTTCGAGATGTCTGAGTTAGAGGTTAAGAATCTTCTATGTTTAGAGTGTGTGCTATGGATGAATGCAGGTGAGACTACGAAAGCTACGGTAGATCCTCACACAGTTTGCTTTGGGGGTTTAAATGTAGAGGTAAAGAAAATGTTCTTTTGATAACCCGTGTATGAGTGTGAGAAGTTGGATGAGGGTGAATGGAGGCTCTTCTTCTTCCTACTTGAGGAAGTTAGAGAAAGACAGGGTGAGAAAGGCTTCCTCTAGAAGTTCTAGTAAGTCTCGTATTAGCGAGGTAGAAGAAAATCCTGTTTGTAGCATTAGAACCTTCGCCAGTTTCAGCTCCTGCGCCCTGCATCGAACCTAAGGTACGACTACGGAAGTGGCAAACCATGAGAAGCCACGATCCTTAGCATGGAAAAGAAGATCCGTTCGTTTGCAAAGGTAAGAGTAGTGAAGGTGAATTGTTGGGCAGTGACCCCAGTGCAGTGGAGGGTGCGTCTGATCGGCTCCTTAATGCTTCCAGGCCTAGACCTCTTCCAGACTCCCAGTCCCAGTGGAGTGGAGGAAAGTCAAAAGCCGCAGGAAGGTTAGGGAGAACTCCCACCGATCATGCAGTCCCTCTGGTAGATCCTGATGCTCGTACCCAGGCTGCCCTTGTTTCGCGCGAAGAAGGAGGTATTGCGACAATGCTTCTCTTCGTCTTCACCTCACCTTCACCTAGAAGAGGATGGAGCGCCTCGGATTCTTCACGACCGCTGAAGAGAGCCTGGAAGGCGCCTGGGCTCCTTTCCTTCCAGCCCGGAAGTTTTTTCCAGAAAGAGCCGGAAGCTGAGATCAAGAACCCCGGAGGAGCAAGAGTTCTCGCCTCATAGTAGGCTTCGAGCCTCTTCTCCGGTGGAGGATTTTACAAGATCTCCAGCTCGAATTCTTGCGGGACTGCAAGCGCAGATTTCGGCACTGGCGGGCTCCTTGGCAGGAGGAACGCGGCGGAAAGACGTCTCTCTCCCTGGCAAGAAGTCTAGGATTCCTTCACCTGTCTTAACCGTCTCAGTCCAGAGTCTGGTTCTCTCTCCTTTATCAGCGGATGGAAGGAGGCGCTCTTCCCTCAGCAGGCGCTTGTCGTCTTCCAGGCATCAATCGCCCAAGAAGCTTCTCCTGGTGACTACATCTCTCCAGTAGGAAGGGATCTAGCGACTAGTAGGCGTTCGTCTAAAGACAGGCGTACAGCCTCGTCCTCGCGCTCTTTTACGAAGATCCTTCATTCTCCGGATTAAGAGAGCCTACTCTTTGATGGATTCATCAAGAGACAGGATCTCGCCTTATGTTAGGCGCCTTGAGCCTAGTAGGCGCTACTCCCCAAGTAGACGCTCTCCCGCTCCCAAGCGTGGTGCGGAGGATAGGCGCTTTTCTCCTGATAGGCGCTTTCTCCTGATAGCGCGGCTCTACTTTTAGCCGCTCGATTCAGGACAGGCGCGTAGAGCCTGAAAGATATGTCTCTTCTGGGGAGACTACCTTTTGAAGAGACACACAAGTCGGGAGCGAAGTTTGTGGAGCATGGTAGACGCCGGTCTCCTAGTAAGCGAGCCTTCTCCAGACCTTCGCTCTCCTGTAAGTAGGCGCCAGAGCCTAGTAGGCGTTCGCCTCATGGTAGGCGCAGCTCGCCTGGCAGCCGCTCTCCTTTGAATAGGCGCATGGATCCTGAGAAGCGCCTTGAGCATAGTAGGCTCTCCTCTCCTAGCAGGCGCTCCCCCTTGGAAGCCCGGAATTCTAGGAGTAGGATTAAGGAGCAAAGAGCACGCACTCATCAGAGTAGGAAGGACTCATTCGAGAGGAGCTCTCCAGAAACTTTGGCTTCCCCTGATAGGCGCCAGTCTACTACTAGACACTCTCTGGACAGGCGCATTTCTTTAGAGAAGGCTAACTGCACTCGTAAAGAAGCGGAGGGTTCTCAGTGGATGAAGTTGAACCTTCAGAAGAGGATTTGGTGAAGGACTCGTCAGTTTCGTCCTACAAGATCCTTACAGATCTACTTCTTCAAGAGTTTGGAGACTCCCTTACTCCCGTCGCTCCTCCGTCGCCTCTCTCTTTATTCTCGACTTCGAAGAAGACGAAAGTTTCCTCGTGTGTGAGGATGAAGCCAACCATCTCAATGAAGAAGGCTTTGAGAGGTGTTGGTGATTGGCTGCTTTCTAAGGAAGAGAAAGGGAAAACTGTGTTTTCTTTCCCTCCTTCCCAGCTTACGGGCAGACTGGATTGTTTTGGTACGAGTCTGGAGAACCCTTAGGTCTGGGTCTTCCTTCAATCGGCGGATGCGGACTTCTCTTCTCTAGATGCAGCACGACGCTCGGCTCTTTGTCGCCAAAACGACCTGGGCTATGAACGAGCTGACCACCTGCTGAAGGGAAATGTTTAGAGTCTTGGAAGTCTTCAACTTCCTTGACTGGTCTTTGGGGGTCTTGGCTAAGAAGACTCAGAACCCGGATGCTATTTCGCCAGAAGATCTAAACAGTGTTCTAACGTGCATTGACAAAGCAATTAGAGATGGATCGAGCGAAATAGCCTCCCTCTTTGGAGCAGGGATCCTTAAGAAGAGATCAGTCTTCTGCTCTTTTCTCACGAAGTCTGTTTCGCATGCCCAAAGAGCCTCTCTCCTGTATTCGCAGCTCTCGCCTCTGCTTTTTTTTTTTCCAAAGAAGGTTAATACAGGACATCTCAGGATCTATCTCTGCGAAGGCGACTCAGGACATGCTCGCACAGTCGGCACGGAAGCCTAAGACCTCCTTCCAGACGAAGACTAAGAAGGAGACTCCAGCTAGACAGGAGCCCTTTCGAGGGGGCCCCCCTTCTAGAGCCTCTACCTCGAGAGGTAATAGACCTTTCAAGAGAGGTAGATCCTTCTCACGCTCTGTCAGAGCTAAGAAGTAGGGAAGTAGTCCTCCAAACACCAGTAGGTGCCAGACTTCTAAGATTCTCGGAAGCCTGGACAAAGAGAGGAGCGGACAACTGGTCCCTCTCTATAATAAGGAAAGGATATCTGATTCCTTTTACGGAAAGACCACCGTTGACAACGACTCCGAGGGAGTTGGTGGCCAGGTACAGGGATCCCATCATGAGCCTTGCTTTAACACAAGCAGTGGAACTAATGTTCGAGAAAGAGGCTATAGAGCTAGTGAACGACCCTTGCTCAGCGGGCTTTTACAACCGCCTTTTTCTAGTTCCAAAAGCCTCAGGAGGATGAGACCGGTTCTGGATGTAAGCGCCCTGAATTTCTTTGTAGAAAAGAGGAAGTTCGCCATGGAGACGACATCCTCAGGTGTTGGCGGCCCTTCGGCCAGGGACTGGATGGTGTCCCTAGATCTTCAGGACGCTTACTTCCATGTGCCTATCCATCCTTCGTCAAGGAAATACCTCAGGTTCATGATGGGAGGAAGGATATTCCAGTTCAGGGCCTTGTGCTGGCGGGCCTTTCAACAGCCCCTCAGGTCTTTACAGGCCTAATGAAAAATGTAGCAAGATGGCTACATTTGGAGGGAGTCAGAGTGTCCCTTTACTTGACGACTGGCTGATCAGAGCCAAGTCTCAGGAAAGATGTTTGGAGGACCTACAAAAGACCCTTTTCATGGCAAGTTCGCTGGGACTTTTGGTGAACTTTCAAAAGTCTCAGTTGATCCCCAGTCAAGATCGTATCTATTCTGGGGATTCGGATGGCTTCTCTGGATTTTCGGGCTTTTCCGTCTCCAGAAAGGATAGCCCGAGGGTCAGAGAAAGTCAAAGCCTTCCTAGAGAAAGAAGTATGCACAGCGAGGGAGTGGATGAGTTTGTTGGGGACACTCTCCTCGTTGGAGCAATTCCTTTCTCTAGGAAGGTTGCACCTCAGACCTCTCCAGTTCTTTCTCCATCGAAACTGGAGGTGTCATTCACAAAACCTAGAGTTCTCCTTCGAGATTTCAAAGGAATCAAGAAGGACCTCTCTTGGTGGGCCAACCCTCTCAAGTTTGCAGAAGGGATGTCCCTTCACATTCCGAACCCCAACCAAGTGTTGTATTCCGACGCCTCGGAAACAGGTTGGGGAGCGACGCTCGCTTCAAGAGAAGTGTCAGGCACCTGGAACAAGGAACAGGTGACCTGGCACATAAACAAGAAGGAACTGATGGCGGTTTGGCTAGCTTTGAAAGCTTTCGAGCCCCACGTCCTAGCTTCAAACAGTTCAGATCAACTCGGACAACAACCACGGCCCTGGCTTACATCAGGAAGCAAGGGGGGACTCACTCTTTCTCCCTGTACGAGACAGCAAAAGAACTTCTGCTTTGGGCAGAAAAAAAGGAAGATTTGTCTCCTTACCAGTTCGTACAGGGGGAGAAAAGAACGTCAGAGCAGACCTCCTAAGCAGGAAAGATCAAGTCCTGCCGGCAGAGTGGACTCTGCACGAAGATGTTTGCCAGGATTTGTGGAAGCTTTGGGGCAAACCTCATATAGACCTCTTTGCCACAGCCAAGAATATGAGGATAGCCAAACTACTGCTCTCCGATATCGGACCCGAGGGCAGTGTCGATAGACGCGTTCCTACTAGATTGGAAGGGTCTAGACACGTATGCTTTTCCTCCATTCAAAATACTGGGAGAGACTCTAAAGAAATTTGCAGAATCGAGGCAACAAGGATGACGCTGGTAGCCCCGTTCTGGCCCGCACAAGTATGGTTCACAGAGGTACTGGAATGGTTAGTAGATCTTCCGAGAACATTACCACAGAGGATCGATCTGCTCAGACAACCCCACTTCGAGAGGTATCACAAAAACCTCCCCGCTCTAGATCTGACTGGCTTCAGACTGTCAAAAGTTTGGTCAGAACGAGAGGCTTTTCGGCAAGAGTTGCAACGGCTATCGCAGCAGCAAGAAGGCCTTCTACCCTTAGAGTCTACCAATCGAAGTGGACGTCTTTCGGCGATGGTGTAGGAACCATCACTTTTCCTTCTTCCAGTACCTCTGTGACACAAATAGCAGACTTCTTACTTTTCCTTAGGGAAGAAAGTGGATTGGCGGTATCAACCATTAAAGGCTATCGTAGCATGCTATCTGCAGTGTTTAGGCACAGAAACTTAAACATTTCAGAAGATAAGGACCTTCATGATCTAATAAGATCGTTTGAAAACATCCAAGAAGGTTTCTCCAGGGGTTCCGAGTTGGAATCTGGATGTAGTGCTACGTTACCTGAGGTCCAATAAGTTCGAACCGCCTCAGTCTGCATCGTTCAGAGACCTCACGAAGAAGACAATTTTCCTCATGGCATTGGCTTTCCGCAAAAAGGGTTAGTGAACTCCATGCACTAGAAGGAAATGTGGGATTCAGAGGAGATGCAGCTATCTGTTCATTCCTTCCTTCGTTCTTAGCCAAGAACGAGAACCCCTCAAATCCTTGGCCTAGAGCTTTGAAGTACAAGGATTGTCTGCATTAGTAGGCGAGGAAGCAGAGAGGTCTCTTTGCCCAGTAAGAAGTTTTGAAATTCTATCTACAGAGAAAGAAAAAACTTAAGGGCAATGATGTCAACCTTTGGTGCTCTGTAAGAGATCCAAGGAGGACACTTTCGAAGAATGCGCTTTCTTTCTTTATCAGAAGCCTGGTGAAAGAAGCGCATGCGATATGTGAGGAAAGTCAATACAAAGTTCTTAAGGTAAAAGCTCATGAGGTAAGAGCTATTGCCACGTCATTGACTTTTAACAAAAACATATCCCTGAGTAATATTATGAAGGCAACATTCTGGCGTTGCAACTCAGTCTTTGCAAACCACTATCTGAGAGACGTCAAAATTACGTATGAAAAGTGCTTCGGGTTAGGCCCGTACGTATCGGCGGATTCGGTGCTGGGGCAGGGAGCTGAGACATATCCTTAGTAGTATATATTTTTTTCCCCTTGTTAGGTTGTAAGTTTTTGGTTGTTTGAAAGAACATGTGGGTAGGCATGTTTTTTCATTTCGTAGTACTAACAATGATTAGATTGGTTAGGTGATCGGTGTATGTTTGAGCTCCTTGCAATGATAGTGGTTAGGTTCTGTCATATAAGTGGGGCGAATCCCCGTTGACAGATCCTGCTCGGATTCTATCAAGTAAGCGGACAACCAAATCCCTTTGATAGACCCAAAGAGTCTGTCAGCTGTAGGTCACGCCCTCGCTGAAGCTCTTAAGGCAACGCAGACTCATAGACAGTAACTACGAAGTCTTCTGCCTAAACAGGTAAGAACCAAGGTTGTTTTTACATCCTACAACTAGTGTTGTTTTCCCCTTTTTTCCATATTTATATTGCTGTCTCTTTCCCTCCACCAAGGGTGTCAATCAGCTAAGTATATATCTGACAGGAAAGTTCATGTACAAAAATGTTATTGTTAGTATACAATAAGGTTTTGTACATACTTACCTGGCAGATATATACGATTGATGGCCCGCCCAGCCTCCCCTCAGGAGACCGGTGGAAGGAAAAATTCTGGCTGGAAAGGGAGATTGGTTCTTACATCCGCCACCCAGCGGCGGGTAAGGTAGATCACCTGACCTACCTGTCGCGTGTGCCGCGAGTTTTTGAATTCTGCGTGACGTCAGAGACGTATAGCTAAGTATATATCTGCCAGGTAAGTATGTACAAAACCTTATTGTATACTAACAATAACATATTTAGCAGTGGTTAATAAGTAAATTTGCTGTCAACACCCATCTTTAAGCTGGTGTAAGGGAATGCTATTTTAGCTTTCTGCCTTAGAGTTGAGGGTGATGTTAAGGCTATGCTTTACAGTTCCCTGTAAGAATTCCAATCTAACCCCTTGGGGGGTTGGGGGGTGGGGAAGGAAACTTCTCTATCCTGTTGGGCATTTAAATTGAAAGGTTAAACCTAGAACATTTTTATCATCCTTTTAGAGACCTTGAACATCTTTGTCAAAGGTAAATGCTGGAAGAGGCAAAATTAACCTTTGGTTTTGTGGTTTTAAGAAAAACAGATGTTGTGGTCAAAGGTTAGCCTGGAAGAGGCTAAAATCAACCTTTTGTTTTGTGGTTTTAGAAAACCTAGAATCTATTTGTGGAAGGTTAAGCCTGGAAGAGGCAAAGTTAACCTTTTGTGTTGGGATTCTTAGAAACTTATAACGCCTTTGCCAATGGTTAAACTTAAGGCAAAGTTAACTTTTGTTTTGCGGTTTAGAAAACCTAGAATGTATTTGTGAAGGTTAAGCCTGGAAGAGGCAAAGTTAACCTCGTGTGTTATGAATTTGAGAAACTTTGTCAAGGAACACAAGGTCCTCTGTGACATAATGGATAAGTTAGTGTATGAGAACTAGCTCCATATCTTCTACCTTAAGGAAGTTAAACATTCATAATGTGAGCAGCAGTTGCAACTTCATTTAGTGTTAAGTCAATTTGTCGCTCCAGAATAGGATTGATGTCACAGTAGAAGTACAATTCAGTTTTTGCCTGATCACTACCTTAAGTATACATGAATTGGTTGAAAACAGCAAAGCCCTTAATCCACTACTAGTAGTGGGTAGTCTTCCTGAACCGAAAAAGAGCAATTCTTTAGGCTCTTTTGTTTAAATCCTGGGGTTTTAATATGTTTGGGAGCGTGAAGGTACAAATTTTGTATAGGAGCGTACCTTTATATTGTAAAGGTATTCATTTTAAGTGACTGTAGTTTGATAGGGCTTTTGGATCCAGGCACAGGGGTCCCTCATACCGCTTGCGTTTCATGCTGGCTGAATCGAAGCCGTTTTCTCCGCAAGGCTACTCTGCTGCATACGTATGAGAGCCTTGCTCCCTGAATGGAATCCAACTTCTGGTGGTAGTAAAATCCACCAAGGATTCCAGATGAGGTGAGAATGTTTTGGGTTTCGTATAAGAAACCTTTAGCTCGAATGGCTGAGAGGAATTTTGTCTAGCTGCACTACCCACCATCCTCTTCTTAATGTGGGAATCAGCTAATGTAACAGTAGGTAAGATTCATCTCAAATAATATAAATTTTCATAATAAAATTTATTAATTGGATACTTACCTATTGTTAAAGTAGACCCACCCAACCTTCCCACAACTTAGTGGGCTGTCAAGGAGAATTCTGACGAGCTAAAACATTCGAAACACACCTGGTGGAGAACAGGTAAACTAGACAGTCATCCGGGCAAGCCATTCAATTTTTTTTTTCGGTTTGAATGGCCGACTCGCCTAATCGGCGGAGGGGATGGGAATGTAGCTAATTTAACAGTAGGTAAGTATCCAAATAATAAATTTTATTATGAAAATTTATATTTTTGTAATAAACTAAAAAAAAAATGTATTTTTTTTTTTTTTTTTTCCCCACAGCGAAGGCCGTTTTAAGCATTTTTACAGAAGTTCTAAGTATCCGCGGATTCTAGCTATTCTGGGGGGGGTTGAGATCTGGTGTTTATTCCCACAAATACAGGTGTCCTCTGTATTTTCAAATACCAATCCAACACTCCTCCCGCAAGTACTTTCGCTTTATCCTCGGAGAGACAGTGTACCAGTTCAGGGCACTCAAGCGCTCCTCAGGTGTTCACGCGAGTGTTCATGTGTTCACCCTGGTTGCAGCTTTGGCCTGTATGCATTGGATGCGTCTGTTAAGGTATCTTGATGATTGGCCGACTTCAGGGGTGTGGAACCGACATCACAGACACCTCCACATCTGCATCCTAGGCCCCGTGTGTGGGACGTGACTCGCATTCTGAGAAGCCTGACTTGTGCACTGTATGAGCCTTTATGAATGTCATCAGACAGGGATCTGACCCTCAAGACCATTTTCCTGCTTGCCTTGGCATTGGCGAAGAGAGTTGGCTAACTTCATGGACTCTCTTTTGATGGAAACACTCAAGGGGATAGGGATCTGTTTTGCTTGATTTTGTCCCGGACTTCGCAGCGAAGACTCAGAACCCAGCGGTCCTTCATGATCCCTTCCCTAAAGTACTGTTGTAGATGATGATGCTGATGAGATGTTACTTTGTCCTCTTAGAGTGCTGTGGAAAGGACTTGGCCCTTCTGACCTGAGTGTTGATGACTTCACTAGCACTGGCTCATCCAAGAAAGATGTGTCCAAGAAGCTATTTCTTTTTGGTTTCTTAAGACCATTAGAAGGGTGTACTCTGCTGCTGGCATAGATGACACCAGTACCCCTTGGTCAAGAACTCACAAAGTCAGGGGCATTGGTCCAACCCTCACATTCCAGAAGAATCTCAGTCTATCAGGTTCTGAAGGCAGTGCTGTGGTCTTGACAGCCCACTTTTTCCTTGGGACCTGTGGTGGCTGCTCAACAAGTTGTGTAGCTTACCTGGCTCCTCTGAGGACAAGGTTGCATCACACCTTAGATGTGTGGTTGCAGATGCACTGCTTATATTTGCCTTACTGTCATTAACTTTCAGATTCATCCCAACTGGTTTTTCCTATGAGGTAACATTTCCTCCCTCCTTTGAAAAATGCCCAGAAGTCTGATGATTGATCATGCAGTTCCTATAGTACTCTGATCAATTCATCAGAGGCATGATTCCCATCCTTGCTCTTATGACCAGGAAGAGAATTAAGGTATGTGAGCTCTGGTCAGCTCTAAGACTTAATTTAGATCCTTCCCTCCAGTAATAAGCCTTCATAATGTAAAGGACCAAGGGTTTGTATGTTTTGTAGGAACAAATGACAATTCTTAAAAGTAAATTGTATTTTTCCTTAACTATACAAACACCTGGGGTCCTTTACAAATTAGGCCTACCTCTTGCCACCCCTCAACCTGATTTCCAGGCCCAAAAGCAAAGTGGAGTGCGCATGTTCAGGTGGGCGGGACTCCTGCCACCCCAATGGTAGTTAAACTACCAAATTACCTTGTTCAAAAGTCTAGTGGCCATTTTCCAGCTTCACTGAAAGTAATTCCTAATGCAAAAGACCTTGGGTTTGCATAGTTAGGAAAAATACAGTTTACAATTTGTTTAAAAATTATCATTTTTTCATTTACAGGTTTGACATCATCTGCTGTTATGAGGAAGCTTGCAAGGCCAGGCCCTTTGGGTGATTTATTTCATAAGGGCTTTGTATTTGGTTGTGTGGGTCTGACGCTTTATGGAATGCTAATTGTTGGCACTAGAGCTCATGCCTACTTTACTCAGATAAAGCCCCAGCGTTTAGAGGAGAGAAGACGTTTGGCTGAACAAGAGCTGGCTGAAGTTGAGGCATCTGGCAGTAATCAGGAAGATGCTGAAACTCTGAAATTGTAGAAAGAAAACAAGTGCATTACTTAATCGTGAAGTGTTACATATTAGGAAAGACTGCAGTTCAGTGCTATAGAATGTAATGAAAATTATTGTGCAGTATTTTAAAGCTCTGTGAACCAAGAAAAGTGTGAACTTTGGTAAAGTTAGGTTATCAGTGCTAGTCAAGTTTTTGTTTTTAACATTTTGAATATACTTTGTTGGTCTCTCTTTTGTTTGGAGTATCTTAATTAATTTGCTGTTTACTGACTAAATTAGTACTAGTGTTGACAATGCATACCTTACGCCTACTTACCCAAGCAAAATCATGCCTTGCTCAACTCAGAGCAAATGTTCGTTTTGTAAGTTCTAGCAGTTGCTTATTTCAGGATCCTTCAAAAGTTCCACCTGCACTCTGGAAACTTGGAAACCTTAATCATGTAGCCATTGCAACACCTGACTTAGAAAAGAGTACAGCTCTGTACAGGTAATTATTATTTGCTTGCTAAACATTTTTTTTATTGGTGTCTTACCGAACAATTATACAGCTGTAGGTTCCTTACATGGCAGACAAAAGATTCAAACTTTTGCAGTGGCGCCACCATTGCTGATGTAGGTGACATCATCTCTCGCCACTCAAGGGAGGAACAGGTGCAACGGACCAGGTGTAGTCAATTCGTTTTCTGGTTAACTTCAGTGGTTGGTGCAGACTTTTTCTTCATCGTTAGATGGTTTTTGACTCATATTTTTGTGAAGTACATACTCACTTTGTGTTTTTGCTAGTTGTTTGCTTTCATTTTAGTTAGCTTAACTGCAATTAGTTGTGGCATTTAGGCCGTCATGTTAGATTCTAGCCCTTCAGGTGTTAGGTTTTGTGCAGGAGGGTGGAATGCTAGGTTAAAGGTTAAGCCTATTTATGACTCACTCAAAGTGTATTAAATGTAGAGGTAATGGGTTTGAATGTACTCGTGAATCGGCTTTTGATGAGTGTAAAGATGGGAGTGTTTATCAATGGAAGGTTTTTCTTGCATATTCTGATAAACTAGCAAAGGATAGGATGAGGAAGGCAGCTCTTAAAGTTGAAAGTAAAGCTAGTGTAGCATCTTCTGCATCTTCCGTGGACCAAGTTTGTCCTGTCTCTTCTTCTCCTCCTCCTCTAGCCATGTCTCCAATCTTGAGTCATCCTTCTCCTGCTCCTTTCATTCCTTTACCAGCTTCCCATGTAGTTTCTTCCAATGCCATTTCCAGCCTCAAATCTAGGTTCTAGAAAAAGTTTGATGTTCTTGCCAGTACGGTTATGGAGTTAGGTTTTTCTGTCAAGTCTTTTCCAGAAAAGGCTAATTGCAATAATGAAGTGCCAAGTGTTAATGCAGTGCTTTCTGAGGGGTGAGGGGGTGGCTGTTTGTCCTACCAGTTCTCCTAGATGAAGGTCCTTGTCTTGCTCCTTGGGAAGAAGACATACCCTAGGTCCAAGGGAGACTGGTGAGGTTTGCCCACAAGCAGTCTCTTCCTCTGTCAATCCTGTAGTGCACACCAACAGGATTCAACAGAACACTGTTTAAAAGGTGTTTTGTTCATGCAACTTACCTGACAGATATATATATAGCTGTATTTTCTGAAGTCCGACAGAATTTCAAAACTCGTGGCACACGCAGTGGGCGGCCAGGTGGTAGTACCCATTCCCGCCGCTGGGAGGCGGATATCAGGAACCATTCCCATTTTTCTATTCATATTTTTTCTGTCGCCGGTCGGTAAACTACTGTTTACAGACCTCCGCCTAGGATTTTTGGATTTGACTCGCAATTAAGTATCTGATTGACTTTTGGTTATTGATTCTGGATTGTTGGATTGGCATACGCGATAGTGGACTGTTTTTTGACTTTGGATTGGCTTTTCTGTAAACGTGATGTCTGGATCAAGTGCAGTGAGTTTCAGAGTGTGTGTGAGGAGTGATTGTAAGGTGAGGCTACCGAAATCATCGGTAGACCCCCACACAGTATGTATGAGTTGTAGGGGGCATGTTTGTTTGGTGGATGATCGGTGCAATGAGTGTGATGGATTGACCGATGATGGATGGAAGGTGTATGATTCCTATCGGCGTAAATTGGAACGCGATAGGATCAGGAGGTCTTCCTCCAGGAGTGGTTCTACCAAAGGTAAGGGTACTAATATTTCTCCTGCTATAACACCTGTAGATTTTGCATCTCCTAAACCTGTGTTGTTGCCTTCGGGCCCTGAATCTGTGTCTGGAGAAGCTAATGCCCTTTCTCTAATTTTGGAGTCTGCGTACTCTGGAGACCAAAGTGAAAGCCTTGGAAACTGGCTCTGTGAAAGTGTGTGATCGTGCCCCTAGTGTTGTGGAGGGGGCGTCAGATCGGCCCCATAATGCCTCTAGGCTTAGACCGCTATCGGACTCCCAGGAATCAGGGAGGGGATATGTCAAAAGCTGCAAGAGGGTTACGGGGGCTCCCCACCGATCTGGCGTCCCTTCGGCAGGCCTTGTTGCAAAGTCCCAGGCTGCCAAGGAGCGCGCACAGGCGCGTATCCTTAAGGACTGCTTTTCGTCCTCCGAAGCGTCCTCCCCGTGCAAGGGGTGGAGCGCTCGGAGAGACTCTCGTCCGCTAAAAAGGACGTTTCGTGTTGAGGACGCTTCACGTCCTGTATCGCCAGTTTCTTTGCGCTCTTCTCCGGATGTGTATGACGCTTTTCCGCCTCAGAAGAGAGGTAGGATCTCATCCGGCGAGGACGCTGAGTTGCGCTACAGTCGCTCTCTTGAGAAGCAGGTAGCTGTACCTGTGAGAAGGAAGGAGGCGTCCCCTCGCCCCTCGTCTTCTTCAGGATCAGCCCTGACCCCCCTCTGTTCGTTCTTCTCCAACGAAGACTTTTATGTCCCTTCAGGACCAGTTGTCAGCGCTTATGGCTCAGAGGACTCGCCCAGCAGCAGTCGAGCCTAAGCGGAGGAAGGACCTTAGGCTGCCCGTCAAGAGGACGAAGCAGTCTCCTTCTCCCTCTCCTCGTTCGTCTCTTTCGCTGATTGCGTCTCCTTCGGCGATTCGCCGATCTCATTCGCCCGCTAAAAGGACGGGTCGTCAGGACGCTTTCGTTCCCTCTCAACGTCATGGGCAGGCTGCTTGCCGTGACGCTCGAGAGGACGCTCAGGACGCTTTTGAGTACTCTGAGGACGCTTTTCAGGACGCTTCGGAGGACGCCGAGCAGGAAGAGGACGTGCACCAGGACGTTCGGAAAGACGCTCGTAGTGACGTGTCTCCTTATAAGGAGCTTGTTAAAGCTAGGAAAGACACGCTTTCTTCGAAGTCTGCTCGATCGTTTAAGAAGCGTCAGGACGCTTCTCTTGCAAGTAAGGCGGCCTCGGTCGTCGTCAAGGACGCTCAACGCCGTAAGGACGCTCTGCCTCCTTCGAGCTGTAAGGTTCGCCGCAAGGAAGGCAGCCTAGATGAGGCTTCTGCTATTAAGCAACGGGGGTCCTTGATAAAGCCCAGACCCGATAGACGTACGCCCTCTCCGGAGGGGCGGTCTCCTCTTCCGATTAGGGAAGAAGGAGAATTGAGTAGTCCTGCTGACTCTGTTGAAGAGGAACCTTCTGCTGCCTCTTCAATCTCAGACTACAAAGTTCTTGTGCGGCTGTTGCGCTCGTCCTTCTGGGACAAGTTCCAGCCGGCAGCTCCCAAGTCTCCTCCTTCGCAGTTTTCATCTTCGAAGACATGTAAGACCCCGGAGTTTGTCGAAATGAAGACTTCGCTCTCCACTAAGAGGGCATTCAAGAAACTCCAAGACTGGATGGAACGAAGGAAGGATCAGGGCAAGTCTACTTTCGCCCTTCCTCCCTCTAGACTCAGCGGTAAAGGAGGTATTTGGTATGAGACCAAAGGAGTCGTGGGTGTGAGAATCCCTTCTTCAGCGCAAGGGGATTTCTCCAGTTTGGTGGACTCTCAGAGGAGGTCCCTCTTATCCACGGCCAAAGTGACCTGAACCCCTAGGGAGACAGACCATCATTTGAAGGGGCTGCTACGGACTCTTGAAGTCTTCAACTTCTTGGACTGGTGCTTGGGAGTTCTAGATCTACAATCTAGAAGCCCAGAGTCTCTCAGTTTGGGGGAGCTGTCCAGCGTGCTATCGTGCATGGACGTGCATGCTATCGTGCATGGACGTGCATGGCCGTCAGGGATGGTTCAGAGGAGCTTGTCTCTCATTTTGGGACTGCCCTCCTGAAGAAGAGAGCTTTGCTGTGTAACTTCACAGCTAGATCGGTTACTCCAGCTCAGAAAGCGGAGCTGCTCTTTTCTCCTCTTACGAGCCATCTCTTCCCCCAGACTTTGGTTAAGGACCTGGCAAGCAGTTTGCAAGAAAAGGCAATGCAGGACCTCTTAGCCCAGTCCTCGAGACGTCCGGCAGTTCCTTCCACTTCTTCGTCTTTTGTGCGACCGCCGAAGAAGGTTAAACCCTTTCGTGGGGCTCTTCCCTCGAGAGCAGCTCCTCGAGGGAGAGGGCTTGCAAGAGGAAGAGCTTCCTTCAAACCCAAGCCATCCAAGTGAAACTCATGTCCTTCAGACACCAGTCGGAGCCAGACTGAAGTCCTTTGCGGGAGCATGGAGAGAGAGAGATACGGACCCTTGGTCCCTCAAGATCGTGGAGCAGGGGTACAAGATCCCCTTTTTAGATCCTCCTCCTCTTTCCACGACTCCCAGAGACCTTTCTCCATCATATCAGGGAGAAAAGAGACAAGTGTTGTTCGATCTTTTACAACAGATGATCGAGAAAAGAGCGGTGGAAAAAGTCGCGGACCTGGGGTCTCCAGGTTTTTACAACAGGATTTTCCTAGTACCAAAGCAGTCGTCGGGTTGGCGTCCAGTCCTAGATGTAAGCAGGCTCAATCTTTTTGTGGAAAAGACCAAATTCACGATGGAGACGCCTCATTCTGTTCTGGGAGCCTTGAGACCGGGCGACTGGATGGTGTCCTTAGACCTGCAGGACGCGTACTTTCACATCCCGATCCACCCTCTTTCAAGAAAGTATCTAAGATTCGTCTTAGGCAACAAAGTGTGGCAGTTCAGAGCCCTTTGTTTCGGCCTGACCACGGCTCCGATGGTGTTCACCGTCGTCATGAAGAATGTGGCGAGGTGGCTACACTCTTCAGGGATAAGAATTTCCCTTTACCTCGACGATTGGCTTATCAGAGCGTCGTCGAGAGAAAAGTGTCTGAAGGACCTGCAGTTAACGTTAGCCTTAGCGAAGTCCCTGGGACTTCTTGTCAACCTCGAAAAGTCGCATCTGACCCCAACACAGTCCATCGTGTATCTGGGGATTCAGATGGATTCAGTGGCTTTTCGAGCGTTTCCGTCAGCGGCTATGATTGGAGAAAATCTCAGCCTTCTTGGGGAAAGAAACTTGCTCGGCGAGGGAATGGATGAGTCTGCTGGGCACCATTTCCTCGCTGGAAAGGTTTGTTTCCTTGGGAAGACTGCACCTTAGGCCTCTCCAGTTTTTCCTTGCGGACGAATGGAAAGGCCAAGGACGATCTCAATGCGATCTTGAGGATCTCAGAATCGACAAAGAGCCATCTAAGATGGTGGTTCAATCCGCAGAAGCTACAAGAGGGCTTGTCCCTAAGTCTTCTGAGCCCCGACCTAGTGTTGTTCTCAGACGCTTCCATCGCGGGCTGGGGAGCAACACTAGGAGGGGAGGAAGTGTCAGGCTCCTGGAGAGGGGAACAGGCAGCCTGGCACATCAATGTCAAAGAACTAGCAGCGATCTTTCTGTCTCTGCAGTTCTTCGAAGGAAGATTGACGAACAAAATCGTTCAAGTCAACTCGGACAATACCACAGCCCTCGCGTATTTGAAGAATCAGGGAGGAACACACTCCAGGATTTTGTTTCACCTAGCGAAGGAGATTCTGCTGTGGGCAAAGAGGAAGAAGGTTACGATCCTGACAAGATTTATTGCAGGAGTGCAAAACATAAGGGCGGACCTTCTCAGTCGTCAGGACCAAATCCTACCGACGGAATGGACCTTACACAAAGACATGTGTCGAGATCTTTGGAAGTTGTGGGGACGTCCTCTGGTCGACTTATTCGCGACGTCGAGGACGAAGAGGCTTCCTCTGTATTGCTCCCCGGTCCTAGATCCAGAAGCAATTGCTGTGGACGCATTGCTATGGAGTTGGACGGGCCTAGACCTGTATGCCTTCCTGCCATTCAAGATCATGGGGGAAGTCATGAGGAAGTTTGCGGCTTCAGAAGGGACGAGGTTGACCCTGATCGCCCCGATGTGGCCAGTGAGAGAATGGTTCACAGAGGTCATGTCTTTCCTTGTAGACTTCCCAAGGACGTTGCCCTGGAGGAAAGATCTACTCAAACAGCCTCACTTTGAAAGGTATCACCAAAACCTCTCCGCTCTGGGTCTGACTGCGTTCAGACTATCGAAAAGTTGGCCAGAGCGAGAGGTTTTTCGAAAGCAGCTGCGAGAGCAATCGCAAATGCAAGACGAGCATCTATAAGAGCTGTATACCAATCGAAGTGGGCTTCCTTCAGGGCATGGTGTAAAAAGGAGGGAGTTTCCTCTTCCACGACCTCTGTGAACCAGATAGCCGATTTTCTGCTCTTTCTTAGGAATGTGCAGAAATTAGCAGTCCCTACCATTAAGGGATATAAGAGCATGTTGTCAGCGGTTTTTAGGCACAGAGGCCTGGACCTTTCTGACAACAAGGATCTTCATGATCTCTTGAAATCTTTTGAGACTTCGAAGATTCCTCAAGCGAGACCGCCTTCATGGAACCTTGACGTAGTTCTTAGGTTCTTAATGTCAAGTCCTTTTGAACCTCTTCAAACAGCGTCTCTTCGGAACTTGACAAGGAAGGCTCTTTTCCTAACTTCTCTGGCGACGGCGAAGAGAGTTAGTTATATCCAAGCTTTTAGTCATCTAGTGGGATTCAAAGGAGACAACACTGTCTGCTCTTTGAGCCCAACTTTCTTGGCAAAGAATGAAAATCCTTCTAACCCTTGGCCGAAAAGTTTCGAAATCAAGGGTATGTCAAGTCTGGTGGGCCAAGAACCAGAGAGAGCCCTGTGCCCTGTCAGGGCTCTCAAGTTCTATGTTCATAGAACAAAAGAGGTAAGAGGTCCCTCAGGTAAACTCTGGTGCTCTGTGAAGAGACCAGAATTACCTTTATCTAAGAATGCTGTGGCTTTCTTTCTGAGGGACGTCATTAAAGGGGCTCATTCATCTTGCCAGAAGACTGATTTGAGCCTCTTACGAGTGAAAGCTCACGAAGTTAGAGCTGTCGCTACCTCTCTTGCCTTCCAAAAGAACATGTCAATCAAGGACATTCTTGATGGCACCTTTTGGAGGAGTAATTCTGTCTTCGCCTCACATTACCTAAGGGATGTGAGAACGATTTATGACGACTGTAATTCTCTTGGGCCATACGTTTCTGCAGACTCAGTCTTGGGGGCTGGAGGTAGCTCTTTCCCTATCCCTTAGTTAGGTTTAGGTTATTTTTTAATTGTTGTGTTTTTGGTTTGTGGTGAGTCTTGTGTGAAGATCTCCCATCTCTTAGTTTAGTGTTCAGGGGGTCTTTGGTTAGTTGGTCAGGTGGTGGTCAGTTGCTTCGTAGCCCTCATATGTATGGCTCGATGGTCTTGTCACGTTGAGGTCACGTCCCCGTTGACAGAGCATCCAGAGCGCACCAGCACTACAGGTCTCCACCTGGCTGGCAACTCTGATTAAGCGGAAGCAGGCTTAAGTGACAGTAATCACAAAGTCTACTTTGCTAACAGGTGAGGAACCAAGGTGTACATCATCTACTTAATTTAAGTTTCCTACAAATCCTATTCTGTCTCTTCCCACCATCCGAAGGTGGGATTCAGCTATATATATATCTGTCAGGTAAGTTGCATGAACAAAATGTTATTGTTATAATACAATTAAGTTTGTTCATACTTACCTGGCAGATATATATAATTAAAGTGCCCACCCTCCTCCCCTCGGAGACAGTGGCATTAATAAAAATATGAATAGAAAAATGGGAATGGTTCCTGATATCCGCCTCCCAGCGGCGGGAATGGGTACTACCACCTGGCCGCCCACTGCGTGTGCCGCGAGTTTTGAAATTCTGTCGGACTTCAGAAAATACAGCTATATATATATCTGCCAGGTAAGTATGAACAAACTTAATTGTATTATAACAATAACATTTTGTTCGCAGCTCCATTATCGTTGGAGTTGAGCGATTCCTCTCCTGTGAGGCGTCGTAAGTGGCATAGTTCGTCAGTTTTGCGTCCATTGAAAAGGTGCACAACTGCAGGAGATTTCACCCCTCCTTCTGTTAAGAGGTCCAAGGAAGGGGATCTCGGTCCACATCCTTCTTCCTTTGTCACAGAAGGCGTTACTTCTTCCCAGAAGTCTGCTTTGCTTTTCTCGCCATTAGGTAAGCAACACTTATTTGTAGAAGAGACAGTTAAAGTTATCCTTTCTGCATTGGAGAAAAAGTCGACAAATGATCTGTTGGTCCAGTCGACTAAGCGAGTGAAAGCCATCTCTGAGACTCCTGTCAGTTCTTCCTCTCCTCTGCAGCAATCTTTTTGTTGAGGCTGAACCAGACCCTTTGTCAGACCTCGCTTGAACCTACGCCCCCATTCCAAGTCTAGGGGAATATGTCAAAACGTGCTTCTAAGCCTTCATGCCCCAGTAGGTGCCAGGTTGCATCTGTTTTGGGAGGAGTGGAATTGCAGAGGGGCAGATCCTTGGGTGGTCCAAGTTCTTCACTTTGGTTATTCCATTCCTTTCAAACCGCCGCCGCCTCCTCTCCAATGCACTGATCGTACTGTTGGTTTACTCTGCAGGCTCGGAGAAGTTTGTAGCTCTGGCCAAAGAGGTAGAAGCTCTCATTGAGAAGGAGGCAATAGAGTTAGTGATCGACAAGTCATCTCTGGCATTTTACAACCGCCTTTTTGTAGTCCCCAAGGCATTGAGGGTGCTGGAGACCCGTGTTGGATGTGAGCGCTCTCAACTTGTTTGTCTCGAAAACAAAGTTCAGTATGGAAACAACCCACTCAGTCCTAGTGTCACTTTGCCAAGTAGACTGGATGGTCTCCTTGGACATGCGACATGCATATTTCCATACGTATTCCTATTCATTCGGAATCAAGGAAATTTCTTTGGTTTGTTTTCATGGACAAAGTATTCCAATTTCAAGTGCTGTGTGCCAGTCTTTCAACAGCTCCTCAGCTGTTTACGTGAGTGTTGGCACCTCTAGGGAAGTGGCTACATCTCCTGAGTATCAATGTGGCTCTTTACCTGGATGACTGGCTTCTCCGCTCCTCCTTGGAAAACCAGTGCATGAGGGAGAGGACTTTGTTTGACTCACTCATTAGGGATTCTCATCAATGAAAAGAAATCAAAACTGATTCCGACTCAGAATATTCTATGTTTGGGCATGACTCTCAATACATACTCAAGTTTTTCAGGCTCTTCTCTCCCCGAAAAGAGTTCAATCATGCCTTCAAGTAGTTGTGGAGTTCCTGAACCGTTGATCTTGTTCCGCTCTTCAGTGGATGAGTCTTCTGGGCACCTTATCATGGGTAGAGAAGTTTGTAAGACTCGGAAGGTTACATATTTGACCCCTTCAATTCTTCCTGAAGGTATTTTGGTGCAGAAAGTGTCAGCTGGACTTGGAGGTGTTCGACATCACAAAAGAAATCAAAGAGGATCTAGCATGGTGGCTCTCAGAGCCGACTATCAAGGCATTTCTTTTCTCCCTCTCCACCCAACCCTGCAGTTCTTTTCTGACACATCCGACATAGGTTGGGGAGCAGTCTTTGGAGAGAAGAAAGTGTCGGGAATATGGTCTACGGAGTTCCCTTTACATTAGCATAAAGGAGTTACTAGTGGTCCATCTGGGTCTGCAAGCTTTCGTTTACCAGATCACAAGGAAAGTGGTGGCAGTACATACATGCATGTGCCATTACCGCGTCTTACATTCGGAAGCAAGGGGGAACACACTCTTTCTCCATTTACGAGAAAGCAAGGACCTTCTTTTATGGGCGAAAAGGAAGCAAGTGTAACTGATTCCTCGGTTCATCCAGGGGTTGGCAGAAGAATTGAGTCGAGGTCATCAGGTCCTTCTGTCGGAAAGGTTTGCCTCGACCTTTGGAAGATATGGGGAAAACCGGCGATAGATGTGTTTGCCACTTCCAGCAACAATCAACTCCCTCTATTTTGCTCTCTGGTTCCAGATCCTTTAGCATGGTCCATCGATGCAATGCTGCTGGGCTGGTTGGCTGATAAGGTAAGTTCTGAACAAAGTCCGTTTTCATCAGAATGTGCCCCTTAATCTTTTAGCACCATTCTGGTCAAGAAAGGAATGTTTTCCAGATAAAAAAATGTTGTTGTTCTTACACGATATACAAACCTTTGGTCCTTTACATAAGGAATTACTTTCAGCATAGCTGGAATTACGGCCGTTAAATTCTTAACCCTTTAGCGCCGATTGGACGTATTAAACGTTGATATTGTTGGGTGCCGATTGGACGTATATACGTCTATATAAAAAAGTTTTTTTAAAAATTCGCGGAAAAATAGTTATAGGCCTACTAGGTGAAAACTTTTGAATCACGCGCCTTGGGGGATGCTGGGAGCTCACGGATTAAGGCGTTGTTTTGTTTACAATCGTTACCCAGGCGCGCAAGCATGAATTTCTTTCTTCTCGCACTAAAAAGCATCAGCGACACATCTCAGAAGTTATTTCGTCACTTTGACATAATTTTTGCACCATTTTATATTAGCCATTACATGGAGTAATATATATGAAAATGTGTGCAATTTCATGTACAATGCAACAAAAAACAACTCATGGTTGTAGCTTTTATCAGTTTTGAAATGTTTTCATATAAATAACAATAAGTGCCAAACTTTCAACCTTCGGTCAACTTTGACTCTACCGAAATGGTCGAAAAACGCAATTTTAAGCTAAAACACTTATATTCTAGTAATATTCAATTATTTACCTTCATTTTGCAACAAATTGGAAGTCTCTTAGCACAATATTTTGATTTATGGTGAATTTATAAAAAAAATTTCCTTACGTCCGCGCGGTAACTCTTCTGAAAAAAATCAGAAATTTTTTCGTCCAATTGTCGTAATGTTTGCACCATTTTAAATTAGACGTTACATAAAGTTTTATATATGAAAATGTGTGCAATTTCATGTAGAATACAACAATAAACAACCCATGGTTATAGCTTTTATCAGTTTTGAAATATTTTCATATAAATAACGATAAGTGCCAAAATTTCAACCTTCGGTCAACTTTGACTCGACCGAAATGGTCAAAAGACAAATTGTAAGCTAAAACTATTACATTCTAGTAATATTGAATCATTTACCTTTATTTTGCAACAAATTGGAAGTGTCTAACACAATATTTCGATTTATGGTGAATTTATGAAATAAACTTTTTCCTTACGTCCGCGCAGTAACTCTTCTGAAAAAATCATAAATTTTTTTGTCCAATGGTTGTAATGTTTGCACCATTTTAAATTAGCCGTTACATAAAGTTTGATATATGAAAATGTGCACAATTTCATGTAAAATACAACAAAAAACAACCCATGGTTGTAGCTTTTATCAGTTTTGAAATATTTTCATATAAATAACGATAAATAGAAAAAAATCGTACTTTGGTCAACTTTAACTCGACCGAAATGGTCAAAAACTGCAATTGTAAGCAACAACACTTACAGTCTAGTAATAATTCAATCAATTACCTTCATTTTGCAACAAACAGGAAGTCTCTAGCACAATATTTTGATTTATGGTGAATTTTTGAAAACATGTTTTTTTTTATGTCCGTGCGTTACGAATTCATGTATCATTTTGTGATAATATTTTCTCTGTGTTGCCTTAATCGTTTTACAATGTGTTATATACCAAAATGATTGCAATTTAGTGTACAATACAACAAAAAAAAATTAACTTTTTAGCTCTAACCGTTTTGCTCACAGCGCGATTTGTATTCAATTATATTTGAAATTTTTTGCGCTTTCATATATCCCAATATTTATATATGATAATGATATTTTTTCATTTCTGATGGTTACATACTAAACTTCAGGCAATAACTAAAAAAAGAGCCAAAAATTAACTCTTAATCTTGAAAACTAAGCGTGCTGTGATTTTTTGAAAAAAAAAAAAAAAAAAAATTTCCACTTCGGCACTCACTCGTGAACGCCGCCGGCATACGGGAGACGATTTTTAAAATACCGCTTCGGCGTTTAATGGCAGGCGGGTAGCCTAGCCTGCCCAGACATAAACACTCCACTTTGCTTTCGGCCGTCTTCCGATGAAGACGTGTGTTTCTGAGTTCTTGACAGTGGGATCTTTCTGGTTTATTTTTGTTTTTAAATAAATATTTATATACTGTGTTTAATATTGATATTAAATTCAATTAATATACAAACCCACTTTTTGTGATAGCCTTTATAGCCGCCTCTCTACTTGTGTTAAGAGTCAGCGGCAAAGGTATGCCAACATATTATGTACATTCTTTCACCCTTTAACATGAGGACGAGAAATGTATTTAACGTGAGGACGAGACATGTATTTAATGTGAGTTATATTGATCCTGTAACGAGACATGTATTCATCCGAAAATTACGCTTACGCTTGGGAATTACCAAGGGGAACTTCAAAGGTTTGTCCTTGTTTTGTGTTTATGGTAATTTCTCTTCTCCTTCATCCTTTCACTTACTGTGGGACGAAGGTAGAAGGGGCGTGTGGTGTTGGTGTTTGGGGGATCTCCTTTCACTTCGGAGGGTGGTGCCCTTGGATGCGAGAGGAGTATCCTATTACTTTAATAAGTTTTTCCTCATTTTACAGACTAATAGTGGTGATTGTGTTTACGGCAGTATTGGTTGGATAGCTCTTCGCATTGGTTATCCTAACCTTGGAATTGCACCTGTGACTCATAGCATGTTGTGATAGCGATCCTTGAGTGTGTGTACTGGTCCCCTGCTGTAATCATATTCACTTACCACTACTACCCTAATCATATTCACTTACCACTACTACCCTGGAGTTATGTCACTGGACGAAGCTTTTGCGCTGCCTTGTGATGTTTTTCTATTCCTGATGGTAGAAGTCTGGCAGAATTTGGAGGAATCGAAGAGGAAGAGAGCTCGTCAAGAGTCGTCATCCTCCTCTTCGAGATCATCATATTTTCATGTCTCCACCCCTTCGACTAATAAGGCTTTGCCATAGAAGAGAAGGTGGTCTCCCCCCCTAAGAAGTCTTGTCACGGGTCTGTCTCGCTCCGGTGAGACAGGTGGGTCTTCTGCTGGTCCTCTCGTTCCTCCAGGAACGGGGCCCGTCTCTCCTTCCTCAGGGAAGAAGAAGACTGGGACCATGGAGGTACCAGCCACCACTGGTACCTCACCTCCCGGCTCCAGAGGTTCCACCGTCTCGGCCACTTGCTTACAAGCATCACCGAGTGTACGGTCACCTACAGCCAAGGTCCAGACTGCTGAGTACACTCACCCTGTCAGGACCCAGGCACGGAGCGGAAGGATGGTAAGAGTCGCTCAGGTGACTCTCGCCAGACCGGCGATCGTCTGGTACCCAGGGTTGACGTGACGTTCCCGCGGGACCGTGCACACAGAGACCGGTGTAGGCTGCTAATCCAGCCCTCTTGAGAGGTTTTGGCCTCGAAGAGGACTTGGAAGAGTCAGAGGACGGTATTGGCGGTCTCCTGTCAGGTGCACACTCACCCTTACCCAGACGACGGTCGCGTTTGCGCGATCGACCAGTCTTGGTGATGGCAGTCGCTTTACCTGCCAGGTGAGAGTTTCGTAACTCTCCTCGAGGAAGCGTTCTCTCCACTGCTGCTCCCGCAGGTCCCTCCGGACAGGTGCAGTTGGGCCATGTTGCTACCGCAACTGCCCCAACTCCGTCCTGGATGGAGGACCTGTCGGTTGTCCTGAGGAAGCTGAAGAAGTAGTAAGGAAGAAGAGGAAGGTGTTGTCTTCTTCGTTGTTGTCTTCTGCTGCCTCTTCCTCTTCGACTTCCAAGGCCCCCCAGCCGAGGAAGAAGAAGTGGCCTCTCTGCTCCCCCCCCCCCCCCCCCCCCCCCCCCCACCCCCCCCCCCCCCCCCCCCCCCAAGAAGTCTCACACAGAGACTTTTAAGGGTCTGTCCCGCTCCGGTGAGACAGGTGGGTCTTCTGCTGGTCCTCCCGTTCCTCCAGGAACGGGGCCCGTCTTCTTCCTCGGGAAGAAGAAGACGGGGACCATGGAGGTACCAGCCACCGCTGGTATCTCCTCTTCTGGCTCCAGAGGTTCCACCACTGGATCGGGAACAGTCTCGACTGCTTGCCTCGTTTCTCCCATTGTAACCCGGGGAGGTTGAAGGGACAGGTGAGGGAGACCTGACGCTCCTACCCTGCCTACTAGCAGAACCAGAAGGCTGGGAGGACTGCAGGCGATCACCAACCCACGGTGGCGATCGAGCTGCAGGTCTGGACCAGCGGCCTCCTTGCGGAGAAGTGCTGGACCAAGGACAGTAGTGTCGGTCTCATGCATCAGGGGAGCTGCTACCAGTCGCGCGAGCCGTCCGGTCCCGGTGGGAGTGCCGGTTGGGTGACTGGTAGTATCCACTACGTAACACGGTGAGAATGAGCACCGTCCTCTTGATGGGCCACGGTACCAGGTCCAGGCGAGGTTGGACTCGGTGACCAGGGGGGACCTCTTCCCAGTCTTGCTACATGAACAGTCTGGTGGGAACATCACGTCAACCCTGGGTACTGGAAGATCGCTGAGCGATCGCCGGTCTGGCGAGAGTCACCTGAGTGACTCTTACCATCCTTCCGTTCCGTGTGTGCCTGGGTTCAGACTGCGGTACTCCGTTACATTTGACAACGTCTCCTTACACTTGCAACACCCACACTAAATAGCCTTCTGCAACACCCACGGATGCATGGACGCAGGCCCCCTGGATCTTGTTTGAGGGCCCTCATACACACTCAGTTACACCGCCATCAACTTCTCCCAGAGCACTTCCAGTCAGACTACCAATACCATCTTCCTCACTACTATCCTCCCAAATCTCTCTCTCTCTCTCTCTCTCTCTCTCTCTCTCTCTCTCTCTCTCTCTCTCTCTCTCTCTCTCTCTCTCTCACACACACACACACACACACAGACGTTGTCAAATGGAACTCATAACTCCTCCATACTGCTGCTGAAGGAAGAATATCTCGGGAGGGGCTCAGCCTGGATGGACCTGATGGTCTGTCGCCTCAGTAGGCAGTCACCCCCGGGATAGAGAAGAACAGGCAATAACAGTCAGTACTCATCTCTTTTTTTTCCCTTTACTCCTTGGTTATACCAGAATGAAACTAGGAAATAAGAGGAATTCGGTGGAGTTTACTCCTTGGAATTTGAACCCGGGAGACTATGTTTTTGGTTCAATCCTAGGATTTTACCGAACATACGTCAATCCTAGGATTTTACCGAACATACGTCAATCCGTTCAGGATGGATAGCACCGAGAGTTTGAATGCCTCTCCAGTGCTACTGTTTTGGGAACAACCAGTTCGGCTTGAACTAGTCGTCTTCGGTATCCTGTTATCACCGTAGAAGTCTTCCTTCGGAAAAACTTCACCTTCGCGCTCTTCATTAGAGAATGAAGGAGGTCGGCTTCCAGTCCTAATTGTTGTTGCTTCCAGTCCTTATTGTTGTTCCTTGAATGAAAGAGAATTTAGACTGGATGGGGGTCTATGTACAGGAACCTACAAATATACTATGAATATTTCTCTACGGGTATGTGACCGAGACAAATAGTATCTTCTTAATTGAACTACAACTTGGGACTGCCTTGCAAGCCTCCCAAGAGTTACCAGTTTTGATTTTGAGATACTAGTGGTATTGTTTACAACAACAACACCACAGTGCTTGCATTCACCGGAATCCGTTTCAGTTAAAATGCAAATGCTCGAGTGTATTTTCGTGCGTTCGATGGTTCTAGCCGAACGCATTCCTTCATGGAATGAATTACCTGGCAACTCAAGATGACAAGTGAGCGAGAGCTAGCGGTGTCCGGGCTGCCTGCCAGCCCTGCCTGCCGCAACCAGTCCTGCTGGCTCTCCAAGATAGTTTGGTCGGGTTTTGTCTCTCCTCTGCGATGATTGACTACCGAATCGAATCTGCCCGGCTATCACAGATGTACGTCTCTGGTTGGCTGGAATTCTCGCATACGTGTATGAACATCTCTACTGCATCTCCTTTTGCTGTTGCAAGAATTTTTAGACAGAGATATCTCACTAGACTCGTTATCATCTTTCTGTTTACCTCACAGTAACAGAAGTCTGTAGCCTAAGTCTTCTGCTTCATAGCACCTGCCGCTGCGATGACACAGAATGATTTCTTCAGACATCTGAGTTTGTCTTCTAAAAACATCTCGTAATTTGTAGGTTTGCAATTATTCTTTGTTCACCCCGAATTGTAGATGAATAACGGAAGACTTCGCCTGTTTCCCGCCCTGCCAGCTCTACTTCCAATTACTAATAGAATGTCCTCCCTGATCCAGCCCATGTTTTTTTATTACTGAAAGGCGCTCCGCTTTCATTGCAAACTCTGACTTCTCACCGAACAGCAATGAAATAGCGGTTTAGCGTTTTCAGTCCTCTGTAAAACAACAGGGATTAAAGCCGTCTTCTTTGGTTGGTGTCATCGACGGTTTCTTTTTTTACGTTCAGGATCTTGAGAGTTAACTTCTCTAGATTCAGCTGTGAAGACGTAGGTCCACATTCACCTTAGTCTTTCACTGGCATATAGTATTGTTTCTCCTTAGTTGAGATTCAACTACTGTCTTGCCATTCAGGGACCTCGGTCTCTAGAAGGCAATTGACTTCGTCTGATGGGCGCATGCTTTGAGAGAATCATCATCTCATCTCCCAACATTGGTGGTGAACAAGATAAGACGATTTGCATGGTTTCTCGGCATAACCCTTCAAAAGGCGAGTGTCACGTGACTATGTCTTGGATGCATGACTGCTCGCCTCACACTGAGTGCAGTCAATTGGCAGCTGTTGAAGAGTCCGAGACTGTCATGAGCTACGCTGTGGTCTTTGTATTGGTTGATCCAGATCAGTCATTACTTTGTCCTATTGGCATGTTCCTGTACCCATAAGGATCAACACTCACCATGGAGTGTCGGTGTGTTTATCCGCTGTGGAATATTACGAGACCATGAGAGACTTCTCTGCAGTTGGATAGTCCAGTGAATGGGTATTTGTCATCACTCCGAAGAAAATGTCGGACAGGAAGATAGATAGGTCATTGCGACCATATTTATCTTTCCCTTCAGGCCTGCCCACAGTTCCTTGGAACCTCATTTCCTTGGACCAGTGGTGGATGCTTGCAGATTGTGTTTGCTTACCCAGCTCATTCAAGAGGACAAGTTGCATCTTGCCTATGGTGTGCAGTTGTAGAGGTAAGAAGGATGCGAGAGTGACTGGCCTCTCCACCTTCCCCACCTCGTCCTTCCACTCCTCTTCCTTCGGGTTGAGGATAGGACTTGAACTTACGCTGGCTGGTCGGACGGTTGATGCGGTAAGCTTATACATAAAGCATCCTTTTTATTTTTCATATCAGAATCATAGAAGCAATCCCGCTCCTTCCTCTAGCAAGGGGAGGAACGAGACTGACAGTAATGCAAACCCTTCCCAGAACTTTGTATTAATGTTTCCGACTCTAAATATTCTTCACAGCCCATTTTCAGGTGAGTTATGATTCCTCACTCATTTCGAAAAGTCCCAGAAGTCTGACTCTTGATCATGCAGCTCCTATACTCTGATCAAGTTGTCAGAGGCAGGTCACTCCTCCTCGCTCTTATGACCAGGAGTAGCAGCCTAGGTATGTAGAACTCTAGTCAAGAGGCTCACTCAGATTCCTCCCACCAACCAGTGAGTCTTCCGTATGTAAAGGACCGAGGGTTTGTATATCGTGTAGGAACAAATCACAATTTTTGGAAGTAAATTGTATTTTTCCTAACTATAGAAACCTGAGGTCCTTTACATACATGCCCACCTCATGCCACCCTTCAGTCTGAACCTGGACCGAAAGGCAAAGTGGAGTGTTTACATCTAGGCAGGCTAGCCTACCCGCCTGCCACATGGTAGTTACTGCCTAACCACCTTGTTCAAGAATTTAATGGACGTAATCCCAGCTATGCTGGAAGTAATTCCTTATGTAAAGGACCTCAGGTTTGTATAGTTGAGAAAAATACAATTTACTTCCAAAAATTGTGATTTTTTACCTTTGTCAAGTCAGCGGTGAACTGCCATGACTGCAAAGGCATTCCACTATGTAGAGGCACTCTTTGGACAGACATCCAAGCTCTTTACTACATAAGATGAACACTGACTAGGGCCAGTTTTCTCCTGTAGTAGCTCTCTCACAAGGTAAGGTACAATAAGCAGGAGCAGTGCTGACTATTGTCTTTATCCAGGAATCCCGTTATATTTTGGAATTAAGAATACATCTACAGCCCCCCATCCTTGCATAGGGTAATAAGCTATAATTGTTTGGTAAGACACTGCAATAAAAATGGAATTTTTATAATAAAATGCAATTTTATAATTTTATTGCATACTTACCAAACAATGATTTAATTAAAGCCCACCCTCCTCCCCAAAGGTGGATGGTTGGGCAGGAAGAATTGACTACTCCTGGTCTGTTGTACCTGTCTCCCCCTTGAGTGGCGGGAGATGATGTCACCTACATCGGCGATGGTGGTACCGATGCGAAAGTTAGTCTTGTCTGCCGTTTAGGGAACCTACAGCTATATAATTGTTTGATAAGTAGGCATTAAAATTTCATTTTATTATAATTCAAATTTTAAACTGTCATTTCCAGTATAAACGTGGTATACTCTCTTATTTCATTCCTTGCTCCAAATCCATGACCTCCATGAATCTCATATGCATGACTACTCTTCCCAACTCTACTATTCATATCTTCTATAGGATTATTTTCTCTCCATCCTCTGCCATCTAATTGCTATTTCCAGTTTTCAACCCCAAACCAGTATTTTGTGGTTATATCTGGTAATGCTGGAGCAGGACAACTTTTTGCATTTGATATTTAATTACAGGTACCAGAGTAGTTATCTAATAGTAGTAGTTACTGTGAGACTGGGTGAGTTATTCAAAAAGGACAGATAAGAACTGCTTGATTGATTATGTTTTGTTCTCATGTCTAATTACTGAGTAAAATAGAGCATCTTAGATTATTTTTTTTATGGCATACAATAATTGACCAATTTTAGTTTTTCCATTTGGTGAAATTATTTACTCATGATGTAAGTATATATTAAAGGTATCCTGCAAAACATATTAGTATATGCCTGTGTAAACCATGGTTCAGCAGCTTCAGATGCACCACAATATGTATAAGAACAGAAACACTCCCACTTTGGCTAGGCATGCATTTGGGGACCACAGCACACCTTGTGCAGAAGTCATTTCATATATGTGTGTGTTTGTGTGTATGGTAATTGTAAATAAGTTCACAGCATCTTCAGGCACTATATCCAGCATGGTGTTGAACAAGAAGGGACTCAGCACTGATCCATGTACAGTCTTACCTTGACTTGGCAGCTGCTAATTATCCATTCAGTACTTCTTATGGTGGTTGTTACGTTTCCATGCATGTCACAAATTACAGGTAGTACTCTCATATATTTCTGATGCTTCCCACCTCTCAAATTATTCCACCCTTACTGTCTAGGTACTCCATTGCAAGCTGTTTCTGATTGATAAAGGCCACATGAAGAGAGTATGTTTTTTCAGTTTTTCATCAATTGGCATAAGGGAAGGGGGGACTTTCATCAACTGTACAATCCCTTTCATAAAGCCTAGTTACTGTCTTAGATTTAAGCTACGAAATTGTGTTTATACTAATTCTTTTGAAAATTTTACATGGTATGGGCCATTAATTTGATTTCTCCATACTGCTTGCAACTATTCATGTCTCCTCTCTTTATAAATTGTAATCAGTGTACTCTCTCTCTCCATTTTTCTGTTATAACTCCCTTTTCCACAATTTTCTTCTGTAGCTCCCACGGTAAATTTATTCCTTCTCAACCAGTCTTCCATGCTTGAACAGGTATGTCATTTGGCCTTGCAGCTTTACCACTCTTCATCTTTTTCAGAACTTCCTTTACCTCTTCTCTAGTTATCTCATGAACCATTCCATAATTTGCATGTCCATCTCCCACCTTGAATTTGTTTGCTCACTTAGTTGTTTTTCAGTATAATGTCCCCCACTTTCGTTTTCATTAGCAGTGTCCCATCTGCTCCCCTGATTTGTTTTGTGTGTGTTATGTCCATTTACTTCTTGCTTTGGTTAGCCTGCAAAAAGGTGTTCATATTCCCATGTCAAATGATTCTGTAAAGTTGATAATCCTTTTGTCCTCTCTGTTTCAGTTATCATAGCCAGGTCCTTTGTGGATGTGACTTTTAACATTTTTTATTAATATGATGGATCCGTTTAGATACCCTCCAATGATGGTTCTTCTGAATGCTTCAGTTGATTCCATTTCCTAATTCAGGTCTAGCCAAAAACTTGTGGCTGCTGCTCTTTAGTGTGTCCACACATTTGTAATGTCAGGTTTGCATTCCTCTGTACATAGCCTTACCTTCTTGATACTTTTAGTCTTGCTGTGTGTCTCAGTAAGAGCATTTTTGAGGTTTCCAGGCACAACAGTACCAATGTGTGCCTTCCTTATTTTGAACGCTCAGTAGAGGTTTGTAACCATCTTCGTTCCTTTACTTTATTACCCTTCCCAGAGAGTCTCCTGTATATATAACATGTCTGCTTTTCACAACAATTAAAGTTGCAGGTAAATGCCCCCTTTTTGTCTTTCTGCCTACATTTATAAGTTCCAAATCTGAAGGGTTTAGCTTGCTGATTCATTTTCACCTGCCTTGATACTGTAGCACTAGCACAGCCACAAAGTTAGGGTGATATATTTGTTGGTTGCATATGTTAGGGATGGATATAGAATCATTTTTCATTTGTGTTTGATAAAGTGTGT
Source organism: Macrobrachium nipponense (assembly GCF_015104395.2). NCBI lineage: Eukaryota > Metazoa > Arthropoda > Malacostraca > Decapoda > Palaemonidae > Macrobrachium > Macrobrachium nipponense. The sequence goes on along the minus strand of NC_087200.1, from coordinate 90,973,590 downwards.
TGTGCCATTAATGTGATGTAGGAATTTTTGGAAACACTGCTACAGTTACATGAGTAGGATTGTCTGCACCTGGGTAGTAGTCAGTCAGTTGTTGTGGAGGTAGGGTGTTGTGCCCCAGGGCTCTGTGGTTGAGAGTTTGTGGCGAGGGACCTTGCCCTCTTTCCCTTTATTTCCTCATTGGTTAGCGAGTTGGATCTTGAAGGTCATCCATTATGCAGTCTGAGGGAGCTTGCAAAGTGAGTTGAACAGTCTGAGGGAGCTTGCAAGGTGAGTTTTAACTACAAAGTGTTATACTGAACTGTATATATTTTTACAGGGATGTTTTAGGAGCAGAAGTGAGTGGTGTAGAGGCTTTACCAGAACATGGCGTGTATACAGTCTTTGTTAAACTTGACAACACAAAGCTTGAGCTTTTACATCCCCTTGGAGAAAATAGTCCAATTCAGGTATGTAACTTTATATATCATGTATTGAGTTAATATGGTATGGTAAAGTATATGAAAAATATCCAGTAATTGGATAGTGGAAAATATGGTTTTATTAAAGCAGCCATTTCTCAGTGGATTAAAGTGTAAACAAGCTAAAAGATATTAGTGTAGTATGAGTAACTCATCTTTTCTTTTGTGTTCTTTTATGAATACAACATCAGTAATTGAAACTTATAACAAGATAGTTAACTGGTGGTAGATGAATGAGTGGGGACACCCCCCCCACTCCAACATGGATTTGAATACGGCCAATGAACAATAAAAAGTGTGAAAGGTATAAGCAGACTTTGGCTGCTTTATGTCCTTGGTGTTCTGCATAGATGCCAGATGTATGTTAGCTGGTCTTTACAGATGTTAGCTGGTCTTTACAAGGGAGAGGTTCAGCAGTGGTGAAGGAAGGCAAAAAGTTTTTGGTTTCTTTGAAGAGGATTACGTATACTACACCTTCAGTACCACTGAATCTTTTCTGACACTCACTCTGGATTGCCCCCCCCCCCCCCCCTCTCTCTCTCTCTCTCTCTCTCTCTCTCTCTCTCTCTCTCTCTCTCTCTCTCTCTCTCTCTCTCTCTCTCTCTCTCTCTCTCTGTAGCTACAAAAATTCATTAATGTTGTTGAGTCTGCTGTAGCTATTGTCTTACCCTGCAGTAGTAAGTATACAATCTTACTCCCATTCTACTTCCTGAGGAAAAGGATAAGAAGAAGAAGGCTCTGAAGCACCCCAACAGGAAGTTTCCTTGGGCTTTTAGTGAGTGCCATCCCTTTTTGGAAGTTGGTCATAGCATTTACTCAGTTTCTCTGAGCATGCTCTTGATCCAGGCACTTGATTTACTTTGGAAGCACAAGGACTGTTCAGGACCTCCCTTGTTCATACCTCTGATTTACCCAAGGAGTAGAAGACTTAACGATGGAGTTAGGTGAAGAAGCACAAAAAAGTATCTTATCCTTACCCCTTGTTGTTGAGCTTTAATTCATCAACCTCCTTCCATGAGGCAAAGAAGGAAAAAGGTCTTGAAAGCCCTCTCATAAGTTTCTTTTGACTTCAAGCAAATGGCTTCCTTTTTTTTCAGGATGGCTGACTGTATTTGCTCACCATCAGGTGGGACATTTGTTGCACGAAGGGTTGACACAGGGTTTTGTAAGCATGATTATGGGTTATTGTCCTGCTCTTAACCCTTAAACGCCGAGCCGGTATTTCCGAAAGTCTCCCGTATGCCGGTGGTGTTCGCGATTGATTGCCGAAGTGGAAGAAAAGTTTTTTTTTTAAATCACAGCACGCTTAATTTTCAAGATTAAGAGTTCATTTTTGGTTCCTTTTTTTGTCATTGCCTGAAGTTTAGTATGTAACCATCAGAAATGAAAAAAATATTATTATATATAAATATTGGAATATATGACAGCGCGAAAAAAAATTTCATATATAATTATACAAATCGTGCTGTGAGCAAAACGGTTAAAGCTAATGAGTTAATTATTTTTTCGTATTGTACACTAAATTGCGATGATTTTGGTATACAACAAATTGTAAAACGATCAAAGCAACACAGAGAAAATATTATCACAATATGATGCATGAATTCCTAACGTGCAGACTTAAAAAAAAAAAAAAGTTTTCAAAAATTCACCATAAATCGAAATATTGTGCTAGAGACTTCCTGTTTGTTGCAAAATGAAGGTAATTCATTGAGTATTACTAGTTTGCAAGTGTTGTAGTTTATAATTGCAGTTTTTGACTAATTTTGTTGAGTTAAAGTTGACCAAAGGTCAAATTTTTTCTACTTATCGTTATTTATATGAAAATATTTCAAAACTGATAAAAGCTACAACCATGGGTTGTTTTTTGTTGTATTCTACATGAAATTTTGCAAATTTCATATATAAAACTTTATGTAACGGCTTATATAAAATGGTGCAAACATTACGACAATCGGACGAAAAAATGTGAATTTTTCGGAAGAGTTACTGCACGGACCGGACGCAAGGAAAAAGTTTTTTTTCATAAATTCACCATAAATCAAAATATTGTGCTAGAGACTTCCAATTTGTTGCCAAATAAAGGTAAATGATTGAATATTACTAGAATGGAATAGTTTTAGCTTACAATTGTGATTTTTTACCATTTCGGTCGAGTCAAAGTTGACCAAAGGTTGAAATTTTGGTACATATCGTTATATATATGAAAATATTTCAAAACTGATAAAAGCTACAACCATGGGTTGTTTATTGTTGTATTCTACATGAAATTGCGCACATTTTCATATATAAAACTTTATGTAACGGCTAATATAAAATGGTGCAAGCATTACGACAATCTTACGAAAACATTTCTGATTTTTTTGGAAGAGTTATCGTGCGGATGTAAGGAAAAAGTTTTTTTTCCTAAATTCACCATAAATCAAAATATTGTGCTAGAGACTTCCAATTTGTTGCAAAATAAAGGTAAATGATTCAATATTACTAGAATGTAAGAGTTTTAGCTTACAATTGCGTTTTTCGACCATTTTGGTCGAGTTAAAGTTGACCGAAGGTTGAAATTTTGGCACTATAAAAGCTTCAATCATGGGTTGCTTTTTTTGTATTCTACATGAAACTGCGCACATTTTCCTATATAAAACTTTATGTAACGGCTAATATAAAACTGCAAACATTATGACCATTGGACGAAAAAATATCTGATTTTTTCGGCAGTTACGGCGCAGACGTAGGAAAAGTTTTTTTCAAAAATTCACCATAAATCGAAATATTGTGCTAGAGACTTCCAATTTGTTGCAAGATGAAGGTAAATGACTGAGTATTACTCGAATGTCATAGTTTTAGCTTACAATAGCGTTTTTCTACCATTTCGGTCGAGTCAAAGTTGACCGAAGGTTGAAATATTAGCACATCATTATTTATATGAAAATATTTCAAAACTGATAAAAGCTACAACCATGGGTTGTTTTATGTTGTATTCTACATGCAATTGCACACATTTCAATATTTAAAACTTTATGTAATGGCTAATATAAAACGGTGCAAACATTACGACAATCTTATGAAAAAATTTATGATTTTTTCGGAAGAGTTACCGTGCGGACTTAAGGAAAAAGTTATTTTCATAAATTCACCATAAATCAAAATATTGTGCTAGAGACTTCCAATTTGTTGTAAAAAGAAGGTAAATGATTGAATATTACTAGAATATAAGAGTTTCAGCTTACAATTGCGTTTTTTGACCATTTCAGATGCTTTTAGGGAATTAACTGGACATAAGGACTGGTCCTGTGGAAGTGGAATAATTTTCCATGGGTCCCACCTTACTTGTGGGTCTTTATTTTTGGCTAGAAATTGACAATCTGTAGAAAGTAATACATAGTTCTCCTGAGGGAAGAAATTCAATGTGACCTTGTTCCCTAGAAAGAGCCGACAGTTCTGAAATTCTAGCTCCGGAGGCCAAGCTTATTAGGAATAACATTTTCCTCAAGAGAGCTATATACTCACATGAGTCATTATCGGTTTCAGAGGCCAGTTTAAGGACATCATTTAAAAACCATGAGACTGATCTGGGTCTCTCAGCCTAGCACAAGCCTTTGGGATAGATGAAAAATATGAATCTGTTAGATCTATCTTGAAACCAAACTGGAAGATCTTTTTAAGTGCAGATTTGGTAGTAGTAATTGTGCTTGCTGCTAAACCTTTCTCAAACAACGTTCTGAAAAAGGTTATGGCCAGATTCGTGGTCATGGTTTGTGCATTTGAGTCCTTTAGGAATAAGGCCAGCTTCTAAACTGCTGAGTCATATTGACGTAGTGTCGATTCTCTTTTGTCAGATTCTAAGAATCTGTTGTTTTGAGGATCGATGTTGGCATCCCTTTGTGCTGCAAACTTCATGAAGTCCATAAAGTTAGGGCTTACGGAATTCCTGAGGAAGTGGACACAGTCCGCGTTTGTACTAACCGAGTCAGTTTGGGATTGGGAATCTGTTGAGGCCGGAGTCCCAATTGCTTTTGGGCCACTTGGGGGCTACTAGTGCGATGTGGCCCTTGAACGTCCTGAGTTTGTTCAGTACTTTCAAGAGAAGGTTTACTGGAGGAAACAGATAAATCCTCTTCCACACATTTCAATCTATAGCCATAGCGTCCGTGGTGTAGGCCAGAGGGTCCAGGTTGGGAGCCAGATAACAAGGGAGTTTGTGGTTCGACTCCGTCGCGAAGAGGTCCACCTGGAGCCCCGGAACCTTTTGACAGATCCATTTGAATGACTCCTTGTCCAATGTCCCCGATTCCAGCGGAACGGAGCGTGATAGGGCATCCGCCACCAAGTTCCTTACGCCCGTTAGGTGAGTGGCTGACAGGTGCCATTTGTCCCTGTCTGCCAAGGCAAATATGGCTATCATGACATGATTCACGTGACTCGACTTGGATCCGCCCCTGTTTATGCAGTGGACTACCACTGCATTGTCTAGTACTAGTTTGATGTGACTCTTCTTGGGCGGTCGAAGCCTTTTCAGAGTGAGAAACACTGCCATGGCTTCCAGTACATTGATATGTAGCTGGCGGAATGGTAGGGACCAGGTTCCCTGGACCTATTTGTACTGTGAGTACCTGCCCCAGCCGCTTAGTGAGGCGTCCGTGTGGATCACTAGAGACGGTGGGGGGAACTGGAGGGGTACTGCTTTTGATAGACTTTTGATGTCCTTCCATGGACGGAGCCTCTTCCGTAAGATCGCCGGGATAGGAGCTAATTTGTCCCAAGATCTCCGGTTTGCTTTTGAACGCCAGACGCGGTTTATGTCCTTCAGTCTGGCTTTCAATAGGATGTCTGTGACTGAAGCGAATTGGAGTGAACCCAAGATCCTTTCTTGGTTCCTCCGGGACGTCTGAGCGTTCTTGAGAAGTTGCCTCGTGGACTTGGCTAATTCTTTCCTTTTCAACGGCGGGATTGATAGAGTATGAGATCCCAGGTCCCACTGTAGGCCTAACCACTGGAAGCGAGATTCTGGTGTTAGCCTGGACTTGGTCCTGTTTATTTGAAACCCTAAACGTTCCAGGAATTGGATGACTTTGACCGTTTCCTTGTGGCATTCTTCGACACTTGTGGCCCATATGAGCCAATCGTCTAGATAGGCTACTAACATTATTCCTTGCGTCCTCAATTCTTGGACGACTGATTCTGGCAACTTTGTGAATATTCTGGGCGCAATGTTGAGCCTGAATGGCATTACTCTGAAGGAGTAAGCTTGCTTTCCTAGTTTTAAGCCTAGGAAGGGGCAGAAGTGTCTGGCTATTGGAACATGATAGTAGGCATCTGTAAGATCTATAGAGGTTGTGACGGCCCCACGGGGAAGTAAGGTCCGCACCTGCGAAACGGTCAGCATCCTGAACTTGTCACAAAGAATGAATGAGTTCAGATGGGACAAGTCTAGGATTATTCTTCGCTTTTCTGAGCCTTTATTTGGCACGCTGAACAAGCACCCTTGAAACTTTAAGTTCTTGACCCTTGATACTACTCTTTTCTGAAGGAGTTCTTGGGTATATTCTATCAATTCCGCTGTTGGTCTTTGATAGAAGTCGTTGGGTGGAGGAGGGCCTTGAAGCCAACTCCACCCTAGACCTTTGGTCACAATACTCTGAGCCCAGCTGCTGAACCCCCACCGGTGACGGAAGAGGTACAGCCTCCCTCCTACCTTGGGACTCTCACTGGTTTGCCGATGGGCGTCCACCACGTGCTCCTCGGAAACCTTTGCCCCGGCTAGCGGCCCTTCCGGCTCCTCGATGACGGGAGGGACCCTTAGCTTGGCTGCCTCTGGCGAACCTATTAAACGGCTGAAAGGAGTGAGCCTCGAACGCCGCATTATAGGCCGGAGAGACAGCGAAGGAGGTTGAGGCCTGGGGCTGCTGAGATGGCTGCGTTAAGAGCACGAACTGCTATTGGGGTTGTGCCTTAGACGCCGTTTGTTGTGATACTTGAGGTACGGGAACTGCCTACATTAGAGCTTGTTCAGGGGC
>NC_087200.1:90939618-90962118 GCF_015104395.2 Macrobrachium nipponense | reverse complement strand
AGCTTATGGTACTGTAACTTTGTGCAACATCAAGTTACAGCACCAAAATGCCATTAACAGCGCTGAAAAAGCACCGCAAGATTGAATCCACTGTAAGTGGTGTTGGTGTGGCCGTAAGACAGTGATGTACTGTATATCTTTGTTGGCTCCATGCCAAGTGGTATCCTGATCTTCCAGCTTTTCTTGTTGTCATAACATAACTAATGTGGGTTTAAGGTGGATTAGATACACACTTCGTGTATAGTACTCACATATTTAGTGTCCCTTCACTATGTTACAGGTGCTATATCTTATCTATACATGGTGTTACTGTCCTGATGTTGGCCGCCCTTTTTGGATACTGTTTACCTTCTTCCTTCATTTTTACAGGGCACTGCCAGCATTACAACGTAGAAAAATAGTAATGTATCTCTTTATCAGGGTTATAAAATTTCTTTAAAAAATATATATATATTATATATATATATATATTATATATATATATATATATATATATGGTATAAAATTTCTAAAAAATATATATATATATAGCATTATGGAATCATCATAAAGTATGTGGAAACGATAAACTAGACTATCAAGAGAAAGAAAAAAAATTTATGAAAAAATATTTTTATGAAAAAATTTAAAAAGTTTACCTTGCCTCAATATGGTGTTATAAATCCAATTGTAAAGGGGGCCTAGACATGCGACCCAGCCTGGTTACCCTTTTTGGTGTATTTTTAGGAATGCAAGTACACAAATCAAGATCACTTGGACTCGATGGTGACATGGCAACCTCAGTATGAGGACACTCATCAGCATTGTTGGTGTCCTTAATGGGAGTTACTGGAATATTCTGGGGGGAAACAATTTGGTCAGTAGGCACATTACTAGAGACTGCAGGTGGTGGTAAACTCTGACGTAAGACAGGTACATTCTTATCATCATTAATGGCACCAGTACTATCTGCAGGGGGGACAGGATCTGTCTATGAAACATTTGTGAGATATGCCTCTTGCAAATCACATTGTCAGAATTGGCAAATTTTACCTTGAAATTTTTAGCATTGATTACTTCAGCTACACTACCAGGCAGCCATTCAGCTCAGATGTCAAATTTTTAAAGAAAATCACATCACCCACCAGAAATTTGGATTTAAAATCAGAGTTTTTACCCTTATCAGCCCTAGTTAGAGGAGGTCGTACATGATCTAAATGCCCTGCCAAACAACAATTCTGCTGATGAGCGTCCCATACTAGAATGTATTGTACACCTATAACAGTGTTTCTTGAACTTTCTTGTGCAGCGGACCCCTTATATTAAAATTACTCATGTAGTGGACCCCTTATTATGATAATTTCCCACTTGGGTTTAAAAGTGCTTTCATTGTATAATATACCGTATAGTATACTAATATTGCTACTGAATTATTTATTAATATCTTATCTTCAATATAAATGTACATTTTACTTAAAATAACTTTGACAAAATTATTAATTTTGCAATTTTGCACCCAAATTATAGTGAACTTAACAGTAATGCTTCCTCCTCACATCTCGAACCTTACTTAACCCTTAACCCTCTTACGCCGGAGCGGTAATTAAAAAATTGTCTCCCGTCTGCCGGAGGGGTTTCGGAGTGAGTGCGGAAGCGGAAAAAATATTTTTTTCAAAAAATCACAGCGTGCTTAGTTTTTAAGATTTAAGAGTTCATTTTAGGCTCCTTTTTTGTCATTGCCTGACGTTTAGTATGCAACCATCAGAAATGAAAAAAATTATCATTATCATATATAAATAATGCGATATATGATAGCGCAAAAATGAAATTTCATATATAATTGTATTCAAATCGCGCTGTGCGCAAAACGGTTAAAGGTAACAAGTTACTTTTTTTTCGTTGTAATGTACACTAAATTGCAATCATTTTGGTATATAACACATTGTAAAACGATAAAAACAACACAGAGAAAATATTATCACAAAATAATGCATGAATTCGTAACTCGTGGACGTAAACAAATATTTTTTTCAAAAATTCACCATAAATCTAAATATTGTCCTAGAGACTTCCAATTTCTTTCAAAATGAAGACAAATGATTGAATATTATTATACTGTAAGAGTATTAGCTTACAATTGCAGTTTTCGACCATATATGACGAGTTAAAGTTGACCGAATGTAGAATTTTTTTATATATATATTTTTTATATGCAATTATTTCGGAAATAAGAAAAGCTACAACCTTCAAATATTTTTTGTTTTATTTAACATGAAATTGCACACATTTTCATATATAAAACTCTATGAAATGCCTAATATGAAACTGAGCAAATATTCCAAGAATGGGACGTACGCATTTCGGAGATTTGTGGCGGAGAATCCGCGCGCGGAGGGAAGGAAAGATTTTTTTTTAAATTCACCATAAATCTAAATATTTTGCTAGAGACTTCAAATTTGTTTCAAGATGAAGATAAATGACTGAATATTACTAGACTGTAAGAGTTTTAGCTTACAATTGCGGTTTCGACCATGGGGGGGGGGGGGGGGGGGGGGGGGGGTTTCGGTAGAGTCAAAGTTGACCGACGTGGTTTAGTTTCTATTTATCGTGATTTATATGCAAATATTTCAAAAATGAGAAAAGCTACAACCTTCAATTATTTTTTGTTGCATTCTACATGAAATTGCACACATTTTCATATATAAAACTTTATGTAACGGCTAATTTAAAATGGTGCAAACATTACCACAATCGCACGTATGATTTTTTCGGAAGAGTTACCGCGCGGACGTAAAGAAAATGTTATTTTTTTCATAAATTCACCATAAATCGAAATATTGTGCTAGAGAATTCCAATTTGTTGCAAAATTAAGGTAAATGATTGAATATTACTAAAATATAAGAGTTTTAGCTTACAATCGCGTTTTTCGACCATTTCGGTAAAGTCAAAGTTGACCGAAGGTTGAAATTTTGGCAATTATCGTTATTTATATGAAAATATCTCAAAACTGATAAAAGCTACAATCATGAGTATTTTATTGTTGTATTTTACATAAAAATGCGCACATTTTCATATATAATACTTCATGTAACGGCTAATTTACAATGGTACAAAAATTATGTCAAAGTGACGAAATAATTTCAGAGATGTGTCACAGATACTTTTTAGTGCGGCAAGAAAGAAATTCGCGCTTGCGCGCCTGCGTAACGATTGTAAACAAAACAACACCTTGATCCGTGAACTCCCAGCATCAGGCAAGCGTGATTCAAAAGTTTTAGGCTGGTAGGCCTATAAGTATTTTTCCGCGAATTTTAAAAAAAACTTTTGTAAGTCGACGTAAAATACGTCCAGTCGGCACACGGGAGACAAAAAATGTAGACGTAAAATACGTCCAGTCGGCGTAAGAGGGTTAATAGGACGTCTGTTACCGAGGCAAATTGGAGTAAGCCGAGGATTCTTTCTAAAGATCGCTGTGATATCTTTATGTTCCTGATGAAATGTTTTGTCGCTGATGCTATCTCCTTTACCTTCTTGGTTGGGAGGGATAGCTTGTGGCACTGCAGGTCCCAATGAATACCCAGCCACCTAGACTGCAGAAACCGAATTACTACTTTGGTTGTTGCTCTGCGACATTCTTCTACTGTGCTCGCCCAAATGAGCCAGTCGTCTAGGTAGGCTACCAGCATTATTCCTTGGTTCCTGAGTTCTTGTAATACTGTCTCTCCTAGTTTCGTAAATATCCTGGGTGCAATGTTGAGGCCGAAAGGCATCACCTTGAATGCATAGGATTTTGTGCCCAGGCGGAAGCCTAGATACGGAGAGAAGTTTCTTGCTATCGGAACATGATAATAGGCGTCTGTAAGATCTATAGAGGTGGTGATGGCCCCACTGGGAAGTAAGATCCGCACCTGAGAGACAGTCAGCATACGGAACTTGTCGCAAAGAATGTAAGAATTCTGTTTGGACAAGTCCAGAATTACTCTCATTTTGGAAGAATTCTTCTTTGGAACAGTAAACAGACGTCCCTGGAATTTTAGGCTTTTTATCCTCTTTATAGCCTTTTTCTGTAGGAGATCTTTGGTGTATTCTTTCAGATCTGGTGTGGGTGTCTGAAAGAAGTTCACCGGCGGAGGTGGAGACCCCTTTATCCACCTCCAACCCAGCCCTTTGGAAACAATACTGTGTGCCCAAGGACTGAAGGTCCATCGATCTCGGAACCGGTATAGTCTCCCTCCTACCCGGTTTGTCTCACTGGTTATGTGTTGGTTTATATCCTCTGCCTCCCCTTGCCCCTCTAGCTCTAGGTCTGCCCCGCTGGCGGGACTGACCCCTAGCTCTGCCACCACCGGATTGTCTAGCATAACCCCGAAATGCTCCGGTGGCTTCGTAAGCCGGGTTAAAGGCCGGAGAAGACATCCACGTTGCCGCAGCCATTGATTGCGAGCTCTGTGGAGCTGGTACTAGCATGAACTGTTGCGGCGGAGGTGCTTTGGACGTCGAGGGTTTCGACGCCTGGGCCAGAGGGATAGGCTGTTGGTGTTGCTGGCCTTGAGAAGCTTTGTACGGAGCATAGTACTTCTGCTTCTTCTTTGGCTTTTGGTGCTTTGTTTTTGGTTCGAACTTCCGTTTTGATGGAAGTCCCCAATGAACTCGGAGGCTCTGGTTTGTCCTAGAGGCCTCCTGTAGTACCTTATCTACTTCCTCCTGGGGAAAAAGATTCTTTCCCCAGAATGAGGACTTAAGCAGTCTATTAGACTCTTGCCTAATAGATGCCTCAGCCAACACATATTTTCTGCAGGTTCTCCTGGCTGCAGTAAATTCATGAAGGTCCAACTGAAAAGTCTGCAATAGACTTTTCGTTAGTACCTTGAAGATCTGTTCGTCCCTATAGATGGAGGCCACCAACTCTAGTGATGTCACCGCTTTGATGGACCTAGCCAACCTCGATCTTGCCTCAAACTCCGCTTTCAGCAAGTTTTCAGGCAGTCTAGGAAGTCTGTCTGAAAACGGAGTAGAGGCACAGTCAGGGTCTAACTTCCCGACCGTAAAGGTCGACGGAACATCATGCCAGAATTCCCTAGTGGCTGGTATGAGGAGGGAGGTAGCATCCGTTTCCCTGAGGAGTGGCATAGGGAGATCTTCGTATGCCGCTTGGAGCGTTAGCTCCGCGATCTTGTCCGTAAACGGAGAAGGGACTTCTTGGGGTGTCGTGAAAATAGTATACGACCCCTTGTGTGGTGTCAATTTAGTATTGGTGCATCCCCATTCGGTCAATGTGTGAGCCCAGACAGCTTGGGCTTGTTCCTTCGGAAAAATAACTGTTTCCTTGGGAACTTTATCCATCCTGACCAACGCGTTCTCCGTGAGTCAGACAAAACCATTGAAGGGGAACTGCAGGTCTTTTGTGTGGAACTCGAGATCTGATAGCGGTCGAGTACCCAGTCCCTCGATGGTTAAAGTGCCATCCAAGTAGGGAGCATGGAGGGTGCACCGCCAAGGGTTGTTCTTATCGAATGGCGGTAGTTTCGAGGCATCCGGAACTGCCGGAGTTCCGGAGTGGAGCAGGCCTGCCATCATGTCTTTAATTGGCCTGAGCTGCTCCGCCACGATCTCTGACACGGTCTGAGTGTCCGGGGCAGAGGCCGGTGTTAGAGAATACATTCTCTGATCCAGCCTTTCGTCCACCGCGTCTCTGACTTTGGACAAAAGCTTGTCCGCCAGAAGGTCATGTTGATAATCAAGCTCCGCCGCCTTTGTCTTAGCGGACTTACTCCTCTGTCCTTTGGTAGGAGGAGGAACCTTGGCAGCAAGTGACGAATCTGACGAAGTCGAGGGCCTAGAGGCGGCCAGTGACAACGCTGTCGCTACCGGCGGAGTTGATTTCGAAGCCTTGGATAATGGCTTCAATGCCTGTAAGGTCTTAACCTTGGGTCGGACTGACCTAGATCCTTCCGAAGGTGAAGGAATAGACTTACCAAAGCCCAGGAATGAAGATGAGGAAGAAGGGGTAGGAGAAATAAGAGTGGCTGCTGTAACCTCTTCGCCACTTACCTGCTTATCCATCGGCTCCAGATGGATGTCCAGCGCTGCCACCTCTCCCGTTAACTGCTGATCCTCTGGGGGCGGAGCCATTGCAGCTCGGATGGCTTCCATGATGGGGGCAGCCACATCCTTCTCCACCAATGCCGACGGAGAAGCAGGGAACAGACGGGATCCTAGGTTGCAATCCAGCACGTATGGGCAACCTTGTGGAGTGTTCCGGCCGAACCCAGAAACCCACTGCCTCAGGTTCGCCTTGGTAGTCTTCAGGCTCTCCTCATCCGGCTGGAATTAGGTGGTATTTTTGAGTCTTATTGGCTAGATCTTAAACTAGGTCTGTGACAATATAAATGAGGAACTTATCTAGAAACTATGCACATATAACTGTAGCTTCAAAGCTTACCTCCTCGTTCAAAAATACTGAGACCAGCTCAAAGCAGAGAGAACAGAACTCTGGAAACCAGACCATGTAAGGGGTCTGGCCTTCCTCAGCCATAAAGGAAATGGCACAATGGGCGTGCGACCGGCAGACGTCATGGCCCACCGGATCGCTGAAGTAAGCCGGACACCCTTGGAAGGCGCAGCGGGCTTTCTGTAACATAATATTTTCAATAAGTACTTATTCTCCTTAGGGGAGATACTTATCTAAACTTAAGTCTAATGGGGCATGCAACTTGTCTTAGCATGACATGATTGTGGATAGGCCTGCCGGAGCTAGCCACCACAGTTGTTAGGAGAGAGTGTACTGTATCTCATATATATACATGTAAATCTGAGAAGATCAAGGATGCTCTATTTTTTCCCATGCACACCGGAGGTTCGGTGGGCACCGGAGGTTCGTGGGCACCGGAGGTCTGGTGGGCACCGGAGGTCCGGTGGGCACCGGAGCTAATTGATATGAGATACAAACAATGACAAGGTAGCAAATAAATTTGTTCCCAATGAATCTCCGGTGGGGGTTAGACTACCGGAGCAATCAGGGTTGGAGCCGCGAATGAGTACCGTATCAATTAACCGAGGAGCCCGTCGGGGGGAGGTGTCTCCCAGCCGACATAAGCACCACCGGAGCTTGAATAAGAGATGAACAACAACTCTTATTACAAAATACAGGAATTAGTAATAACTTCCCTAATACGATCTCTCTAAGCCGACGGAGTTCTCCAACGGCGGAGCTCCTGTTAAGTAATTACTATCGTATTACCTACCCCTCGGCCCTGTCCCTTGTCTCCCCTGAGCAGTAGCGGGGAAGGAGGGGAGGGGCTATAAGGGAGGATGGAGGGGAAGGAGATGAGAGGGGGAAAGGGTGGATTCGCAAATGGCGGTCCGTTAAAGACTGGCCATAGACGCGATCACCCATGGCCCACCTGCCGATTACGAGTATCGTTGACCAATAGGGAGACAAATCATCTGAAAGACAAGGTAGGAAACCTATGACCAATTAGATCCATTCGAAAATGGCATTAATTTCGGGGAAACTAGATGCCAACGGGCTTCCCTGGACAAGATGGTCATTAACCCTTTACTGCCGACTGGACGTATTTTACGTCGACATTTTTTGTCTCTCGTGTGCCGACTGGACGTATTTTACGTCGACTTACAAAAGTTTTTTTTAAAATTCGCGGAAAAATACTTATAGGCCTACCAGCCTAAAACTTTTGAATCACGTGCCTTGGGGGATGCTGGGAGTTCACGGATCAAGGTGTTGTTTTGTTTACAATCGTTACGCAGGCGCGCAAGCGAGAATTTCTTTCTTGCCGCACTAAAAAGTATCTGTGACACATCTCTGAAATTATTTCGTCACTTTGACATAATTTTTGTACCATTGTAAATTAGCCGTTACATGAAGTATTATATATGAAAATGTGCGCATTTTTTTGTAGAATACAACAATAAAATACTCATGATTGTAGCTTTTATCAGTTTTGAGATATTTTCATATAAATAACGATAATTGCCAAAATTTCAACCTTCGGTCAACTTTGACTCTACCAAAATGGTAGAAAAATGCAATTGTAAGCTAAATCTCTTATATTTTAGTAATATTCAATCATTTACCTTAATTTTGCAACTAATTGGAAGTCTCTAGCACAATATTTCGATTTATGGTGAATTTATGAAAAAATAACATTTTCTTTACGTCCGCGCGGTAACTCTTCCGAAAAAATCATACGTGCGATTGTGGTAATGTTTGCACCATTTTAAATTAGCCGTTACATAAAGTTTTATATATGAAAATGTGCGCAATTTCATGTAGAATACAACACAAAATAATTGAAGGTTGTAGCTTTTCTCATTTTTGAAATATTTGCATATAAATCACGATAAATAGAAAAAAACCCACGTTCGGTCAACTTTGACTCAACCAAAATGATAGAAAAACGCAATTGTAAGCTAAAACTCGTACAGTCTAGTAATATTCAGTCATTTATCTTCATCTTTAAACAAATTCGAAGTCTTTAGCAAAATATTTAGATTTATGGTGAATTTAAAAAAAAAATCTTTCCTTCCCTCCGCGGGCGGATTATCCGCCACAAATCTCCGAAATGTGTACGTCCCATTCTCGTAATATTTGCTCCGTTTCATTAGGCATTTCATAGAGTTTTATATATGAAAATGTGCGCAATTTCATGTTGAATAAAACGAAAAATATTTGAAGGTTGTAGCTTTTCTTATTTCCGAAATAATTGCATATAAAAAATATATATATATAAAAAATTCGATATTTGGTCAACTTTAACTCGTCAGATATGGTCGAAAACTGCAATTGTAAGCTAATACTCTTACAGTATAGTAATATTCAATCAATTGTCTTCATTTTGAAAGAAATTGGAAGTCTCTAGGACAATATTTAGATTTATGGTGAATTTTTGAAAAAAAATATTTGTTTACGTCTGCACGTTACGAATTCATGCATTATTTTGTGATAATATTTTCTCTGTGTTGCTTTTATCGTTTTACAATGTGTTATATACCAAAATGATTGCAATTTAGTGTACATTACAACAGAAAAAAAGTAACTTGTTACCTTTAACCGTTTTGCGCACAGCGCGATTTGAATACAATTATATATGAAATTTCATTTTGCGCTATCATATCGCATTATTTATATATGATAATGATAATTTTTTTCATTTCTGATGGTTGCATACTAAACTTCAGCCAATGACAAAAAAGGAGCCAAAAATGAACTCTTAATCTTGAAAACTAAGAGCGCTGTGATTTTTTGAAAAAAATATTTTTTCCGCTTCTGCGGTCACTCTGAAACACCTCCGGCACACAGGAGACAATTTTTTTTTTTTACCGCTTCGGCGTTTAAGGGTTAACTGGTAACGTAGCCCTGCTACCCCGTGGGTCACTTATGATACTTTCGCCATCGGCCGAGGGCCACGTAAATTGATGTGCATAGGCTAGCCTATGTCATATAATATGGTACATCGAACTGGCTATAATAGCGTAATAACTTCCTTGAACCTAACACTTTTGTACATAACACTTTTGTAACTGAGAGCCTATCCAGGTTTCATTGACCGTGAACCAGCGTGTATAAGGATTGAGCCTATGCTACCTTGGGCCTTTAGACAAAGCCTATGTAAGTACTTGATAAGGCATACTGAAGAAAGAGGGGGAATATTCCAGCCTCTCTTCAACACTGGAAATTTAGAATTTTATTTCAATATTCCCATGTGAACCTTAACACGCTACTCTCAGATAATGGGTCAGCTAATAAAAACCTTCTTACGACTATACATGCATAAATGATATAGGCTAGTCACTAAATCAAAAATAAAGCGAGCGAGAGAGAGAGGCTTAATTAAGCCTCATGAAGACGGAAAAAAGAAGGATTTATTCCTTCTCATATCTCCAAAAGTCGGGATATGTGTACTTTTATCCTAACATTACTAATACTGGCTGTGTAGGAACTCTCTTTCTCGCTTTGTAAAGTGACTATTCTAACTAGGTCTATTTGCGGGACTCGGCTTTGTTTACATCGCCACCATTACGAGATGCGATCTCGTTATTTCTTAAATCTAAAATCACTTAAGTCTAAGTTTTTTAAAACAGCGATCTAACAGCATGCCGATCCTAGCAAAATATTATTAAAGGTATGTGAAGAGCGACACAGCAATAATCAGTAAATAAGTATCTAGATAGCTGGATCAAAACACAGCCATGCTTTGTGTACGCTCTCGGATGGCTGCACATGGCCGTCACCCCGCGCTCAGATATTAAAAACGATTACGTGGGTCTATTACCAAATTTCTTTAACTTTTCTTATTGAAAACAGAAATTGGGGTACATTTGAGCCTCGGCCATCTTGAAATAAATCCAAATTCTTGTGAGAAAGTACGCACAATT
Source organism: Macrobrachium nipponense (assembly GCF_015104395.2). NCBI lineage: Eukaryota > Metazoa > Arthropoda > Malacostraca > Decapoda > Palaemonidae > Macrobrachium > Macrobrachium nipponense. The sequence goes on along the minus strand of NC_087200.1, from coordinate 90,951,743 downwards.
CAAAAAGCTTTTTGCACTCACAAGTCGAAAAGAAGGATGACAGATGGCGCTAGCATCGGGCGGTGGCAGGGTGGTCCAAGACGGTGCGGTTGAGATTGCTGTTACGGCGCACCCCACATATGTATGTTGATGAAGGAATAATCTAAATGGAAGACGACCTGTGAATAGTGGCTTTCACACGCCCTTTCTTTATACACGACGCCCTTAGGGTGCTCGTGCGAGGGTAGTAACCTCTGCATACCAATGCTAAAACTTTCTCTGGTATATTTGGAAACTAGTTATATCAGAAAAGTAGCAAGAAGGACCTTTTCACCGGCGAACACAGGTCGACCCAGAAAACAACCCATTGTTGTAGCTTTTATTAGTTTTGAAATACAGTGGTACCTCAACATATGAAAGGCTCAACTTACGAAAAACTCGAAATACGAAAGCAAATACGAAGATTTTTTTTGCTCTACATACGAAAATTGTCAAGATACAAAAGGTTGTTGCTCTAAAGTCCGAGATTCGCCCGGACCACTGATAACAATTTTAAAATTCGCACGCCGCCAACTGAGTAGACTCACCACCATCCTCCCGCTCTCCCATTGGTTCCTGATGCTAGTCACCGCCATAAGATCCTGCTCTCCTATTGGTCAGCATCTCTCCCATGATCCCATCATGCATCTACATAGCGTTGTGCTTTTTTGGCCACTCGACGGCATCATCGGTATCGTAAGCACGCGGAATTCGTTCGTTCTATACGATTTCGTTTATTAACCTAAATTCGTTAGTGATTTTGTTGTAGTACTACTTTATCGTGTTGTGTGGGAACTTTACTACATATGTATACGTACTACATAACTTAATTACGTACAGTATGTACGTAGTCATGGGTCCCAAGAAAATTGAAGTAGGAAAGAAGAGGATGCTTTCTTTGGAGACAAAAAAGGAGATTATCAAGGAGTATGAAGCTGGCATGCGATTGAGTGGTGATCGCCAAGGAATATGGCCGAAATCTGTCGACAATAGGCACCATCCTTAAGCAGAAGGAAGCCATCAAAGCAACTACACCTTCCAAGGGCGTGACTATTTTATCTAGCAAGAGGAGTCATGTGCACGACTAGATGGAATGGCTGCTGCTTGTCTAGATAAAAGACAAAGAAATCGCTGGCGATACAATAACCGAGACGGCAATCTGCCACAAGGCCAGCGCTGTTTTCAGCAATTTGATTGCCCAGGCTGAAGACGACGGAGGAGAAGGGACATCGACACCAACCCCAGACTTCAAGGCTTCTCATGGGTGGTTCGAAAAATTTCGTAAACAGACTGGCATCCATTCGGTGGTGCGGCATGGGGAGGTGGCCAGCTCAGACACCAAAGCGGCCGAAGCCTTTATTAAGACGTTCAACAAGGAAGGCTACAGTTCTCAGCAAGTCTTCAACTGCAATGAGACTGGCCTTTTTTGGAAAAAATGCCTCGTCGGACATACATAACGCAGGAAGAGAAGAAGCTACCTGGGCATAAGCCTATGAAAGATAGGCTTACGCTCGCACTTTGTTTGAACGCCAGTGGGGATTGCAAGGTGAAGCCCCTACTTGTCTATCATTTGGAGACTCCACGAGCCTTCAAGGCCCACAAAGTGCTAAAGGAGATGCTTCCAGTGATGTGGAGGGCTAATGCGAAAGCCTGGGTAATGAGACTTGTTCACGGAGTGGGTAAATCTGTGTTTCGGCCTGACAGTGAAGAAATTCTTGAAAGAGAAGCACCTCCCTCTGAAATGTCTGCTGTTGTTGGACAATGCCCCTGCTCACCCTCCTGGCCTCGAGGAAGATATCCAAGCAGAGTATTCGTTTACCAAGGTTCTTTTTCTTCTGCCTAACACCACCCCTCTCCTCCGGCCCATGGACCAGCAAGTGATATCGAGCTTCAAGAAGCTGTATACGAAACATCTTTTCAAGAGATGTTTTGACATCACCGGTACCACAAACCTCACCTTGCATGAATTTTGGAAGGAGCATTTTGATGTTGTGATATGCATCCAACTCATCGATCAAGCTTGGTAGGAGGTTTCGAGGCAAACCTTGAATTCTTCGTGGAGGAAACTCTGGCCTGATTCCGTATCCGCTCGAGACTTCGAGGGATTCAACGTGGGTGAAGCTGGTGCTGCAGATTCAGGAACAGTTGACGGTCCTGAAACTGTTTCGCAACCAGATCTTAACGAGATCGTTGCACTCAGCAAGTCCATAGGGCTGGTCGTCGACGAGGACGACATCAATGACCTTCTCGAGGAGCACCAAGAGGAGCTTATGACGGATGACCTGAAGGAGTTGGAGGCCATGCAACATAACGACGTTCAAGAAGAGTTCTCTAGCAGCGGTGAGGAGGAGGACGACCCTGTGATAACGGCAGAAATTAAGGATGCTCTAGCTGCTTTTCATAAGGTGCAATCATTCGAAGAAAAGAGACACCCCGAAAAGGCTTACACAGGTCGTATGTTTGCACAGTTCGATGACATTTGCCTGAGTCATTTCAGGAGCATTGTGAAAAGTAGGCAGAAGCAATCTTCCTTGGATAGTTATTTTTTAAAAGAGGCCTTTAGTAGGAGTAAGCAAAAAGGAAGATCCAATTGATACTACAAAAAAACAAAGTTGAAAGTGGTGAAGAAGACAAAAAAAAAATTTAATAGTAAGTTTTTTGTAAAGTTAAGTGTTAGTTTTGATAACCCTCTTACGCCGACTGGACATATTTTACGTCAACATTTTTTGTCTCCCGTGTGCCGACTGGACGTATTTTACGTCGACTTACAAAAGTTTTTTTTTAAATTCGCAGAAAAATACTTATAGGCCTACCAGCCTAAAACTTTGAATCACGCGCCTTGGGGGATGCTGGGAGTTCACGGATCAAGGTGTTGTTTTGTTTACAATCATTACACAGGCGCGCAAGCGCGAATTTCTTTCTTGCCGCACTAAAAAGTATCTGTGACACATCTCGGAAATTATTTCGTCACTTTGACATAATTTTTGTACCATTGTAAATTAGCCGTTACATGAAGTATTATATATGAAAATGTGCGCATTTTTATGTAGAATACAACAATAAAATACTCATGATTGTAGCTTTTATCAATTTTGAGATATTTTCATATAAATAACGATAATTGCCAAAATTTCAACCTTCGGTCAAATTTGACTCTACCGAAATGGTCGAAAAACGCAATTGTAAGCTAAAACTCTTACAGTCTAGTAATATTCAGTCATTTATCTTCATCTTGAAACAAATTTGAAGTCTCTAGCAAAATATTTAGATTTATGGTGAATTTAAAAAAAAATCTTTCCTTCCCTCCGCGCGCGGATTCTCCGCCACAGATCTCCGAAATGCGTACGTACCATTCTCGGAATATTTGGTCCGTTTCATATTAGGCATTTCATAGAGTTTTATATATGAAAATGTGTGCAATTTCATGTTAAATAAAACAAAAAATATTTGAAGGTTGTAGCTTTTCTTATTTCCGAAATAATTGCATATAAAAAATATATATATAAAAAAATTCTACATTCGGTCAACTTTAACTCATCAGATATGGTCGAAAACTGCTATTGTAAGCTAATACTCTTACAGTATAGTAATATTCAATCATTTGTCTTCATTTTGAAAGAAATTGGAATTCTCTAGGACAATATTTAGATTTATGGTGAATTTTTGAAAAAAATATTTGTTTACGTCCGCGAGTTACGAATTCATGCATTATTTTGTGATAATATTTTCTCTGTGTTGCTTTTATCGTTTTACAATGTGTTTTATACCAAAAGGATCGCAATTTAGTGTACATTACAACGGAAAAAAAAGTAACTTGTTACCTTTAACCGTTTTGCGCACAGCGCGATTTGAATACAATTATATATGAAATTTCATTTTTGCGCTATCATATATCGCATTATTTATATATGATAATGATAATTTTTTTCATTTCTGATGGTTGCATACTAAACTTCAGCCAATGACAAAAAAAGGAGCCAAAAATGAACTCTTAATCTTGAAAACTAAGTGCGCTGTGATTTTTTGAAAAAAATATTTTTTCCGCTTCCGCGCTCATTCTGAAACCCCTCCGGCAGACGGGAGACAATTTTTTTTTTTACCGCTTTGGCGTAAGAGGGTTAATGTGTTTCATAAAGTTAAGTGTACGTACTATAAGAAGTTTTCTGCCATTTGTCCTCCTCCTCTGTCACCACTTTCGGAGATAGCCTCACTTGAAAGGGAAGGTTCCACATTTTACTACATACGTACGTATGTACGTACAGTATTTCTTGTATACCATGTATACTAATACACTTTATTTACAGGTACATACATATTAGCACTGGTACGTATTAATTTAGGTATTGAAAGTTCCAAACTGTTGTTGTATTTCATTGTATATTGGTCAATTTAGCTTTATTATAAAATTTACTGGGGTGTTTTTGGAGGGCTTGGAACGGATTAGGCATTTTACATGTAAAATGTGGTTCAAGATACGAAAAGCTCATGTTACGAAGGCCGCCTCGGAATGGATTAATTTCGTATGTCGAGGTACCACTGTATTCCATAGATTCCAATGCTGAGGCATCCTGCGGAGACAAGAACAGAGCCACCGGCTACACCTGCTCCAAAGACAATCCCACCTTCAGGCGAACGACATCTGGGTTAAGATAGCGAGACATAAAAAAAGTAGAGCTCGTAGCACAGTACTTCCTAGCCCTGTGAGAGGCAGAAGTAGTAACTTGGCAGAGCCTCTAGAGCGAAGCGAACTGTCCTGGTCCAAAACAAAGGCGTTATGAGGGCCAGCTGGCTAATGCCATTCTTTAAGGACAGGACTTTGATATTCATACCACTTAATAAGGTGACTTGGGACATCTCCAAACCACATATGATTTTTGCCTCTGACCTTCGGTTTTGTGACGCCAGGGCGATTTATCCCGAAGTAGACCTCCAATCAAATGAGGAGTTTTTTTCTAAGTAATTTATTTTGCTAGATATGAATTTTTCATTATGGTAAAAAAATAAACCCTATAAATTAGGAAAACAAAATTTATAAAAAAAAAAGACTAAACAAAAATTGGAAAAAAGGGCTTCATTTGATTGTTCTATAACGTTTTTCTGAGTTATATACCAAATTCCAATGTTATAGCTTTAAAACTAAGTGAGAAGATAGATTTTGAAGGTCAATAACTATAGTTTTGAGATACGGGCGTTCAAGTTTTTCTTCGTATTTTGATAACGACAATGTTAATAAATAATGATTATTATGAATGTATTTTTTTTTGTGTATTAATAAACCAAAACTATTTTATTTATCATAATTTAATCATATATGATGATCCGTTTGCTCATATATCATACGCAACTCTCTCTCTCTCCTTCACTAACTCGGCTTATTACAGCGAATTTTCTTCTTCTGTACGTTAGCTAGATGTTTTCCTAGTATTTTTATGTTTTGGCGTGATGAAATTCTTGCCGAAACAAAAATAAACAAACGTAAATGCAAGAGAATGTCAAGAGGTGAAATTCGAAGTTGTACTCTCTTTTTACAAAGACAATGTTAACCCTTAAACGCCGAATGGACGTATTGAACGTCGAGTCAAAATCTCCCCCGATTTCCGAATGGACGTACCATATGTCGGCTCAAAAAAGTTTTTTTAAAAATTCGCGGAAAAATACTTATAGGCCTACCAGCCGAAAACTTTTGAATCACGCGCCTTGGGGGATGCTGGGAGTTCACAGATCAAGGCGTTGTTTTGTTTACAATCGTTACGCAGGCGCGCAAGCGCGAATTTCTTTCTTATCGCATTAAAAAGTATCAGTGACACATCTCAAAAATTATTTAGTCACTTTGACATAATTTTTGCACCGTTTTAAATTATCCGTTACATGAAGTATTATATATGAAAATGTGTGCAATTTCATTTAGAATACAACAAAAAAATACTCATGATTGTAACTTTTATCAGTTTTGAAATATTTTCATATAAATAACGATAAGTGCCAAAATTTCAACCTTCGGTCAACTTTGACTCGACCGAAATGGTCGAAAAACGCAATTGTAAGCTAAAACGCTTATATTGTAGTAATATTCAACTATTTACCTTAATTTTGCAACAAATTGGAAGTCTCTAGCACAATATTTCGGTTTATGGTGAATTTATGAAAAAACTTTTTCTTTACGTCCGCGCGGTAACTCTTCCGAAAAAAATCATACATGCGATTGTGGTAATGTTTGCACCATTTTAAAATTAGCCGTTACATAAAGTTTTATATATGGAAATGTGCGCAATTTCATGTAGAATACAACGAAAAATAATTGAAGGTTGTAGCTTTTCTCATTTTCAAAATATTTGCATGTAAATCACGATAAATAGAAAAAAAACCACGTTCTGTCAACTTTGACTCTACCAAAATGGTCGAAAAATGCAATTGTAAGCTAAAACTCTAATATTTTAGTAATATTCAATCATTTACCTTCATTTTGCAACAAATTGGAAGTCTCTAGCACAATATTTCGATTTATGGTGAATTTATGAAAAAAACTTTCCTTCCCTCCGCGCGCGGATTCTCCGCCATTGAATTCTCGGAAAATGTGCTCCGTTTCATATTAGGCATTTCATAGAGTTTTATATATCAAAATGTGCACAATTTCATGTAAAATAAAAAGAAAAATATTTGAAGGTTGTAGCTTTTCTCATTTTCGAAATATTTGCATATAAATCACGATAAATAGAAAAAAAACCACGTTAGGTCAACGTTGACTCTACCGAAATGGTCGAAAAACGCAATTGTAAGATAAAACTCTTACAGTATCGTAATATTCAATAATTTGTATTCATTTTGAAACAAATTGGAAGTCTCTAGAACAATATTTAGATTTACGGTGAATTTTTGAAAAAAAAAATTTTACGTCCTCGCGTTACGAATTCGTACATCATTTTGTGATAATATTTTTCCGGTGTTGCTTTTATTGTTTTACAATGTAGTATATATCAAAATGATTGCAATTTAGTGTACAATACAACGAAAAAAAAGAAACTCGTTAGCTTTTACCGTTTTTTGCACAGCGTGATTTTAATACAATTATGTATGAATTTTTTTTTTCGCTATCATAAATCGCATTATTCACATATGATAATGATATTATTTTTCATTTCTGATGATTGCATACTAAACTTCAGGCAATGACAAAAAAAGGAGCCAAAAATGAACTCTTAATCTTCAAAACTAAGCGTGCTGTGATTTTTTGAGAAAAATTATTTTTTCCGCTTCCGCGCTCACTCAAAACCGGCTCCGGTATTCGGGGAAGTTTTTTATTTTTACTGCTTTGGCGTTTAAGGGTTAATAAATCATGATTATTATGAATTTCATATTCCTTTTTGGGTATTAATAAACCAAAACTATGTTATTTATTATAAATTAAGATCCCTTTGCTCATAGATCATAGCCTGGGGGACAGTGTGACATGTGCTTCAGGCGTTTACTTACTACGCAACCCTCCCTCTCTCTCTCTCTCTTCACTAACTATGCTAATATCGCATATATATATTATGATATTCTGTAATCATATTAGAGCGAATTTTCTTTGTCTTTATGTTAGCCAGATGTTTTCCTTGTCTTTTCCTCATTGGCATGATGAAATTCTTGCCGAAACATAGATAAATATATGTAAAAGCAAGCGAATGTCAGAGGTGTAACTCGAACATGTAGACTACTTGAAGTCTGTGCTCTCACTGATCATGGTTAACTTGTTGATACTCCGTTGATACTCCCCTCTGCGACCCACGGAATCTCTACAGATGCCATTTCTCACAATTTCTTTGACAATAATTATAAAAATTTACGATAACAGAAGAAATATTGCATTTTCTTGTACGGATGAATGTTTTAGGCTTATTGAGTTATATTTACTAATTACCCAGTAACTACGAAAGCAAGAGGAATTTTGACGAAATATTTCGTATATGTATTCTCAATTGCCATATGAAGCTCCATGAATTTTTTCATGACTGCATTTTTTGCCCTATACCCCCATATATAGGGGTTCCGGCTGGCCCCCTTAACCCGAGGGATGCTGGAAAGAAGGTTTGGGATCCTGCGTAGCTCCCACCAATGCTTCCAAGCAAGGATGGAAAACGACCGAGCCTGAGACCTACTTTCCAAATTGTTGAACCCACGAATGAGATCAACAACTTTTGAAAAGGAAGACAAAAACTCTTGCGTGTCTCCCTCCTCCTGCTCTGGCAACAGAGACCGACGATGAGAAGGATGTGTAGGCTCCTCTAAGGTACCTTCATTAAAATTAATGGTAGGATCAGCAGCCAAACGGCCCGAAACACCAACTAACCTTTCTGGGCTGGGTCCACGCGTCTGCTCCCGAGACAAACCTATTATAACACTACAAACATCACCGCATTCTACTCCAACAGATGATTCATTAACATGTCCGTGAATGGTCACGGGCATGGCTGACTTACGAACGTGAGTTGGAGAGGAATCCTGAACACTTCAGATCGAAGAATAATCCTTGAGAATCGAACTCTAAGAAGCATCAGTGCGAGGGGCAGGCAAACACTCCTGCTGCAGCAACTTCACACTCGCCACCTTCGACCTATTGACAGGCGCTGTGAGATCCTTACGGCGACGAATAGGCCTTGGAGAAGTAGCACTTGCATCAAGTGCATGGACAGGGGAGGTTGCAACACGCTCGCAATGTGCATGGAGGGGGGGAGGTTGCAACATACTTGAGACGTGCACGGATGGGGAAGTTGCAACATGCTCATGATTCGATGCAGAGGATGAAGCAGCTGCTGCAGAATACACAATGGAAGATACACTACACTCTCAGGGGAGGTTGCAACACGCTCGCGATGTGCATGGACGAGGGAGGTTGCAACACTCGAGACGTGCACGGACAGGAGAAATTGCCACACGCCTGCGATTCGATGCAGAGGACGGAGCCACTAATACTCTCCGAAACACCAACATTCTTGAGAACACGTCTTCATAGTTCCTCCCTCATAGGCAAAGAATGAGCAAAATCCTTAGCCTTTCAATGCTTGATATGCCGACATGGTGCAGAGGGGGAAGATGGAGAAGATAGCACTGGTTCCGTAAGTGATCTCTTCGCAGGAGGCGAGGACGAAGGAACGCGTTTCCTTCCAGTGCTCCCAGCCGACAAGGCAGCCAACTTAACATCGAAAACAGAGTCCAACCTCTTGAGCACTGCCTGGCGTATATCCTCAGACTGATCTGCAAGAGAAGGCTCTGATGACATGGAAGGGAGAAGTAGCGAACGGAGCAGCAGAGATGACGTCGCAATGGAGAGGCAGTGCTCAGATGATGACTGGGAGTGACGTCACAAGCGGTGATGACGTCACAGCCTCCCCTCAGTGAGAAGGGGAATCAGACGCCAATGGCGGAGGAATACACAATGATGAATTCTGTGACGTCACAGCTTCCCTCTGACTTGAAAATGTGGCAACAGTCACTGACGGAGCAATACAAGATGGCTGACCTTGACTACCCACGAAGACAAGGCTGGGAGGAAGGGGGGATGGCCTGGCCAGCCTGAGGAGGAAAGGGGGTAGCGAGCCTCTAAAAGGCGCGCAAGCAACCCCTCCAGGACGGGGTACCCCCTAGTCTGAGCGTCTTCCAATTGCCGCCATCTTGGACGCCTCCGACTCTGGAAGAAATGAGAATGATGAAAAAATAAAGCCTCCCCCTCCCCAGGAATCAAATTAATTCCCAGAGAAGAAGGGGCAACATTACAAACATCAGCCTGGTGGCCTCCTGATACTTCCAGTAACAAATCAAAGGAAGAAAAGGGAGAAGACACAGGAACAAGTCTACTATGAGGGTTGAATACTGCATGAGACGAAACATAAGGAAGGGGCGAGAAACCTTCCCATGAAGGAAGAGTCGAAACCCTCCGATGTTCTCTCTTGCAATAAAATGACTTCCACTGCTCTTAAGGCCATGCCCAGCATCCCATGCAAGGATTCATAGCACAAAAATTAGAACGGTACCTGCACGACGTGGGGGTCAGCCGCTGCTGAAGCCAAAGACAAGAACACAGAAAACCTGGAATTCCGGGGCACACACGTTGACGAGGCCAAGAAGGAGTAGGAGAAGTTATAATGTCTGCCACACACACACACACACACACACTAAACGCAAGCGAAACGGGCAATGAACTGGGTAAATGCCAAGAGAGGTAAACACTACTCTCACCCAGGCGGTCAATGAAAGACTGATGAGTGATCGTAGGTGAATGGTCGTCGACCATCCTTCACCCGATATACGCATGCGTGCCAGATATCACAAGATTCCTTGCTTTCATCTGTTTTTTAACTGGATCCAGCTAGGCGCTAGAAATTATCCTATTGTTAAGACCGAAGGTTTGTTCGCATATGAACAAAATAAAAGATGTTCACTCAAAATAGCAGCATAAGGGTAGATTTTTGTCTGTCTAGGTTAGTAATGCAGTTCACATTTCTATTAAAATATCCAAATACTTATATGTATATATTTATATTTTCAGAATTTCTTGGACAAAAACAAGAATGGAGGTATGCACCACATTTGCATAGAGGTTAATGATATAAAAGCTGCCATGGAGGACCTCAAAGCTCAGAACATCCGATGTTTGAGTAAAGAACCCAGGATAGGTGCTCATGGAAAACCTGTTGTATTTTTACACCCTAAAGATTGTGCAGGGGTTTTAGTGGAATTAGAGGAGGCTTAAATATCTTATGTAATTGATTTTCAGTTTTGTATAGATCTTTTGTGGGGTTGAAGATTATTTTAGTTGATTTGGAATGTATTTTAGTTTAAAGTTGGACAGTAAACTGTCATACACTAATGCAAATAGTAGTTGTAAAGAAATGTGGAACATTTTGTGTATATAGATAATTTGATTTTTCGGTATAAACACAGTATAGCAAGAAAATGTCTTTGTATGAAAATCCATATTTTATATGAAAATAAGTCTGTAATAACCAGGAACTTTTGAACATCATTGCTGTTAATAGATGACTTTTGGACTCCTTTAGCTCTTTGAATCTTTTAATTGTTACTAATAGAAATAATTTCTGAAAAAGAATGTAAGTAAAGATATAACAATTCTACAGCTAATTTGATATTAGTTAAAGATGGGATTTTGAATTAGATCAAGTATTTATTCCGAATGTGTACATAAACCTGCAAAGGACCATACATGCAAAATCTGGATTGTTTATTGTTGATATAACTTATTTGCCAGACATAGCTAAGAGAAGCTGGACAGAATAAATGCTTTAAATTTATTGAAGCTTGTATCTTCACTCAGGGTTGCTGTGGATACATGTATTATCCGAAACATTCAATATGCAAAGCTGTCAGAATTGGAATGCTTTTTTGTGGTAAATATCAAAGTGCTTATAAATGAACATTCCAGAAGTTTTTATGAGGGTTGGAGTTATGGAAATTGGCATGTACGTAAGTAGTGAAAAGGGCACACTACCAACTCCCTCCCCCCCTGTGAAAACTATTAAAAAGGAAAATAAATCCGGCAAAATATCCAAGCTTTTGTTTTTTTATAGAGGACCAGCCAAATTGTAATTGTAGATTGTTTTTACATTAATAAATTAGTTTCTTTGAAGCTATAATGTCTATTTGTTTCACAAATAGCCCAAATACCCGATGTGCCCATTTCAAAAGTCGTGAAATGTTCCGGAGTGGAATTCCAAAAGGTAAGAAGAGCTTACACGGGTAGGTAAGCACTTGCATGACCATGGGAATTACGTAAGTTCCTATATTGGAAAGACCGGATAAGTTTAGAAAGATTATTTCGATTTGTATATTTTTTTCCTTTTTTGTGATTAGTGCAAATGAATTTTTGTTTTTTGTGACTACAAGTAAGCCTTTTCTTCTTCTTACATTGTTTTGTTTGTATGGTGCTTTTACGTTGCATGGAACCAGTGGTTATTCAGCAACAGCAACGGGACCAACGGCTTTACGTGACTTCTGAACCACGTCGAGAGTGAACTTCTATCACCAGAAATACACATCTCTCACTCCTCAATGGAATGGCCGAGAATCGAACCCGCGACCACCGAGGTGGGACGCCAACACCATACCAACCA
>NC_087200.1:90901617-90939118 GCF_015104395.2 Macrobrachium nipponense | reverse complement strand
CACCATACCAACCACGGCACTGAGGCGCTTTCTTCTTCTTATAAACCAGTTAAACATGAATCTTCCAGCTGTGTGTGAATGGGTCCTTGCTGCATTAGCTTGATAGATTTTGAAAGGAAGGTGCCATTGTACTGTCCGGCCAAAAAACTCGTGGTGGAGTTTCATAATTTTTCGTTCACCTGTCCCCTGATGCATGATTCATTCCTTATTTATTGATATTTCTTTTCAAAGATGGAAGAAATCATATGTAATGATGTTAAAACAGTCACTGATATCTTTAGAACATTATGTTATGTTATTGTGTAAAACTATTTTCCATGTAGCAAAATTGACATGAAAGAAACTAAGTGATAAAAAATGTCATATCACAACCATAGATATACATTACCAAATAGATAGGAGACACCTATTACTAGTATTATCGCATAAACATAGTCCTTAAATTATCATTTCAATATTAAGTTGAAGGTAGTTGAACTATTCCATTTGTAAATTTTACAGAAAACATTGGAATCTCACAAAATGCTATCAAAAAAGAAGAAAAAAAAAAAAAACTATCTTAACAGTGTGAACCAGGCGACCTCACTCTATTGCTTTTGATGTTACGTGCACGGGAATCGCATGTCAATGTGTCATTTATCGGTCTAAGAAACATCCTTCGATGAGTGAGAGAATTATTGCACTGCATTCGGTGCAAGTTCCTGTTGGAGAGATATCAAGAAAGTTTATAGATGAATAAAATTGATTAAAGAACGGCAAAATTTAGAACATGGGCCTAGAGGTGCAACACCTCGAAGTACCACATGAGAGCAAGTTAATGCAGCAGTGTAAATGTTGCTGAGCAACATTCATTTGTGAACTTTGAATTCTAGTGCCTCGTCATGACATTGCTGAACCAGTAATCATAATAGCTCTACGCTTATGACTGGTGTCTGATGAATACTTTAGATGGAGAGAAGAGATTTTTAAATCTACACTTGAAGTCTTTGATGGTTGTCTCATAAATAAGTCTAATGAATAAGCAAAACTTATCTTTGGAGGGATGAGAGATTCAGTTAGGCTTGACTCCTTTTTTTGTTTTTTTTTTTTGTTTTTTATCGGTGGCCAGTGAATACCACGGATAGCGAGGTAAATGGTTTCAATGATGCATGCATTTTTTTTCTTCAAAACCTAAAGAATACATTTTATTGGGAGATACTTTGTTAACATCGGCCTAAACCTTCCATCACTTCTATACGCCACCTCCGCTCTCTACTACATCTCAGGCGACTAGATCCGACTTCTCACTACGAACTCCATCTCGTGAAAGCATCACTAATGATAACGTTATTTTAAATTCCCCGCACTGACAACGGACGCCTGAAAAAGGGATTTTGACGAAGGAAAAATCTATTTCTGGGTGATTGGCTCGTGTCGCCCTATGAAAGTATCCTTATCATTCTTTCTAGGTAAAATTAGCCTAAAATTACCAGAGAAAAAACAAAATTAAGAAAATGTCAGTAAAACTGACTCGCTCACTCTTAAAAAGAGGGCGTGTCAGTATGATATAGGGGCGACAGGTGGTGTGGAACACTACCACGAGACAAACACCAATTAGAACTTCCCTATCAGAATCCCCCCAGAGAGAGCTGATACCAACGGGGCGATGCAGCCTCTACTACTACTACTAGAGGACGCCACGGACAGCAGCGCCCCTAGCGGTCATACCTTAATTAAAATTCAGTAAATACATCTTGTCCTGCAAGGGGGGGAAAACAAAACACTAGGTAAAAAAAAGGGGGGTTTCATAGGGCGACACGAGCCAATCACCCAGAAATAGATTTTTTTCCTTCGTCAAAATCCCTTTTCTGGCTCAGCTCGTGTCGGCCTATGAAAGAGTACCAGAGAAACAGACAAGATGGAAAAGGAAACAATGAAAAACAGTTTAAAAATGATGGATATAATATAAGTAAATCAAATACAGCATACAAATAAGCACTTAAACTAACTTATTATAACAGTAAAATAATAGAATGTTAGTAAACTTAAAGTACTTAAATGGTAAATAAATAAAATTACAGAGATGCATGTAAAATAAGGCAAAATTTGGGATTTACTTAATTAGAAATACATAATTACAAAATATATACATACATGTGTCCTACCCTAGCATAAAAAGAAGGGTAGGTACACTGAAATCCATCAATTATACAATTATTTCCAAATATATACAAACACATTGTGACTGAAGTTCATCACAAACACAAAATGGTGAATATACAAACATATTGTGTCCTACCCCTAGCATAAAAAATAAGGGTAGGTACACTGAAGTACATATCAGTACAAAAGTGGTTGTCCTAGCAAAAAAAATAAGGGACAATCCACTATATGATACAACGGCTAAGGCTATGATGTTGAGTAGCCTGACGATGGTTGAGGCATGTTGGTTGAAGTAGGTAGAAAGGAGACCTGGATCAATACTACAACTACTAAACAGTATCAGGGGAAAACTATGTTTCCCGCTGCTACTGCTGGAAAACTTTAAAGATTCCAAGGACTTTAAATAATGCCGTTTAAAGACTGTCGGGGATTTCCATCCAGTATACTTCCTAAGATCCTCAAAGTTCATATGTTGGAAATAATTAATTGAGGTGGCTACTCCCCTGATATCATGTGCTTTTGGGAATGACTCAGGGTTGGCTTGTTTAATGAAGTAAAGGATTTGCTGTCTAATGCCTTTAACTGATAAAGTACCCACCTTTTTTCTCTCATAAAGAGAGCACCTGAGGATCTAGAAGAAGTACGAGAAAGAAAGGCTCTAAGAGTTGATACTGGGCAGAGAGAAGGATCCTGTGGAAGTGGGATAACCTTCCAAGGAGCCCACCTTGCAAGAGGATCTTCATTTTTTTGGCATAAAAAGCTACGATCCGGGAGCAAGTAGAACTTCTCCTGATGGGAGGAATTCACATGACCCGCATCCCTGGATAGAGCCGACAGTTCTGAAATTCTAGCTCCTGAGGCTAGGCTTAATAAGAATAATGTCTTCCTCAGGAGCATAATGAACGTACAAGATGAGTTGTCAGTATCTGAAGCTAGTTTGAGGACATCATTTAAGAACCATGAAACTGTAGTAGGCCTCTGAGAAGGTCTAAGTCTAGCACAGGCTTTAGGGATAGATGTGAAATAAGATTCAGTCAAATATATCTGAAAACCTACTTGAAAGATTTTCTTCAAAGCCGATTTGTGAGTGGTAATCGTGCTAGCTGCTAAACCTTTTTCAAACAAGGATCTGAAAAAGGATATAGCCAAATTAACTGTCATGGTTGTGGTGTTCGATTCTCTCAAGAAAGATGCTAATTTTTAACAGCTGAGTCATATTGTCTAATGGTTGACTCTCTCTTATCTGATTCTAGGAAGAGAATGTTCTGTGGATCAATGTCAGCATCTTTATTAGCCGCAAACTTCATGAAGTCCATAAAGTTAGGGTCTGGAGAGTTCTTGAGGAAGCGAACACAGTCCTCATTTGTACTGATTGTGACAGTTTGGGATTGGGATCCGTTGAGGTCGGAGACCAATTCCAAAAGAAGAGGATACCAGTTGCTCTTGGGCCCAATCCGGTGCAATCAGAGCTACTATCCCTTTGAAAGACCTTAGTTTTGTCTAGGACTTTCAGAGAAGATTCACTGGAGGAAAAATATAAATCCTCCTCCACTGATTCCAATCTAAACGACAGGGCGTCCGTGGCATAAGCCAGAGGGTCCAGGTTTGGGGGCCACATAGCAAGGGAGCTTGTGGTTCGCTTGTGAGGCGAAGAGATCCACTTGGAGACCTGGGACTCTCCGGCTTACCCACTGGAATGACCCGACGTCCAGAGACCACTCTGATTCCAGAGGAACTGACCGGGACAGGGCGTCTGCTATCACATTTCTTACTCCTGCCAGGTGAGTGGCAGACAGATGCCATTTGTGTTTGTTTGCTAATGCAAAGATGGCTATCATGACATGGTTCACATGCTTGGATTTGGACCCTCCTCTGTTGATGCAATGAACTACCACTGCACTGTCCAAAACTAGCCTTAGATGAGACTTCTTCGGGGGAAGCAGTCTCTTCAGAGTAAGAAATATGACAATTTGTCGAAAATTGCATTTTTCCTAACTATACAAACCTGAGGTCCTTTTAACAATAGGAAGTAGCTAGCGCAGCTGGCCCAACGGTCGTAAGCTTCGAACAGAGGGGAGAACGTTAGTTAACTGCTTGTCCGATCGTCGCGCGCCGCGCGACTGGGAGGTAAACAAATCACTTTTGCTTTTTGGCCCATGCAAAAAATACGCAGAGTGAGGGGTGGCATGAGGAGGGACTTTATGTTAAAGGACCTCAGCGGTTTGTATAGTTAGGAAAAATGCAATTTTCGACAAATTGTCATTTGTTCCGATACGTAATACAAACCATCGGTCCTTTAACAATAGGAAGACTCACTTCTTGGTGGGTGGAATCTGAGTCTTTTGATGAACAGACTGGTGTTCGTCCATCCCTGGAATGCCTCCCTGGTCGTAAGAGCGAGGGAGGGATCCAAGCCTCTGTCCGATTGATCGGGGTGTGCACCGCAGGATCAATGGTCAGACCTCTGGGCCGAGTACTAAGAGAGAGGCAAGCGTATCTCTTCGTACCAGCATTGTAAGAACTTTTTCCTTTACATGAGGCAAATGTAAAGTAATGGGTTTGTCTCATGTTGGCATCCACTTTCCCCTTGTTGGAGAAAGTGGTGGATATTTACTCCTATCTCTAGTTAAAGAGATAGGATGGAGCTCTGTTGAATAGCTTACCTGCATCGGACTCCTTTCCAGCAAGGTAACGACCGTATCCCTCTGCCCACAGGTAGAGGTAGAAAAAGATGGTGAAGAGAAGCCAGTCACTCTCTCATTCACGCATTCATTCTCCCAGTCATAACCAGGAATTCGATGCTGTTCTGCCTGCTCGGGTGCTGCGGGTAAGCTTACACACGTGTTGAGCAGCCACCACAGGTCCCAAGGAAAAAGTATCCTCCAAGGACTTGTGGGCAATATGCCGAAGGTAGAAGGACGTGAAGGTGGTCTGGTTGGCCCAGACACCTGCCTTCAGGACCTGCGCCACGGAGAAGTTCTTACGGAACGCTAAGGAGGGTCCGATACCTCTGACTTCGTGGGCTCTCGGACGGAGCGTACGGGTGTCGTCGCTACCATCAGCTTCGTACGCTCTCCTGATCACCTCACGTAGCCAGAAAGAAAGCGTGTTCTTGGAGACTTCTTTCTTGGTGACCCCAGTGCTAACGAAGAGGCGTCGACCACTCAGGCCTGAGATGTCGAGTTCTCTTCAGATAGCGCCGTAGCGCCCTCACAGGACAAGCAGCATCTCATCCGCATCGTTATCTGTAAAGTCCAGCAGGAGGGGATCGTGAAAGACTCGAACCTGTCGTCAGGGATCGATACGGTATTCTGAGGTCGTTAGCTACGAAGTTCGGGACGAAATAGAGCGCCCCTCCCCTCACAGATCCCCAGCCTCTGGTATGATTTAACATCATAAGAAAGGCATGTAGTTCCCCTACTCTCTTCGCCGATGCCAGGGCCAGCAAGAAGAGGGTCTTGAGGGTAAGATCCCTGTCTGACGACTCTCGGAGTGGCTCGAACGGTGTTCGAGTCAGACTCCTAAGGACGAGAGTCACGTCCCACGCAGGGGGCCTGAGTTCCCTGGGTGGGCAAGACCTTTCGAAGCTCCTCATTAGCAAGGATATCTCGAACGAATTCGTGATGTCCAGTCCCCTCAGTTTTAGGACGAGAGCCAGAGCGGCTCTATATCCCTTAACTGTGGGTACTGAGAGGAGCTTCTCTCGGCGAAGAAACACGAGGAAATCCGCTACCTGCTGAAGAGTGGCTCTGAGAGGAGACAAACCCTGTCTACGACACCAACCACAGAAGACGGCCCACTTCCCCTGGTACACAGCTGCAGAGGACTGTCTGACGTGTCCAGCCATCTCTGTTGCTGCGCTACGAGAAAAGCCTCTCGTTCGCAAGAGATGGTGGATAACAGCCAGCGTGAAGTTGAAGGGACTGGACTGCGCGGTGGTACCGTTCTACGTGTGGCTGGGCTAGAAGGTTGTGCCAGTTGGGTAGCTCTCTCGGTGCGTCTGCAAGAAGAGCCAGCAGGTCCGGATACCAAACGGCTTGAGGCCGTTTGGGAGCCACCAGGATCATTCTGAGATTGGGAGTGACCACCCGCGCTCGACTGATCACTTTCCGAATCAGACAGAAGGGAGGAAAGGCGTAAGCGAAGAGGTTGTCCCAGGGGGTGTTGAAGAGCGTCCTCTGCAGCTGCCCATGGGTCCGGCACGGCCGAGAAGAACACCTGGATCTTCCTGTTGTGCCGGGTGGCGAACAGGTCTACGACCGGTCGCCCCCACAGGTTGAAGAGCCTTTCCGCCACATCTTGGTGTAGAGACCATTCGGTCCCTATCACCTGATCCCGACGGCTGAGCTTGTCCGCTACTACATTCCTCTTGCCTGGAATGTAGCGTGCTGACAGCTCTATCGAGTGAGCCGTGGCCAACCCCTCGTGCACCTGCACCGTCAACTGATGGAGCGGAAGAGACACTAGCCCCCCCTGCTTGTTGACATATGCCACTACTGTGGTGTTGTCGCACATCACCACCACTGAGTGGCCACCAAGCGGTCCCGAAACTCTTGGAGAGCGTTAAAGCCGCCTTGAGTCCAGGACATTGATGTGAAGGTGCTTCTCGTGATGGTCCCACACACCTGCAGTCAGCAACTCCTCCAGGTGTGCGCCCCATCCTCGGTCGATGCGTCTGAGAACAGAAGCATCTCCGGGGGGGGAGTGCGTATGGGCACTCCTCTTAAGAGGTTCTTGTTCGTCGAGCCACCAGGCTAGGTCCTGCCTCACCTTGTCCGTGATAGCCACGGGAAAGTAAGGAGGATCCTTGGCCTGAGACCAACTCTCCCTTAGCCTCCACTGGAGAGACCGCAGGTGGAAGACGCCCGTGAGGGACTAACTTCTCGAGTGACGACAGATGGCCGATCACGACTTGCCATTGCTGTGCTGCCTGTTCCTGCCGCGACAGGAACCGGCCGGCTGCCTCCCTGAATTTGCTGATACGCAAGTCTGCGGGAAAGACTTGCCCTGCTACCGTATCTATCAGCATACCCAGGTACTTCATCTTCTGCTTGGGTTCGAGATCGGACTTCTCGTAGTTTATCACGATCCCCAGATCGACGACAAAACTTGAGGAGTCGATCTCTGTGCCTGTAGCAACTGCGAGCGGAGCTCGCCAGGACCAGCCAATCGTCGAGATACCTCAGAAGACGTATCCCGTTCGAATGGGCCCAAGCCGACACCAGAGTGAACACTCGCGTGAACACCTGTGGGGCGGTTGAGAGACCCGAAACAAAGTGCCCTGAATTGGTACACCGTCCCGTCGAACGATGAAGCGGAGGGTACTTTCTGGAGGACTGATGGATGGGTAGTTGAAAATACGCGTCCTTTCAGGTCCACCGAAAAGCATGAAATCGTTCCCCCTGATCGAGTCGAGCACTGAGCGTGCCGACTCCATCGTGAACCGCGTCGTGCGAACGAAGCGGTTCAGGGGAGAGAGGTCTATCACCGGGCGCCAGCCCCCCGATGCCTTCTCCACTAGGAAGAGGCGGCTGTAAAAGCCTGGTGACTGGTCCTCCACGATTTCTACAGCTCGTTTCGCCAGCATGGTCTTGATCTCCTGTCGAAGTAGCGTTGTCCTTTGCTGATCCCCGGACATAGGTCTGTAGATGGACCGGTTTGGAGATGAGGGGGGGCCGAGACTCGAAGGGTAGTAGATATCCCTCCCAAGAAGGAAGTCTACTATCCAGTCTCGGCGCCGTAGCGCTGCCAAAGGTCGGCCCAATGGCTCGCCAGGCACCCCCCCCACTTCCGGCAGCAGGTGAGGGGGAACGCCGTCCCTAGCGTTTCCCTCCTCGTTTCGACTTCTTCCCAACACCTCCTCGAAGGAAGGTGGGCTGGGAGGAGGGCTGGTTGCGGCCTCCTCTCGCAGAAGTCGAAACAACTGGAGTCTTCACACGGTGCTTGGACGGTGCAACCGTCTTCGCCGCCGTGGAAAGCGCTAGCCAAGCTCTTTGGTTTGGCGCAGTTACTCGAGGTTGCCCAGAAACCTTCGAGACTGCCTGGTGGACTAAGCGGTCACTCTCGTCAGTGCGCCGCCGTTCCACCGCAGCGTCCACCATCTCTCCAGGAAAGAGAGCTGGGGAACTCCTAAGAGGTCCATTTCTTAGCCCGAGTGCCGCCTCACGCCCAGCCCCCTTGGTCACTCGGGTAAGGACTGCGTCCCTACGCCGAAGAACCAAGTTGGCCCACAGGTTAGCAGTCTGATGGGCGAGGTAAGAGATTGCTCTTCCTCCAGACTGGCACAGTCTCCTAAAAGAAGCGTCGTCTTCGAGAGCAGAACTCCGGAGCCGGCCGCTACCTTGGATATTGTGAGGGACCACAAATCCAACCAGGAAACTGCCTGGAATGCTGCCATAGCGGTAGATTCCAGGGCAAGTGCCTCCTGCTGCGAGAACCATAGGTTCTCCGACAGGAGCTGCTGCAGGGACACACCTGGAGTCAGCCTCGCTAACTCCGGGTTAACCTGTTTCGGCAGTATCGGGTCTTCTGATGGCACGTAGAAACCGCCTCTGCCGCTGTAGAGGAGGAGGAAGCAGCTTAGAGGACCGTCCGGATTTTAGCGAGTCCTCCCGTCCTGAGACGAGATTCTCCACCTGATCCAGGACTGAGTCCGCAAGCTCTGATCGTGGCAACCCCATCATCATTTTGGGCTCCCTCTTGGGACCCCAAAATGACTCGAGCCGGGACGTGGGCTCCGATGGTGGGGTAGCGGCGATCCTTCCGCGAGGCCATTATGCAGACGCATCAGCTTAATGACTTCCGCGAAGTTCCTCTGTATCTCGGGGCGTCACAGCGTATTGTGGAGTAGGACCGGATCCAGTCCCTCCAACAAGAGCATATCCCTCGATACTCCTCCTTCATTTTGAAGGAGGAAACAGCGACAGACCCCTGACGGTCGCCTCCAACTACTTGCGCGTACGTCCTGGTCGGTACCCTAAGACCGTGCCTGAGCCGGTTTACGGCGTCATAGCCGGGTCACGAGACGGCGCACCCCTCGTGATCGCTCCTTGGTACCTCGCTCCTCCCGGTAATAGCCCGAGGAGGTTGAAGGTATAGGAGAGGCAGACCTGACGCTCCCCCCACCCAACGCTCGCTGGCAGGACCAGCGTGCGTAGAGGGCTGCTGCCGATCGTCAACCCGCGGTGACGGTCTAGCAGTAGGCCTAGCGTCGCCGCTCGCCTGGGGCGATTGGCTCGGCTGAGAACGTCGAGACCGCTCTCTAGCGTCAGGCGAGCTGCCGCTGGTCACCGTCCTTCCCCGCCCCGGTTTCCAACCCCCATCGGGAGCGGCGGACGGGTGACCTGCTAGGCTACCGCTTTGCGTCGAGACCGGCCAGCGTCCTCTCGGCGCTTCAAACCCTGTACCAGCCGTGGCTGGTACCGGCGGCCGTGGGGACTCCTTCCTCGCCTCAACCCGTGGCCGGTCAGTGACCGTCACGTCAGCCCGAGCAGCCGGTTGGTCGCTGCGAGAGCGTCCACTGGCCTGGCGAGAGTCGTGTGCACGACTCTCGCCAGTCTTCTGCTCCGTGCCGCTGTCTTGACGGCGAGCGAGCTCGTCGTCGAAACTTTGGCTGGACGGTCCTCTTTAGAAGAGCGTCCACTCGGTGCTTCTCGCGCGAACGAGAAGCAGCCGAGACGGAACCTGGTTTAGCGGCAGAACCACTAGCACCAGGTGAGGACGCACCAGCCGAGGCTGATGCACTCTGGTCCCCGTCGACTTCTTCTTTGCAGAAGAAGCGACGGGCCCCCCCCGCACCCGAAGGAACAGGAGGACCAGCAGAAGAGCTCCCCAGCTCGCCTGAGCGAGCCGGGCCCTTAGAAGATCCCGAAGGAGTCTTCTTAGGGGGGAGGAGGCAACCTTCTTCTTCTTCGGCTGTTTGGCCTTAGAAGTCGAAGGGGAAGGAGAGGCTGCAGACGACGAAGAAGACGATGAAGACGATGACGACACCTTCTCCTCTTCCTCTTCTTCTTCGCCAGGCTCCGCAGGACAGACGTCAGGTCTTCCATCCAGGAGAGCCGGGGCAGTTGCCGAAGCAACAGGGCCCGACTGCACCTGTCCGGAAGGACCTGAGACTGTTACAGCAACACCAGCAGCGGGAACGGCAGGAACAGGTCCGGAACAGCAGGAACAGCAGAACATCTGAAAAGTAATGTGTACCTGAAACGGAAAGAGTCGCTGGAGCGGCCACAGGTACGGCAGGCACGGCAGGTACTACGGGAGAGCCAGGCGTCCTGTCGACAGTCACCGTCATCCGTGGCACTGGCGGCAGGTCCCAGGTGGTACTCTTGGGGCAGCGGAAGTCCGGGGTCGGCAAAGGAAAAATCCAGGTGGTGGTGGCATCGTCCTCTTTGGAACGGCGGCAATTGGTTTTTGTACTGCCACCGTGGGTGTCACCGACATTATATGAGGCGTATATACAAGATGTTGGTGGCATCTCATACGCAGGGGTAGTTAATGTGGTCGTCGTGGTGGTCATCGCACCATGAGTGACCACGGCCGACCCCGCCAACCGCTGTAGCAACCCCTGGTAGCTGGGCACTCCCTGCAGTCCCAGCGACTCCCACACCTGTCCCAAGTCGTCCTTCGCTGCTGGCACACCTGCGGAAGCAACAGTCGGGTTAATAGGAGGGGCTTCCCCGCGCCTGGGGGGCGAATACCCCCCCCAGAGCAGACAGAAGACCCCGAATACAGCTGTACGTCCGGGTAGCGGGCGCCCTCCTCCACACTCGACGGAGGATCGAGAGAGGAAAAGGACTCCGCTACCCCCCCCCCGCAGGGGAAGGCGCAAACCGTGGGGGCTGGCCGGGAGGCAGGAAAGAGGACGAAGTGTCCCGTCACCAAAGGAGTCACTGGACTTTCCGATGACTTCTTGGCCGGCCTAAGTCTCTTCCTGCCCTCGTACAGCACCCCACTGCGCCTCGGACCAATTCATACAAACCATACATGGCTCGTTGCGGGAGCCACTCCTCGCCCTCGACAACGAGAACAAACCTCGTGGGGGTCCACCTCAACAAAAGACCTGAACCCCCACATTTACGTCCCTCCAGCCCGGGACACACTCTACGGGCGACTGGAGGGCGCGGCGGTGAAATCTCAAACTTCCTCTAATTCACAATCATTGCAAATCAATTGAATAGAGAAAAAAGTACTTACAATCACTCCTGATATACAGAAAGAGAAAACAAATACTCAAAGATGAAGCAAACGACAAGCGGGCAGAGCAATGGCGAACACGTCCTTCCCACACACGGCCGAAAGCAAAAGTGATTTGTTTACCTCCCAGCCGCGCGACGATCGGACAAGCAGTTAACTACCGTTCTCCCCTTGTTCGAAGCTTACGACCGTTCCAGCTGCCGCTAGCTACTTCCTATTGTTAAAGGACCGATGGTTTGTATTACGTATCGAACAAACTGCCATTGCTTCCAACACGTTTATGTGGAGCTGGCGAAATTGAACTGACCAAGTCCCCTGAACCTGTTTGAACTGAGAGTATCCCCCCCACCCGGACAGGGAAGCATCCGTGTGAATGGTTAACACTGGGAGGGGATATTGAAGGGGTACCTTCTTGGCTAAGTTTCTTTACTTTTGACCAAGGCCGTAGTTGGTTGCGGAGGATCTGTGGAATTACTGACAACTTGTCTCGATATTTGGAGTTGCTCTTGACCGCCAAATTCGATTTATATCTTTCAGCCTTGCTTTCAGAAGGATATCTGTTACCGAAGCAAACTGAAGAGACCCTAGGATTCTCTCCTGGTTTCTTCTTGATGTCTGTTTGCATTTGAGGAATTGCCTGACAGATTTTGCTATTTCCTTCCGTTTGGCCACTGGAATTGAATGTAGATTGTGGGAAGACAAATCCCATTGGATTCCTAGCCACTGAAAATGAGATTCCGGAGTAAGTCTGGATTTCGTTTTGTTTATCTGGAACCCAGATGTTCCAGAAAGTGAACTACCTTTTTGGTAGCTTCGAGACATTCCTCGACTGTTGGTGCCCAGATCAACCAATCGTCGAGGTATGCCGCTACCATGATTCCCTGAGCTCTCAATTGTTGTACAACCACTTCTGCTATCTTTGTGAATACCCTGGGGGCTACATTCAGACCGAAGGGCATCACTTTGAATGAGAATGTCTGATTTCCTAGCCTGAATCCTAGGAATGGGCGGAAGTGCCTGGCCTATAGGGAAGTATGATAGTAAGCGTCTGTAAGATCGATGGAGCATGTGACGGCTCCACGCGGAAGTAGGGTCCTTACTTGCGAGAGGGTAAGCATCTTGAACTTGTCGCAGCGAATGAAAGAGTTTAGCTTTGACAAGTCTAAGATTACCCTTCTTTTTGTTGAGCCTTTCTTTGGCACGCTGAATAAGCGCCCTTGAAATTTTAGATGTTTGACTCTCGCAATAGCTCCTTTCTGAAGGAGTTCTTCCGCTAATCTATCAATTCCTTTGACGGTACGTGATGAAATGATTTGATTGGAGGGGGATCTTTGATCCAACTCCAGCCTAATCCTTTGGACACTATGCTCTGTGCCCAATTGCTGAACCCCCACCTGTGGCGGAAGAGGAACAGCCGCCTATCCTACCTGGGGAGCCCTCATTACTGATGGGCGGGTTGGCCACCACGCCCTCCTCTGAACTGCCTACTCCTCGTGCCCCTTCCTGCGCCACGCTGACGAAAGTAACCTCTCGCCCTACCCCTCGGTTGAGAGTAGCCTTGAGCCTCATAAGCAGGGTTAAAGGCCGGCGAGATAGCGTAGGAAGTAGATGGTTGAGATTGCTGGGGCACCAGGAGGAAAGGTTGGTTCTGTTTAGATGTGGAAGGTTGTCCCTGTTGGGTAACTGGGACTGCCTGCACAAACTGCTGCTGATGTTGAAAGTTTTTTATAAGGCTGGAACCTCTTACCAGCCTTCTTTGGTTTCTTGCCAGCAGTGGGAACGGATTCCTGTTTCCTCTTAGAGGAAATACCCCACCTAGCTCTAAGGCTCTGGTTGAGTCTAGCAGCTTCGTGTGGACTTCGTTCACTGCGGACTCTGGGAAGAGATCCGCTCCCCACATGCTCGCAGCCAAGAGTCTATTAGGCTCATGCCTGATTGTACACTCTTGAAGGACATGCTTCCGGCAGTTCCTCCTGGCCTGGAAGAAGTCAAAAGCGTCTGACAGAACCGTCTGAAACTGAGATTTCGCCAGAATCTTGAACAGCGGTTCCGTAGCGTAGGAAAGAGCAGCCATTTCCGTAACGATGAGAGAGTTGAGGGACCTGCCAAACCTAGTTCGCGCATCGAGAACTCTGCCTGGATTAGGGAATCCGGCAGCCTAGGTAATTTCTCACCGAACTGGTCCATGGCGCAGTCCGGCTTGAGTTTACCCAGCGTGAATGTAGCTGGCAGGTTTGTCCCACAACTCTCCGAAGGCGGGGAAGAGTGGAGAAGTAGACTCCGACTCCCTCAACTGTGGAATGGGCTCATCCTTGAGGACTGCCTGAAGAGCCTTCTCCACCAATTTCGTGGCGAACGGAAGAGAGACCTCCTCTTCCGTCGCGAAAATAGTGAAAGGGACTCTTGTAGGCCTGAGTTTAGTGTTAGTACACTCCCAGTCCTCAAGGCAGTGAACCCATTCTCGCTGGGCGTGATCTCTACTGTAGAGAACTGACTCCTTCGAGATCTTGTCCTCTCTCGTGAGAGCCGTTGGCGTCAGCCTAGCATACCCGATGAAAGGCTGCGTCAGACCCGGAGGGTAGAACTCGAAGTCCTCAATCCTTCGAGTACCCAAACTCCGGGATCGAAATCATCCCGTCCTTAAAAGGAGCGTAGGCCGCTACTCTCCATGGATTCTCCATAGAGAAAGCTGGCAAGGAGTCGTAAGGCGGAAGTTGGAGAATCCCCGTGCTAGATGCAGGGGAGACTGGGGGAGGAGCCTGCGGTTAGCCCAGCCACTCGGTCCTCATTCTCTCTCATTCTATTAGAGAGGTCCTGGATAGACTGTCCAGTTTGAGACAGACGTTCGATAATTGCGCGAACATCTGCTCAAAACGTGTTCCCAATGCTGAAATTTGGGAACCTACCAGCACACCCCTACCTGTTCCATCACCCCTGGTGAGACAGAAGAGGGAACGCAGGTGCTGGTGCTTGCCACCCCTGCCGGCATAGCCGGAGAGGAGGCAGCGGAGGCGGAGAAGGCAGTGACTCGGTGGTAGCGCGAGCCTTCTCCTTCGAAGCCTTGCTTCTGGAGCTCTTCGACTGGGAAGAGCTCGGCTTTGCCTTCACCGCATCGGCATATGAAGTCGACGACTTCCTGGCCGAAGAAGACGAAGACGACTTTCTAGAAGTCGACTTAGATAAGGTCTTCGGTTCTCTCTTTCCCTTCTCCTTAGGAGGTACAGAGAGAGCGGGAGGGCGGCTAGGGATCTCGGATCCCGCAAAGCCTTGGAAAGAGGCGGAAGAAGAAGGGCCAAAGTGAAGGGACAGGAGAAGATCCAGGAGCACCCAAGGAAAGACCTTGGGCGGGCGCCCGACAAACCTACCTCAAACCAACAAATCCTCGCTAACTACCGCCATTGGCTCAAGGTTCAGGTCCAGGGCAGCGACGTCCGGAACCGACTCCTGGGAGGCTACGACCCCAAACGATTGCTGGAGGTCTTGCTGGATGGAGGCTATCAATGGGGCAGCGGACAAGGGATCGACGTAGCCCGTCGACTTGCCCGCGGGGAAGATCTGGATGGCCAGCTTCCTATCTAAAATGTAGGGCTGGCCCTTGGCGGCGTTTTTCCCAAAGCCGCCCACCCACGCTTTCAGGGTGGCGAGGGCGACTTCCCTCACACCGCTAGCCTGAAAGAAAGGTGAGATTAGCTACCAATTGTGGGACAGGGTTAACAAACTTACGACTAGAAGTTGTTAGTAAATCATAAGTAAGCCTATAATGGACATACCCCCCATCTCCCAGCTGACCGACCAGGTCGTAGCATATAGCGCAGGCTTCGGGGTGCCAGACGATCGTCTCATTGTACGACGTGGCACACGGGGCGTGAGACCTGCACTCGTCATGTCCACAGGGGTCGTAGAGCGTCGCATTACAGGCTGGGACCTGGCCAGTTGGTAGCCTGTAAGTGAAAAAGTACATGAGTACAGAGTAAACACTTACAGCCTAACATATGCTCCGCTGGTGCCGGAGCGATAAAGTTAGATAAAGCCAGAGCCCCGCTAAAATACGTGTGGTAACCAGGTTGGAAGATAGGCTATGGCTCCGCCAATGGCGGAGGCACAAAATCAACCAACTAGGAGTGGTGGTAATGGAAACCACGACGGACAATGGCGGGGATGGTTGATAAAAATAATATAATAACACACAAATCATTGTAAAATATCTTATAATTAGGGTATATATCCTTAAAATAACAAAATTAAAACAACTCTCTCCGCCCGTCTACTAGAAGAGTGCGTAGGTAAGGGTAAGCTCCCTTCCGGTAGCGGGGGAGAGATATAAAAGGATTATAGTAGGCAAGCAACCGACCACTCATAGCGCCCACCCTGCCCGCTAGCGGAGCCAATATCCTATAACCAAAGGGGCCCCCGGCTGCGACGGAAGGCTCCTTACGTATCTGGAGGGAGGTGGCTGAGCAATGGGAGGGGGGGAGGAAGGTCCCGGCGAAACACGGCGGGAGAGCAGAGAAAAGGGGGGAGGGATGGCCTACTCCTCCCCGCCTCACCAACTACCCGCATGGAGACCCGGTACCTCATAGTGGTCGCCCTATACCCCCTGCTGGGGGGACCCCCCGGTCACCTCCGAGAGTGTAGAGAAGGCGATGAGGTGTTATAACAACCAAGGGGTCCCCCAGCCCCTCCCTACATCAGAGAGGGAGGGAATGGGCAGGGTAACGGTGTCGATAGGACACGTGACCCGGCAAGTGGCCTAGGCCGCGAGCAACACAACCGTGGTAGGGCACGTGAACCAAGCTGTACCAATATGTGGAACAAGCACCTAGGCTAGCCTAACACCCTAAATAATAAAAATACATCGAAAGGTGGAAGAGACACTTTTAGTAAAAGAGAAAGAAGCCCAGGAGGAGGCAGACTGTTCCGAGAAACAGGAGCCTACTCGGAGCCAGCGATAGCCGATGTAGAGCAAGAGCCGGGATGCTGGGCTGAAAATAATAATAATAGCCCTAAATACCAAGCTAAGAGAATGGTAGGAGGGCTGAACTAGCTAAAACTCGATGTAAACAATGATGTGATAAAGTAAGCCCATAAGCATAAGAAGTCCCAGTATGGAGGACCGGGAATTCTTACGAGGCGGCATGGCCGCCACGAGACAACCGGGGAACCGTATATGACCTATAAAAAGGAAAATACTGGTACCCGGAAGACAAAAATACGGTAAAATGTTACTTATGAGTTACTTAACTTAGCCGTGGCAATTGCAGAGCGTTCCATGATGAAGGTGCGGATAAATCGCAAGAAAAGCACAAGCACAAGAAAATGGCGACTTGTCGCTGGCGCTAAAAATTAAGGATGTCCGCTAGGGGCGCTGCTGTCCGTGGCGTCCTCTAGTAGTAGTAGTAGAGGCTGCATCGCCCGTTGGTATCAGCTCTCTCTTGGGGGGATTCTGATATGGGAAGTTCTAATTGGTGTTTGTCTCGTGGTAGTGTTCCACACCTCGCCCCTATATCATACCGACACTTCTTTTTAAGAGTGAGCGAGTCAGTTTTTACTGACATTTTCTTAATTTTGTTTTTCTTTTCTTGGTAATTTTAAGGCTAATTTTACCTAGAAAGAATGATATTAAGGATACTTTCATAGGCCGACACGACTGAGCCCAGAAATGCATGTTTATAAAATATTTTCTGTTCAGAGAAATTTTATCTTTCATTCCACAAAGAAATTTTATCTTTCATTCCACAAATATGTGCATACACTCGTGTTACACCCTGTAGCCATCAAACAGCAACCCTTGATTAAAGCAGTAGGTTTTTCTTGAAAAAAAAAAAAAAACATATGAAATAGACTTAAACGAGAACGTTACCTTTCATATTTCTTATCCTTTCAGCTACTTATAATATGCTTATGGTAGTGGGTCTAGTAGGTATACATGTGAAACTAATTTGAATCAATTTCTATTTAGAAGAAATGAATAGCTACAAAAAGATCAACCTAAGAAACCTTTAAGGAAAGTAAGCCTGCCTTAATGTATTCGTCAGTTTTGACTCCCACAGCTTTCCAAGGTGTCCAAATGAAACAGGATGATATGCAAGCAATTTGATAAAAAATAAGACTGAATTATATTAGTTTGATTTTTTTATGATTGCTTTATGACTTTGAATAGCTAGGTCTGAGTTAATTAAGTTAAGCAATTATGAAAAGGATAAGAAGAAAGCCGAACATGGCTAATAAAACAAGAATAACGGGAATAGTCAAATAAAGCAGATTAATATGTATATTATATAATATATATATATATATATATATATATATATATATATATATATATATATATATATATATATATATATATATATTAATCTGCTTTATTTGACTATTCCCGTTATTCTTGTTTTATTAGCCATGTTCGCCTTTCTTCTTATCCTTTTCATAATTGCTTAACTTAATTAACTCAGACCTAGCTATTCAAAAGTCATTAAAGCAATCATAAAAAAATCAAACTACAGTGGTACCTCGAGATACGAAATTAATCCGTTCCGAGGCGGCCTTCGTATAATGAGTTTTTCGTATCTTGGAACACATTTTACGTGTAAAATGGCTAATCCGTTCCAAGCCCTCCAAAAACACCCCATTAAATTTCATAATAAAGCTAAATTGACCTATAAACAATGAAATACTACAACAATTTGGACCATTCAATACCTAAATTAAGAATAAAAATTGAAAACCTGTAAATAAAGTGTATATTAGTGTACAAGAAATATTATTACTGTAACGTAAAATGTGGAAGCTTACCTTTCGATTGAGGCTATCTCCTGATAGTGGCGGCAGAGGAGGAGGAGGACAAACGGCAGATAACGTACGTATGTACGTACACTTAACTTTACGAAAACACAAAAAATTTAAGGAAAACCATAAAACTAAAATTTACGAAACACCTTAACAAAACTGTAACACTTAACATACAAAAATCTAGAAAATTACGTAAAAAAAAATGTTTATTTTTTTTTTATTTTTTTTTATTTTTAACTTTTTTTTACTTTTACGTAGGCTTTTTTTTTTTTTTTTTTTTTTCCAGAATTTCAACTTCATCACCGCTTTCAACGTTCTGTTTTTCATCACTTGGTTCTTCCTTTTTGCTTTCAACTTTCTGTTTTTTATCACTTGGTTCTTCCTTTTTGCTTACTCCTGCTAATGCTGAAGGCCTCTTTAAAAAATAACGATCCAAGGAAGATTACTTCTGCCTACTTTTCACAATGTTCTTGAAACGACTCAAGCAAACTTCATCGAACTGCGCAAATCATACGACCTGTGTGAGCCTTTTCGGGGTGTCTTTTTTCGATAAACAATTGCACTTTATGAAAAGCGCCTCAGAATATCCTTAATTTCTGCCGTTGTCGTAGGCTCCTCCTCCTCTTCCTCGCCGCTGCTAGAGAACTCCTCTTGAACGACGTTAAGTTGCATGGCCTCCAACTCCTTCAGGTCATCCGTCGTAAGCTCCTCTTGGTGCTCCTCGAGAAGGTCATTGATGTCGTCCTCGTCGACGACCAGCCCCATGGACTTGCCGAGTGCAACGATCTCATCAAGATCTGGTTCCAAAACAGTTTCGGGATCATCAACTGTTTCTGACTGCAGTACCAGCTTCGCCCACGTCGAATCCCTCGAAGTCTCTGGCGGATACGGCATCAGGCCAGAGTTTCCTCCACGAGGAATTCAAGGTTCGCCTCGAAACCTCCTGCCAAGCTAGGTCAATGAGTCGGATGCAAATGACGATGTCGAAATGCTCCTTCCAAAATTGACGCAAGGTGATTTGTGGTATCGGTGATGTCGAAACATCTCTTGAAAAGATGTTACATGTACAGCTTCTTAAAGTTCGCTATCACTTGCTGGTCCATGGGCTGGAGGAGAGGGGTGGTGTTGGGCGGAAGAAAAAGAATCTTAACGAAGGAATACTCCGCTAGGATATCTTCCTCGAGGCCAGGAGGGTGGGGAGGGGCATTGTCCAACACCAGCAGACATTTCAGGGGGAGGCGCTTCTCTTCCAAATAACTCTTCACAGTCGGGCCGAAACACAGATTTACCCACTCGTGAACAAAAGCCTCGTTACCCAGGCTTTTGCAGTAGCCCTCCACATCACTGGAAGCTTCTCCTTCAACACTTTGTGGGCCTTGAAGGCTCGAGGAGTCTCGGAGTGATACACCAGTAGGGGCTTCACCTTGCAATCCCCACTGGCGTTCGAACAAAGTGCGAGCGTAAGCCTGTCTTTCATAGGCTTATGCCCGGGTAGCCTTCTTCTCTTCCTCCGTGATGTATGTCCGACGAGGCATTTTTTTCCAAAAAAGGCCAGTCTCATCACATTTGAAAACCTGCTGAGAACTGTAGCATTTCCTTTGGTCATCATCTCGTCGAACGTCTTTTTAAAGGCTTCGGCCGCTTTCGTGTCCGAGCTGGCAGCCTCCCCATGATGCACCACCGAATGGATGCCAGTCCGTTTATGAAATTTCTCGAACCAGCCATGCGAAGCCTTGAACTCTGGGGTTGGCGTTGAAGTCCCTTCCCCTCCCTCGTCTTCCGCCTGCGCAATCAATCGCCGAAAATAGCACTGGCCTTGTGAGCGATTGCTGTATCCAGTTACTGTAATCTCCAGCGATTTCTTTGTCTTTTATCCAGATGAGGAGCAGCCGTTCCATCTCGTCCGTGCACATGGCTCCTCTTGCTGGACAAAATAGTGATGCCCTTCGACGGTGTAGTTGCTTTGATGGCATCCTTCTGTTTAAGGATGGTGCCTATTGTCGACGGATTACAGCCATATTCCTTTGCGATCACACTCAATCGCATACCAGCTTTGTACTTCTTTATGATCTCCATCTTTGTCTCCAAAGAGAGCATGCGCTTCTTTCCGTGAATTTCAACTTTCTTGGGACCCATGACTACGTTAATTTACGTAAAGTTACACAATATACAGTCTTCGCACAACACGATAATATGTACTGCAACGAAATCACTAACGAATTTACGTTACTAAACGAAATCGTTGGAGCGAATGAATGCCGATTGCGTACAGTAAAGTTTCGGGTGCGGAGTGGCCGAGCTAAGGGACGCCAGCGCGTACGTATAGAAGATGCATGATGGGAGGGATGCTGTCCAATCAGAGAGAAGGATCTCATGGCTTGGCTAGCATCAGGAACCAATGGAGAGCAGGAGGATGGTGGCTAGTCTACTAGCACCAAGATGGCGGCGTGCGGCAAGAGTTTCAAAATTGTTATTGGGGCGAATCTCGGACTTTCAGAAACCTTTCGTATCTTGAAAACTTTTCGTATGTAGAGCAGTAAAATTTTTCGCATTGGCTTTCGTAACTTGGATTTTTCGTAAGTTGAGCCTTTCGTATCTCGAGGTACTACTGTAATATATTTCAGTCTTATTTTTTATGGAATTGCTTGCAT
This sequence comes from Macrobrachium nipponense, assembly GCF_015104395.2. Taxonomy (NCBI): domain Eukaryota; kingdom Metazoa; phylum Arthropoda; class Malacostraca; order Decapoda; family Palaemonidae; genus Macrobrachium; species Macrobrachium nipponense. The sequence continues at coordinate 90,918,341 of NC_087200.1, read as the reverse complement.
ATCATCCAGTTTCATTTGGATATTAAAGATAATTATTTTGCAAAGTAAGGAAAATATACACCGATGGGTCCACGATTTCTAATTTTATTCTCAACTCTAGCTTCGTGACAGCATACCGAAGATTTTGAAGTTGGCTTTGATGCTGCTCGAGTCTTGACTCAACGTATCGTACTGCACTGGGGTGTAGTCATTTCGTCTCTTACAGCCGATAAATAATACATCAAGGCCATAACATTCTTTGAAAACGATGTTTAGTTAAACTAATTTTGTCCTTTGATCAATAAAATAATTTGCATGACATATTTAGTGGCCCTAAATTGGTCTTTTGATTTTCCCACATAATTTGCCCAGGTCTATTTTCAGCAGTATCCGAGAGAGTATACTCCTGAAAATAGACCTAAGCAAATCATGTGGGAAAATCAGAAGTCCAATTTAGGCCCACTAAATGTCATGCAAATTATTTTATTGATCAAAGGACAAAATTAGTTTAACTAAACATCGTTTTCAAAGAATGTTAACGCCTTGATGTATTATTTATCGGCTGTAGGAGATGAAATGACAACACCCCAGTGCAGTACGATACGTTGAGTCAAGACTCGAGCGGCAGCAAAGCCAACTTCAAAATCTTTGGTGTGCTGTCACGAAGCTAGAGTTGAGAATAAAATTAGAAATCGTGGACCCATCGGTATATATTTTCCTTACTTTGCAAAATAATTATCTTTAATACATTGAATAAGTCTACTCAGTTCTAATGTAATTTATTTCAAGTGTAGCACCTTTGAAAGGAAATATTATTTATTATTAAGTAAATAATCTGGCACCTGCATATGGCAATATTTCCATAATGAACAATGAATTAAGAAACTACGCCAATTCTTCGTTGGCCAATGCTTCTCTGGCCTGGCCTGGAAGACAAAGCGTCATTCCTTCACGCATAGTCAATAAAAGTGGCTTTGCTGTATGCTTCTCAAGATTGCCACTTCATTTTTGTCATTATCGTGATATGCCATTCCTGTGATTTCATTCATATATTTTCTCAATGTGCTTTTTGATTAGTATTGTGATTTTTATTGCTTATAGCATTAGTTACCCTCTATTTTCCAGCATGTTTGCCACTGCTCAGTTACTGTAACTGCTCATTTGTTTTCAGTGTAGTAATTGTAAGTTTTCAGTTTTTTATAATGCAGGCAATTTTATGTGTATTCAGCTTATTAACTTTGTCGTTTTGCACTCTAGTCTGTTGATTATTAAGGTTTGCCACTTAGTTAACCAGTGCACAATAAAATTTGCTGAAATTGTGTTCTGTGCTTGTCTCAGTTGTGTATTTTTTTTTTTTTTTTTTTTTGTACTTACTATCAAAATATGATACTATGGAAATATAAATCATAGCCTGTTATCTAGCAATATTCCGCAGCATCAGGTTGACAAGATCATTAATTGGTAGTTAATTGTTGTTAGGAGCATTTCAGGAGAGTCCCCAATCAATTGCTGTAAGCTAGCACATTTTCAGTAGCTGCTGTAGAGTGAAGACATGTTGCTATGCCTTTGCTGACAGCCAAATTAAAATTTCCCTTATTTTGTGTAGTATCTTTGGTGGTAGTTTTGAAAGACGACATGGGTGTGAATAAAAGCAGCCAAGGAGATGTGAGGGGAGTGATAGTTGTTTGACTGCTTCATGTTGTGTGTTATATCAGTTTGTGTTAAATTGCACATAATTTTTATTTTAACATAGTTCCATAATTGTAATAGTGACAATGTATCCCAAAGCAAGGCTTTTAGGCAAAAGTTGCAGAAATTTCATACTTGTAATGAGTGACCATGTCCCCCAAAGCTTGGCTTTTAGGCAAAAGTTGCAGATAAAGATATGCATAATCTAACCAACATTTTATTAAATAAAACCAGACCAGTACATCACCTCGTACATTCTGAGAAAATAAAAGTTCAATGAATATAGTGAAGATACTTTACACTTCCATTGCATTGTACTCTCATACACTTAAATCATATATTTCACTAAATGTTAATAACTCTGCTGAGCTTCTGGACTCTGTTTAAAAGAATATCACCATGCTTGATTACTGCTTGGTACTGCCAGTTCTTGGAATCTGGTCTGTTAGTTTCAACAATCCCACCAACTTTGTCAATCTTGCAGTGAAGTCGACCAGCAGCAATATAACGAGACAGTTCCCTGAAAGTAAATTCTGGTTAGTACTAACTCTTGAACACAAAATTTATCATAGTCAAGCCTGGGTAAGCAAAAGGGTTAAAATGTCGAAATATTTCAAGTGGTTTTCATCCTCCAAGCACCTCTTCAGCAATTAATTTTTGACTTATTCAAAATATGAATCTGCAAAAATGTAGATTAAAAATGTTGATTGGGGAAAATCAAATGGCAAATTTATACAGTTATCCTAAACTTGTCATAATCTAGTTTAAGCATCAATGATGAATGGAAATACAAGGTTAAGGCTGAAGGCCAGAAGCTCAGACGTATACGGTTATCAAATGCTCAAAGGGAAATTGAGAGTAATGGGTATTGAAGGTGTAAAAGGAGGAAATCCTCAATTTTCAAGGATGAAGTACACTATATACTCCTTGAATTATGAAATTTTTTTTAATCAATTTGTATTTTCCATAGCTAACAAACCTGAGGTTTTACCAATACGCTAATCTTCTAGTGCCATCTGGAAACCAGTTTAAAAATAATCAAAGATTGTAAAGCAAGGAATCTGGCATCTGGCCACTCATGTGTATATGAGGTGGAAGCTGGTCACCGACCAGGCTTGGAACCTCGTGACCTGTCTCTTTCTTCCAACCCAGGATATCGGGACAATTAACGTTAAGACCACAGGTTTGTTAGCTATGAAAAATACTGATTGATTAAAAATTTGTCATTTGTTCATAGGCGAAACACTTTCGGTCTTAACAATAGAATAGACTTATACTTGGAGGGTGGTACATGTATCCTTAACCAGCTGGGGGTTCAACCCACCTGACCACCCTTCCTAGAAGATACTAGGAAGAGTTCTAAAGGAGGTAGAGAATAGATAAGCACGTATCTAAAAAAACTCAGCCTGCTGGGATTAAACACAATGAGATGTCCAGATTCATTGCATTCATGGAAGGTAAAGAGAACACTTGTCTGTTCAAGCAACAAACCATGTAGGCCACAGGGATTTGTTACCACTCCTCCTCTCCATGCCAGAGAGGAGCAAGTGCTTCTGAGAAGCAGATTTGTCCATTGATTTGGAACAAACCAAATAACTGCAACCAGTATGGCTGCCACATTCACCTATCTCGAACCAGTTCCAACCACCCACCAATAATAATAATAATAATAATAATAATAATAATAATAATAATAATAATAATAATAAAAAAGGGGGGGGGGGAGACCAACCAACTCGCTCACTCTCTCTCCCACACATCTTGGGTAAGATACAAATTCTCCTGTCAGGGGCACTGGATGAGCTACACAACTTGTTGGCCAGCCACCAATGGATCCAAGGAAAAAGTGTCCAAGGACCTGTGGGCAATGTCCTTCAGGTAAAAGAAGCAAACTTGGTCTGCCAGAGCCAGGCACCAGCATTCAGAATCGTATGAACAAATAAGTTCTTCAATGCCAGAGAGAAACTCCTTGCTCTTATGTCATGTGCTCTAGCCTGCACAGACTGTGACAGAACTAGGTGCAGAGTATGACTGTTTAATCACCTCGCACACCCACAATGAAATGGTGAACTTGCTGGACCGGCCCATGCTAACAAAATGTCTGACACATACGCCTTAAAGTGAAGAGTTTTTTAGATAGCAGTGCAGAGCTCTTGACGGGACAAAGCAGTTACTCCTGCGGATTGCTGTCCATAAACTCAATCAGGGAGGGAATTGAAAATGAGGTAAATCTGCCATCATGCACTTAAAGATTTTGAGTCTTGGCTATGAATTCCAGGACAAATTCGAAGGCCACAGACCCCGACCCCTGGTGTGTTTAACGTCATAACTCAGGCCATGAAGCTTTGCAACTCTCTTCGAGGAAGTAACGTCCTGATGCAGAGACCACTCCGTACCTAGGACTTGACTCCAATGATTTAGCTTGTCAGCCATCACGACTGTCAACGAGTGAAGACGACTGAAGAAAGGAGTCGTCTTCTCCAATGAACAATTCCTGGACCATGAATAGGAGACCTCTATCTTCTGTCAAAGAGAAGAAGTCTTAACATAGGTCATTCAAAGTCAATGGAAAAGATAATAGGATAACTCAAGGGGATGTCCTACGACAAAATGGCCAGCACAGATAATTCTAAATATCCTGTCAACTTGTGCATTGTCAAAGTAATTGCACTGTAGACAGGGGAGGTTCTTGAGCTGCCCAGGAAATGTGTATCTCCAACAAAGGTGGCCCTATGATGATAGGAAACCTGCCCCTTGACTGAGGAACCAGCATGGCAAAGTTGCTAAGATTAATCTTAAATACTGTGAGATAAAACCACCCAGGAATAAAAGTAGGTTAAGCTAGGAATTGAACCCAACCCAATCCCAAACTCTTGAAGAATGGGAAAAATCTTGCAGAATCAAGAAGTAGAACATGCTCCGATGATTTGAAAAGCATGCCCTAAACACATAAGGTCAAACTCAAGTTGATAGGGGGAAGGTTCACCCATTGTAGACTAGGCTAGTCTAACCTATGAACTTATCCCCTTAGGCTTGCTATGCAAGAATTCAACCACTTAGGCTAAGCTAAGATGGAAAGGAAGGTTCAAACCTTGCAAGCCACTTGCAAGGTTAAAACTCAAGTACTTAGGCTAGGAAGATGTTTAAAGTAGTTTTGAACTAGCTAGGCTAAGGACTCAACCACTTCGGCTAAGCTAAGATGACTGTGTTAGACTGACCAGCTAGAGTAGGCCTGGCTAAGAACTTAACTACTTAGACTACGCTAAGATGGTTAAGGCAGGATTGACTAGCTAGGCTAAGTCTGGCTAAGACTCAACCTCTAGGCTAGAGCTATGGTAGTTATGACAGGGTTCAACTAGCTAGGCTACGCCAGGCTAAGAACTCAACCACTTAGGCTAGGCTAAGTCAAAGGCCAGCAGTTCCTTATCCTTCCTTCGCCTTGAAGCCTTCTTGATCTAGACCCAAGTACCTAACCAGAGTAGGTCTGAATCTCAAGAATGAGACAGGTCAATATACTCTTAGGAACAATTCAAATGTAATTAACAATGAAACAAACAAGAATTCTTCCTACCAGGGAAGGTTTGAAGTCTTGGGAAGAAAGACTTCCAATTCCCACAATGAAGCCCAGATGGCTTGACTGAATTAATCCATTGAGGATGTCCGCCAGTCATTGCTGTGGACAAAAGGCATTGCATAGACGTTCCGAATTACCACTGGGTAGGTTATTCTCTTCCACCAAAACAACTATGCTCTCGAATGATGAAATAAGATCCCGCCTTCACCTTTGACAAGGAAGAAACTGGAACGTGGCCATGCAAAGCACCATGCACGTGGACATGCAATGAAACACATACATGGACTGTGATGAATCATGCCCATGGACTTATGATGAACCAAGCACATGGACGAGCAATGAACCATGTACATGGATGTGCAATGACACATACAGTCATGTGATGTAGAACGATCCAAGAGAAAATGTTAGGGAGAAGACCACTCTTGCCTAGAAGTCTCTTGACCCCTTGCTCTGGAAGGCGCACGACAAAAGTAGGACCTCCATCATGTACACGGCCATGATATGTAGAACGATCCATGCGAGAACATCAGGGAGAAAATCAGTCTTTGCCTAGAAGATAACCTCTGACTCTGGAATACAATCGACAAAAGTACGACCTCCATTGCATACACGGACGTGTGATAGAATATATACACGGCCATATTCATCTTTGGCCCCTAAATCGAAGCCTTTTCATCATGTGACAACCTCTGTTTGACTGAGGAGACGAAGAACCAGCCTGAGAACGTTGACTGAGGAGACAAAGAACCAGCCTGAGAACTCTGATGCGAGGGAAGATCAATACGGATTGGAACACATCCACAGATTTGAAGGGAAGAGTGATGTCCATGCTGGGAAGTTGGTGAAGCACCTCTCTCACTCTCAGAAGAAGCGACAAAGTCCCAAATCCTCCAACATCCAACTTGAGAATGAGGGGGAGAAGGAGAAGGCAATGGAACTCTTGCCCTACACTTTTTGCTTGGAATGCCAGGACACCTCCCACTAAACAAAGAGTCCAACCAATCAACCATGTCTTGAAAGAAACACCTCCAATGAGTTGACAACCGATTGCAATGAAGTCATGGATGAGGTTGGGAGTGGTGTCACAGCAACAGGCGGAGGGAGAGATGTCACTGAGGCTGATGTAACAGGCGTAGAATTGCAGAGTGACGTCATGGCATTCGGACCAGTAGCCCATGTCAAAGGCCTCACTGATGGCAAAAAGATCTTCCTTCATCTCCTACAGCAACCGGATGACCTCCCCAGGACATGTACATGTGAAGAAAAGAGAAAAATTTACCAAGAAAATCCATCACCAAAAGAAGCGAAAGACTCGCCCTTCACTTGAATGTGGCACCAACAAAATTATGCCATCATTAGAAGCCATGACGTAACAGGCCCATCCGTGACGTCAAACACCAGACTACTCTTAGAGAGAGAGAGGATACAATGTGTGTAAGAGCAGAATAACATTCAAATAAAACCATACAATAATTTTATTTCATATAGCAAAAGGAAGTACCAAGTCGAACATCATTGGATGATGAAACATCAGAGGGAGATGATAAACAAACATCAGAAAAGCCGCCTGTAAGGTTAGTATTCCCAAATGATGACTCAGTATCAAAGTCTAGCAAGAAGTAGGGGCTCTGACGATAGCAAGGAACACACTGCAAACAGGACTGACTGGGTTCCAAACTTACTTCACAGCACCAATGACCATACCAAAATTAGTGAAGTGGCATCTTTGTAAGAGAGAAGTAAAGCAGAGGGGCTCCCAAGCTCAGAGCAGAATGCCGCCTCTACCAGACTTCAAGGCAAGAAGCAGGCCTGACAACTGATGAGCCTGTAAAAAAAAAAAAAAAAAAAACATGCTCTCTCTCTCTCTCTCAGGAAAGAAGATATACCCAGTAAGAGTGAAAGGAATCACATTTATCTATAGGGATAAAGGGAAGGGAGTGAGCCGTACAACTTGCCCCCTAAATATTCCTGGGAAAGAGACGAGACAGAAACCATGACTGGTCCTGCAAGCAGACAGAACCAACGCACTTGGAGATTGTCCACTATTAAAATTCATCTTGGAATAGGTATAGGAATACTCCTATGCTAGAAAGCTACATCCTAGCATATAAACCATGTCTGCAATGTGAACTTTTAAACATCTCTGTCCCAAAACAAATTCTGAAAGACTAAACGTTACCACATTCCCAGAAAAGGTGTAATAAGATCAAATTAAAGATAAAGTTTCATGTCATAACACAAAAATATTCAAAATATCTTCAATATAACAAATGTAAAATGACAAACCTGAGGTCCTTTAACAATAGGAAGGTAACTAGCGGCAGCTGGACGGTCGTAAGCTTCGAACAAGGGGAGAAAGGTAGTTAACTGCTTGTCCGATCGTGCGCGCAGCCCGAGAGGTGAAGAATCACTTTTGCTTTAGGCCCATGCAAAAAGTTGCAGAGTGAGGGGTGGCATGAGGTGGGACTATATGTAAAGGACCTCAGGTTTGTATAGTTAGGAAAAATGCAATTTTCGACAAATTGTCATTTGTTCCGATACGTAATACAAACCCTCGGTCCTTTAACAATAGGAAGACTCACTTCTTGGTGGGAGGAATCTGAGTCTTTTTGGTGAACAGACTGGTGTTCGTCAACCCTGGAGTGCCTCCCTGGTCGTAAGAGCAAGGGAGGGATCCAAACCTCTGTCCGATTGATCGGGGTGTGCACCGCAGGATCAATGGTCAGACCTCTGGGCCAAGTACTAAGAGAGAGGCAAGCGTATCTCTTCGTACCAGCAAGCAAGAACTTGTTCCTGTTTGCAAGAGACAATCATAAAATGATGGGTTTGTCTCAATTTGGCATCCACTTCCTCCCCCTTGTTGGAGGAAGTGGTGGATATTTACTCCTATCCCTACTGAAAGGGATAGGATGGTGCTCTATTGAGTAGCTCTCACCTGCATCTCGTCCTTACCCAGCAGGGTGACGACCGTGTCCCTCTATCCAGAGGTAGAGGGAAGAAAAAGATGGGAAGAGGAGCCAGTCACACACTCATTCCTCATCCATTCTTACGGTCACACCAGGACTCGATGCTGTTCAGCCTGCGAGGGTCTGGGTTAACTACACAACGTGTTGAGCAAACCACCACGGTTCCCTAGGAAAAAGATCCAAGGAACTGTGGGCAATATCCCGAAGGTAGAAGGAGGTGCATGCGGTCCGGTTGGACCAGGCGCCTGCCTTCATTACCTGCGCCACGGAGAAGTTCTTGCGGAACGCGAGAGAATGATGAAGAGGCGTCCACACTCATCCTGGGTGTCGAGTTTCTTCAGACAGCTCCGTCGCGCCTTTACAGGACAAAGCCGCATAGCCTTCGTATCGGAGGCGGTGAAGTCCATTAGGGAGGGTATTGTGAAGGACTCAAACCAATCGTCAGTTACCGAAGGGTTCTGAGGAGTCTTCGCTACAAAGATCGGTACGAATCGAGCGTCACAAATCCCCATCCCTTTGTGCTTGACTTCTCAAGAGAAGTCATGCAGTTACCTAAGACGAAAAGAAGGGGATAGTCATATGACCTATCCCTCTTCTCGACTTTGGTTATGTACAGTACTCATACTGACAAGCTATTAAGACGAAGTAATGATTGCTCTGGAACAACCGAACTAAGTCCACAGCATAGTTCGTAACTGACTCGGGCGCTCTGACAGCTGCCGACTGACTGGTTCGGAATCAGTAGAGGCAAGTTGTCCAAGCATCCGGGTAAGTAATCACGTGACCTTCGCCCTTTAAAGAGTTATGCTGAGAGACCAAACAAATAAAATATTTGTTAGTCACCGATGCCGGACGGCGCGGCGATGATTCTCTTAATGCATAAGCTCAAAAGGCGAAAGTCAATTGCCTTCAAAAGACCGAGGTCCCTGATGGCAAGAAAATCTCATAGACGTTGAATCTCAGCTTAAGGAGAAACAACACTATGTGACGTTGAAGACGAAGGTAGGCAATGAATGCAACCTACGTCTTCCAGCTGAATCGAGAGAAGGAATCTCAAGATTCTAAACCTGTGCTTACAAATGACTGAAAAACGCTAACCGCCATTTCATTGCTGTCCGGTGTGCAATGAAAGCGGGGCGTTCTTCAGTAATGAAACACAGGGGAGTGCCGCCTGAAGAACTGCTTCTCATGGGCTGAACGTTTGGAAGTAGAGCTGGCAGGTGTGGGAGTAGGCGATGTCTTTCAATACATCTGCTAATCCGGGGTGAACAATGAACAATTGCACACCTCCGAATACAAGATATTTTGAGGACAAACTAAGATTCCGCAAAAATCATTCGCATTATCGATATACGATGCAGCAAGAGACTATTACAGAATTCTGTTACCGTGCGGTAAACAGAAAGATGAGAGTCGAATAGATATCTCTGTTTAAAAATTCTCGCAATACCGAAGACGATGAATACTAGCGTCACAGCAGTAGATGGTCATTCATGTATGCGAGAATCCCCGTTAATCAGAGACTTAAGTCCGTGATTGTTTGGGCAGAGATACGGTTGGTATTCAATCAAAGCAGGTGAGAAAGACATAACCAACCGTCCATCTCAAAGCGGCAGCTGGTACTGAAATGCCTCGGGCAATTCAATACGCAGTAGCTGTCGCTGACTCGTCATCCTGAGTTGCCAAGTAATCCTTTCCACGAAGGAATGCGTTCGGCTAGAACCACCGAGCATAAAAAGATATGCTCGAGCAATTATATTTATGCGAAACGAATTTCGGTAAATATAAAAGCTTAAATGGTGTTGTTGTGACAACACCATAAGTATATAAAATTGAAACTGGAAACTCCTGGGAGGTTGCAGGCAACCCGAGTTGCAGTTCAATTAGAATACTTTTCGTCTAAGTCGCAATCCGTAGAATAACCAGGATATGCGCCTACCCCTCGGACCATTCAACTGCTTAGCAGAATCATGTCGCGAGGTTAACATACGTAGTATATTTGTAGGATTCTGAACAACGATCTCCATCCTAAATTCTTTCCTTCAAGAAAACAAAATAAGGATTGGAGATCGACCACCTTCGGTCTCTATCAAAGAGTGAAGAAGTCTTCCTCGAAGGAAAGCTTCAATGGTGAACAGAATACTAAGACGATAGTTCAAGCCAAACTGGATATTCCCGTCCGTTCTTCTCTATTCCAGGTTGGTCGCCTACTGTGAGATACTCTTCTTTCAGCAGCAGTCTTCTTCCTAATGCTAGAAATTCCAGGAATTCGAGCATAGGCGAGGTTCCCGATTATCGTGTAACATATCGGGGATTCCCGTCTCGCTCACTTTGGACCGTGGTCTCGCCTAAGTGTTTGGAGATCGTAAGAAACTCTAACACTCTGAATGCGCTAGAAATTCCGTAGAATTCTAAGCAGTCTGCAAAACCCCCACCGAATTCGTCAAACGATATCGGCTGGTGGTCCTCTCGATTCCCGTAGAAATCGAGAATGGGGCAGGATCCCTCCTCAACGACCAGGGCTTACGTCAGGTAGGACCCGAAGGTCCCCCCGGTAGCGCAGTCCCCAACGTGGAATCCTACAGAGAAATCTCTGTAGGATCCCTCCCCTTTCCCTCGTAGCCGTAAGGAGAGATGGGAATGGGGGAGGAATTGGATACTCGCTCGCCCTTCCCCAGTGGAACTAGCAGTTGGAGAAGAGTAGGAGCAGCCATCCCCTTGCGGCGATGGCCTCCCAGAGTCTGGGAAAACGTATCGTCATGAGAAAACGTTTTCCCGAGGAGGGTTACGAACTCTCACTGTAGGTAAGGGTCTGCCGCCACTGTGAACGTCGTCTGGGTGGGGCTGATCGACACCTGACAGGAGAGAGCCGATACCGTCCTCCGACTCATTCCAGTCCTCGTCGAGGTCGAAACCTCTCAGGAGGACCGAAGGAGTATTTAAATACGGTGTCCGAAGACACGTAGAAACGCCGCTGTCGCAGTAGAGGAGGTGGAAGTAGCTTGATCATCGACCGGCCAGAACTGAGAGAGCCTTCTTGTCCGGAGACGAGAGACTCTGGTTCAAGACAGAATCGGCAAGCTCCGATCGCGGCAAACCCACCGTCGGTTTGGGTTCCCTCTCGGGCCCCAAAACGACTCGAGCAGAGACATGGGCTCTGCTGGTGGGAGCGGCGATCCTTCCCCCAGGTCGTTGTGCTGACGAATCAGTGCAATAACCTGGGCAAAGTTACTCTGAATCTCGGAAGTTACAGCGTCTTGAGGAGTAGGACCATCCAGTCCCTCCAACAAGAGCAGCTCCCAGGACCCTCCTCCTTCAGAAGAAGGACCAGCAACAGATCCCTGACGGTCGCCTCCAATCACTTGCGCGTACGTCCTGGTTGGTCCTAAGACCATACGTGGCATGTGCGGCGTCGTGACGGGATCGTGAGCGGCGCACCTCTCACGATCACTCCTAGCTACCTCGCTCTTCCCGGTGTAGCCCGAGGAAGTTGAAGGTAGTGGAGAGACAGACCTGACGCTCCCCACCCCCCCCGCTCGCTGGCAGGACCAGCGTACGTGGGGGGCTGCAGCCGTCATCCACCAACCCGCGGTGGGGATCGATCTGCAGGCCTGGCCGTGCCGCTCACCTGTGGCGAGCGGCTCGACTGAGCACGTCGACCCCGGTCCCGTGTGTCAGACGAGCTGCTGCTGGTCACCGTATCCGCCCGGTCCCTGTGGGAGCGGCGGTCAGGTGACCTGCAGAGCTCACTTTCGCGGTGAGACCGGTGAGCGTCCTCGCGGCACGTCAAACCGCTGGTACCAGCCGAGGCTGGTACCGTCGGTCGAGGGGACCTGGGGGACCTCTTCCCAGCCTCAACCCGTGGCCGGTCAGAGACCGTCACGTCCACCTGAGGTACCGGCTGGTCCGCTACGAGAGCGCCGCTGGCCTGGCGAGAGTCACCTGAGCGGCTCTCGACAGTCTTCTGCTCCGTGCCTCGGTCATGACGCTGAGCGAACTCAGGCGTCTTAACTTTGGCTGCACGGTCACCGAAAGGAGGGACCGTACACTCGGAACTTCTCGCGGACGAGAAACCGAGCCGGTACCTGGCTTAGCAGCAGAGCTGCCAAGACCAGGCGAGGGTGTACCAGCGGTACCAGCACCCCACCCTTTGGTCCCCGTCTTCTTCTTCTCAGAAGGGGAGACTGGGACCCCCCGTTCCCGAAGGAACAGGAGGCCCACCAGCAGAAGAACCCCCCCGTCACACCGGAGTGTGACGAGCCCTTCGAAGTTCCCGAAGGAGTCTTCTTAGGGGAATATAACAAAACCCGGTTACCAGCTGGTCGCTGCGAGAGCGGCCGCTGGCCTGGCGAGAGTCACCTGAGCGGTTCTCGCCAGCCTTCTGCTCCGTGCCGTGGTCTTGGCGCCGAGCGAACTCTGGCGCCGAAACTTTGGCTGCACGGTCTCCCGAGGGAGAGCGTACACTCGGGATCTCCCGCGAACGAGAGACCGAGCCGGAACCTGGCGTAGCGGCATCGCCGCTAGCACCAGGCGAGGAAGTACCAGAGCTAACTGATACTCCTCTGGTCCCCGTCTATCTCTTCCTTACGGAAGGGGAGACGGGCCCCGCTCCCGAAGGAGCAGGAGGACCAGCAGAAGGACCCCCCGTCCCACCGAGGTGGGACGGGCCCTTAGAAGTTCCCGAAGGAGACTTCTTAGGGGGGGGAGGCAGCAACAGACGAAGACGAAGATGACACCTTCCTCTTCTTCGTCAGCTCACGCAGGACAGTCGTCAGGTCCTCCATCCAGGCCGGAGTCGGGCCTATTGCCGAAGCAACACGGCCCGACTGCACCTGTCCGGAAGGACCTGGGACTGGGGAAGACACACCATGGGCAGGACCAGCATGACAGGCGCAGGAAACCAGGAGCGACAGGAACAGCAACCAGCTCAGGAGCGGCAGGAACAGCGGCAGCGGTAAACACAGAAGGGACAGCCAAGCCAGTAGCGGGAACCACATCAGCGACAGGTACGGCAGGCCCAGCCATCGCCTCGTAGAATCATCGGCAGCCAGCGGGAACCTGGTACTGGCGGCGGTCCAGGGGCGAGGGGCGAGCTGCTGGAACAGCGGAAGTCTGGGGCAGGCAACACGAAGAAAACACAGGCGCGGCGGCATACCCCTCCTCGGTACGGCGGCGACCGCCCTAGAAGCGGCAGACGGCTCACCGACACAGCATGGGGAGTGTAGACCAGCGGGGGGAAGCAGCATAAGCGGCCGTGAAGGTTGTAGTGGAGACCACTCCAAGGTCACCGCCCCAGACCTCGCTAGACGCTGCAGCAGATCGTGCTAGGCACGCCCTGCAGCCGCAGTGGCCCATACCTGTCCAAGGTCGTCTCCCACGGATGTAGCACCTGCGGTAGCACAGACAGATTAGTAAGAGGGGTTCCCTCACGCACGTGGGGGGGAGACATGCCCCACCCCGAACGGAAGGAAGACCCCAAAAAACAAATACGAGGAAGCTGAGCGGTGGGGGGCAGGAAAGAAGACGAAGAATCGGATACCAAGGGAGTCGCGGGAGAGCTTTCCGACGACTTCCTGGCAGACCTTCGCTTCCCCTACCCCCGCACAGCAGTGAAAAGTAATATGAAAATGAAACAGAATACTGCACTTGCGATTCACTTCATAGAACTTAAAGGGGGAAAGATCAATTCCCGGGTAAGAGCGGAAACTTGATCCATAATAATATGATGCTATCATAAATATATATGAAAATGAACAATACTGCACTTGCTATTTTCACTTTCACAGCAATAAATCGTAAGGATTAATTCCCGGGTAAGAGCGGAAATTGATCCAAAATTAAATTTGATGCAATTAATAAATGAAAATGAAAAGAAAACTGCATTGCGAATCCACTTTCATTGCATTCTATTCATACAAAATAAGAGGCTCGTGCCGAACGCAATCAAGCTCTCGGCAACGAACGCACAGGGCAAAAATATAATGAAAAAGAGTACTTACATCTTTCAATTACACTTTTGCCCAAAATTACATGACTCGGCGCGAGTGCGCCCGCCTCGGCACCGAGACATAATTCAAGGGTTCAATTCATGAAAAAGAGCGGAAATCGCCGTCTCTACGGCGATAGCTCCATGTTGATTCATAAATTAAGTAATGAAAATGAAAACAGTGTACTTACAGTTTCATTTTTCAAGTCAAACAAAACCATTAGTAGAAAACACATTATAAACAAAGCATACGACGATGAAGCGGGCAGAGAGCGATGACGAACACGTCCTTCACACCCGCGGCCGAAAGCAAAAGTGATTCTTCACCTCTCGGGCGCGCGGGCGCGCGCACGATCGGACAAGCAGTTAACTACCGTTCTCCCCTTGTTCGAAGCTTACGACCGTCCCAGCTGCCGCTAGTTACCTTCCATTGTTAAAGGACCGAGGGTTTGTATTACGGTATCGGAACAAATGCTAAAGAACAAATATTCACATTGGGAGATGGATCAGCATTACACAAAAAACAGTTGATGACAAAAGCAGAGGAAAATGCGTGCAGCACATCCACTGCAATTTGCATCTGTCCTTGAGGAACGTGAGCACGGGAATCCTGGAAGACTGTCTTAAAAATGTTGAATCTTACGGGACTTTTGGAATGGATAACCATGAAACAATCACAAGTTTTAGGATAAATAACTGGCTTAGGGGAGGAGAGGAAAGCGAAGGTCAACTCTCCAAGCGGTTAAAGAGAGACTGACCTGTCATGAGGTTCCAAGCTTGGTTGGTGACCAGCTTCCACCTTGTATGCGCATGATTTGCCAGATGCCAAGAATTCCTTGCTTTACAATCTTTGATTGTTTTTTAACCAGTTTCCAGCTGGCATCAGAAGATTATCCTATTATTAAGACCAAAGGTTTGTTTTGCATATGAACAATTCTTCAATACTTCTTGACTGTCCTATACAAGTTAGTGTAAAAGAATTCAATGAAGCTCTTCACCGCATAGCACTTAAGGCCTTGAAAGTTGATATGATGTCTTGGGCATTACATTAGAAGTCCAAATAAACACCTCAAGATGAGGGGGACAAGTTGTGGCTATGAGTGACTACAGTATTATTGATGTGAAGCCATTTGTCTAGAGTACATATCTTCCCTTCTGGCATACCAATCAAATGTTGCTAAACACCAAATTTGTTTAAAAGTTGTAGGCATTAATGTCTTTAACAGTTGAACTTACAGATTTGACAGAGATGGCCCTTCACAAACCCTGATTCTCAGAAAATGATAAATGAAAATGGGCTAGGCATCGCATTTCCATTAAAAAGAAATGTACTGGAGACAGTCTCCAGCAGCTTCAAGTCCCAAAGAAACTTCCCAGCCTGATACCAGTCTTTTCCACTTCTAATACTGCTACCACTGTCACAAGTGTTTCTTAAGTTTCTCTGCAAACATATTGGCAGCTTCCTGGTGTTATTAAAAGACACCTTCAGCTTGCCTCATTTCCAGGCCAGTCAGGGCTTTAAGTGCCCTCTTGTAATCTGGTCCTTCATTTCTATTCTTTTGAACAAACCCTGCATCTGCGTGGATGTAGGCTGCTTCATTCATATCCTGGACCCATAACAATATCAATCATTTTGATGATTGTAAAAACTAAGTAACTTATAAAAGACCATCAACACCATGTCACATGCACATTTTTTTGACTAAGCCCAAAACAAACTTCATCTACTTTTTGAGATTCATGTTCTCAACACATCAAAAGCTCATGCTGGCACATAATTCCACTTATTCACTCAAAATTTACAGAAGAAATTATTAATTCAACCAGTGAAGTTCTCGGAATGGCTCAACATGGTAGTGAAAAGATCAGCTTAGGATTCCACAAATCAATTTTTTCAAAATGGGGAGAGCATTATCATGAATTTCCAGTCTTTTTAAAAGTAGTAATGTAATTTGATTTTAACGAAGAATTTTCATACTGTATATCAACTTTACATCACATTGCTGTATAGGCAGATTTGACTAAAACAAAAAAATGATTAAATATACTACAATTAATGTTAATTTTACAGTAAAAACGATCGTTTAATTGAGGTTTTTATAAGCCTTTGTTAATCGCTACAAAACCATAACATAAAAAGTTGGGATCTAACCTGTCAATAAACTCTGTTGAAACTCCAAAAGCTGTTGCCATATACTGCAGAGTGAGAGAACGGTAAGACTCTAACAACTGTGTGTATGCAAGAATTCGCATTTCTCTGACATAGTATCTATAATGTGGTGCTAGCAGGCGGTCATGACGAAGCTCCCCTTCTACCCAGGCTGTAAAAATAGGTGAAAATTAACATTGGTACTGAAGTATATCAACAATTAAGATTGAAATCTCTGTTGTTCTAACAATATTCTTTTCCGCTTACACAAATGCATAAAATAGTAACACAGAAAATGCCACATCAACAAACTATTTCTGCCATAGGCAAATTTATCTTTTATACTTAAAATATTTTCCGAGTGAACCCAGAGTAGGG
>NC_087200.1:90868718-90901117 GCF_015104395.2 Macrobrachium nipponense | reverse complement strand
CACCATACCAACCACGCCACTGAGGCGCTTTCTTCTTCTTATAAACCAGTTAAACATGAATCTTCCAGCTGTGTGTGAATGGGTCCTTGCTGCATTAGCTTGATAGATTTTGAAAGGAAGGTGCCATTGTACTGTCGGCCAAAAAACTCGTGGTGGAGTTTCATAATTTTTCGTTCACCTGCCTGATGCATGATTCATTCCTTATTTATTGATATTTCTTTTCAAAGATGGAAGAAATCATATGTAATGATGTTAAAACAGTCACTGATATCTTTAGAACATTATGTTATGTTATTGTGTAAAACTATTTTCCATGTAGCAAAATTGACATGAAAGAAACGAAGTGATAAAAAATGTCATATCACAACCATAGATATACATTACCAAATAGATAGGAGACACCTATTACTAGTATTATCGCATAAACATAGTCCTTAAATTATCATTTCAATATTAAGTTGAAGGTAGTTGAACTATTCCATTTGTTAAATTTTACAGAAAACATTGGAATCTCACAAAATGCCATCAAAAAAGAAGAAGAAAAAAAAAAAACTATCTTAACAGTGTGAACCAGGCGACCTCACTCTATTGCTTTTGATGTTACGTGCACGGGAATCACATGTCAATGTGTCATTTATCGGTCTAAGAAACATCCTTCGATGAGTGAGAGAATTATTGCACTGCATTCGGTGCAAGTTCCTGTTGGAGAGATATCAAGAAAGTTTATAGATGAATAAAATTGATTAAAGAACGGCAAAATTTAGAACATGGGCCTAGAGGTGCAACACCTCGAAGTACCACATGAGAGCAAGTTAATGCAGCAGTGTAAATGTTGCTGAGCAACATTCATTTGTGAACTTTGAATTCTAGTGCCTCGTCATGACATTGCTGAACCAGTAATCATAACTAGCTCTACGCTTATGACTGGTGTCTGATGAATACTTTAGATGGAGAGGAAGAGATTTTTAAATCTACACTTGAAGTCTTTGATGGTTGTCTCATGAATAAGTCTAATGAATAAGCAAACTTATCTTTGATGGATGAGAGATTCAGTTAGGCTTACTCTTTTTGTTTTGTTTTTTATCGGTGGCCAGTGAATACCACGGATAGCGAGGTAAATGGTTTCAATGATGCATGCATTTTTTTTCTTCAAAACCTAAAGAATACATTTTATTGGGAGATACTTTGTTAACATCGGCCTAAACCTTCCATCACTTCTATACGCCACCTCCGCTCTCTACTACATCTCAGGCGACTAGATCCGACTTCTCACTACGAACTCCATCTCGTGAAAGCATCACTAATGATAACGGTTATTTTAAAATTCCCCGCACTGACAACGGACGCCTGAAAATGCATGTTTATAAAATATTTTCTGTTCAGAGAAATTTTATCTTTCATTCCACAAAATATGTGCATACACTCGTGTTACACCCTGTAGCCGTCAAACAGCAACCCTTGATTAAAGCAGTAGGTTTTTCTTGAAAAAAAAAAAAAAAAACATATGAAATAGACTTAAACGAGAACGTTACCTTTCATATTTCTTATCCTTTCAGCTACTTATAATATGCTTATGGTAGTGGGTCTAGTAGGTATACATGTGAAACTAATTTGAATCAATTTCTATTTAGAAGAAATGAATAGCTACAAAAAGATCAACCTAAGAAACCTTTAAGGAAAGTAAGCCTGCCTTAATGTATTCGTCAGTTTTGACTCCCACAGCTTTCCAAGGTGTCCAAATGAAACAGGATGATATGCAAGCAATTTGATAAAAAATAAGACTGAATTATATTAGTTTGATTTTTTTATGATTGCTTTATGACTGAATAGCTAGGTCTGAGTTAATTAAGTTAAGCAATTATGAAAAGGATAAGAAGAAAGCCGAACATGCTAATAAAACAAGAATAACGGGAATAGTCAAATAAGCAGATTAATATGTATATTATATTCTATATAATTTATATATATATATATAATATATATATAGATATATATATATATATATATATATATATATATATATATATATATATATATATACTGCTGCTTTATTTGACTATTCCCGTTATTCTTGTTTTATTAGCCATGTTCGCCTTTCTTCTTATCCTTTTCATAATTGCTTAACTTAATTAACTCAGACCTAGCTATTCAAAGTCATAAAGCAATCATAAAAAATCAAACTACAGTGGTACCTCGAGATACGAAATTAATCCGTTCCGAGGCGGCCTTCGTATAATGAGTTTTTCGTATCTTGGAACACATTTTAGTGTGTAAAATGGCTAATCCGTTCCAAGCCCTCCAAAAACACCCCATTAAATTTCATAATAAAGCTAAATTGACCTATAAACAATGAAATACTACAACAATTTGGACCATTCAATACCTAAATTAAGAATAAAAATTGAAAACCTGTAAATAAAGTGTATATTAGTGTACAAGAAATATTATTACTGTAACGTAAAATGTGGAAGCTTACCTTTCGAGTGAGGCTATCTCCGATAGTGGCGGCAGAGGAGGAGGAGGACAAACGGCAGATAACGTACGTATGTACGTACACTTAACTTTACGAAAACACAAAAAATTTAAGGAAAACCATAAAACTAAAATTTACGAAACACCTTAACAAAACTGTAACACTTAACTTACAATAATCTAGAAATTACGTAAAAAAAATGTTTATTTTTTTTTATTTTTAACTTATTTTTTTTTTTTTTTTTTTTTTTATTTTTTTTTTTTTTTTTTTTTTTTTACAGAATTTCAACTTCATCACCGCTTTCAACGTTCTGTTTTCATCACTTGGTTCTTCCTTTTTGCTTTCAACTTTGTTTTTATCACTTGGTTCTTCCTTTTTGCTTACTCCTGCTAATGCTGAAGGCCTCTTTAAAAAATAACGATCCAAGGAAGATTACTTCTGCCTACTTTTCACAATGTTCCTGAAACGACTCAAGCAAACGTCATCGAACTGCGCAAGCATACGACCTGTGTGAGCCTTTTCGGGGTGTCTTTTTTCGATAAACAATTGCACTTTATGAAAAGCGCCTAGAATATCCTTAATTTCTGCCGTTGTCATAGGCTCCTCCTCCTCTTCCTCGCCGCTGCTAGAGAACTCCTCTTGAACGACGTTAAGTTGCATGGCCTCCAACTCCTTCAGGTCATCCGTCGTAAGCTCCTCTTGGTGCTCCTCGAGAAGGTCATTGATGTCGTCCTCGTCGACGACCAGCCCCATGGACTTGCCGAGTGCAACGATCTCATCAAGATCTGGTTCCAAAACAGTTTCGGGATCATCAACTGTTTCTGACTCTGCAGTACCAGCTTCGCCCACGTCGAATCCCTCGAAGTCTCTGGCGGATACGGCATCAGGCCAGAGTTTCCTCCACGAGGAATTCAAGGTTCGCCTCGAAAGCTCCTGCCAAGCTAGGTCAATGAGCCGGATGCAAATGACGATGTCGAAATGCTCCTTCCAAAATTGACGCAAGGTGAGGTTTGTGGTATCGGTGATGTCGAAACATCTCTTGAAAAGATGTTTCGTGTACAGCTTCTTAAAGTTCGCTATCACTTGCTGGTCCATGGGCTGGAGGAGAGGGGTGGTGTTGGGCGGAAGAAAAGAATCTTAATGAAGGAATACTCCGCTAGGATATCTTCCTCGAGGCCAGGAGGGTGGGGAGGGGCATTGTCCAACACCAGCAGACATATCAGGGGGAGGCGCTTCTCTTCCAAATAACTCTTCACAGTCGGGCCGAAACACACATTTACCCACTCCGTGAACAAAAGCCTCGTTACCCAGGCTTTTGCAGTAGCCCTCCACATCACTGGAAGCTTCTCCTTCAACACTTTGTGGACCTTGAAGGCTCGAGGAGTCTCGGAGTGATACACCAGTAGGGGCTTTCACCTGCAATCCCCACTGGCGTTCGAACAAAGTGCGAGCGTAAGCCTGTCTTTCATAGGCTTATGCCCGGGTAGCTTCTTCTCTTCCTCCGTGATGTATGTCCGACGATGCATTTTTTTCCAAAAAAGGCCAGTCTCATCACAGTTGAAAACCTGCTGAGAACTGTAGCTTTCCTTGGTCATCATCTCGTCGAACGTCTTTTTAAAGGCTTCGGCCGCTTTCGTGTCCGAGCTGGCAGCCTCCCCATGACGCACCACCGAATGGATGCCAGTCCGTTTATGAAATTTCTCGAACCAGCCATGCGAAGCCTTGAACTCTGGGGTTGGCGTTGAAGTCCCTTCCCCTCCCTCGTCTTCCGCCTGCGCAATCAAATCGCCGAAAATAGCTCTGGGCTTGTGAGCGATTGCTGTCTCCGTTACTGTATCACCAGCGATTTCTTTGTCTTTTATCCAGATGAGGAGCAGCCGTTCCATCTCGTCGTGCACATGGCTCCTCTTGCTGGACAAAATAGTGATGCCCTTCGACGGTGTAGTTGCTTTGATGGCATCCTTCTGTTTAAGGATGGTGCCTATTGTCGACGGATTACAGCCGTATTCCTTTGCGATCACACTCAATCGCATACCAGCTTCGTACTTCTTTATGATCTCCATCTTTGTCTCCAAAGAGAGCATGCGCTTCTTTCCGTGAATTTCAACTTTCTTGGGACCCATGACTACGTTAATTTACGTAAAGTTACACAATATACAGTCTTCGCACAACACGATATGTACTGCAACGAAATCACTAACGAATTTACGTTACTAAACGAAATCGTTGGAGCGAATGAATGCCGATTGCGTACAGTAGTTTCGGGTGCGGAGTGGCCGAGCTAAGGGACGCCAGCGCGTACGTATAGAAGATGCATGATGGGAGGGATGCTGTCCAATCAGAGAGAAGGATCTCATGGCTTGGCTAGCATCAGGAACCAATGGGAGAGCAGGAGGATGGTGGCTAGTCTACTAGCACTAAGATGGCGGCGTGCGGCGCGAGTTTCAAAATTGTTATTGGGCGAATCTCGGACTTTCAGAAACCTTTCGTATCTTGAAAACTTTTCGTATGTAGAGCAGTAAAATTTTTCGCATTGGCTTTCATAACTTGGATTTTTTGTAAGTTGAGCCTTTCGTATCTCGAGGTACTACTGTAATATATTTCAGTCTTATTTTTTATGGAATTGCTTGCATATCATCCAGTTTCATTTGGATATTAAAGATAATTATTTTGCAAAGTAAGGAAAATATACACCGATGGGTCCACGATTTCTAATTTTATTCTCAACTCTAGCTTCGTGACAGCATACCGAAGATTTTGAAGTTGGCTTTGATGCTGCTCGAGTCTTGACTCAACGTATCGTACTGCACTGGGGTGTAGTCATTTCGTCTCTTACAGCCGATAAATAATACATCAAGGCCATAACATTCTTTGAAAACGATGTTTAGTTAAACTAATTTTGTCCTTTGATCAATAAAATAATTTGCATGACATATTTAGTGGCCCTAAATTGGTCTTTTGATTTTCCCACATAATTTGCCCAGGTCTATTTTCAGCAGTATCCGAGAGAGTATACTCCTGAAAATGGACCTAAGCAAATCATGTGGGAAAATCAGAAGTCCAATTTAGGCCCACTAAATGTCATGCAAATTATTTTATTGATCAAAGGACAAAATTAGTTTAACTAAACATCGTTTTCAAAGAATGTTAACGCCTTGATGTATTATTTATCGGCTGTAGGAGATGAAATGACAACACCCCAGTGCAGTACGATACGTTGAGTCAAGACTCGAGCGGCAGCAAAGCCAACTTCAAAATCTTTGGTGTGCTGTCACGAAGCTAGAGTTGAGAATAAAATTAGAAATCGTGGACCCATCGGTATATATTTTCCTTACTTTGCAAAATAATTATCTTTAATACATTGAATAAGTCTACTCAGTTCTAATGTAATTTATTTCAAGTGTAGCACCTTTGAAAGGAAATATTATTTATTATTAAGTAAATAATCTGGCACCTGCATATGGCAATATTTCCATAATGAACAATGAATTAAGAAACTACGCCAATTCTTCGTTGGCCATGCTTCTCTGGCTGGCCTGGAAGACAAAGCGTCATTCCTTCACGCATAGTCAATAAAAGTGGCTTTGCTGTATCCTTCTCAAGATTGCCACTTCATTTTTGTCATTATTGTGATATGCCATTCCTGTGATTTCATTCATATATTTTCTCAATGTGCTTTTTGATTAGTATTGTGATTTTTATTGCTTATAGCATTAGTTACCCTCTATTTTCCAGCATGTTTGCCACTGCTCAGTTACTGTAACTGCTCATTTTATTGTAGTGTCTTACCGAACAATTATAGGGCCGTGATTTCCACGAGCGGCAGGATACTAAATTCAAATTTAGCGCGTCGGCGTCGCCAACACTGGTGGTGATGACGTCATCTCCCTCCACTCGCGGGAGAACCAGGTACAACTGCCCAGGTGAATCCAATTCTTTTCCTGCCGGCGTCCGGTGAACATCGGTGGTCGGTGCGGTTGGATGACTTTCCTTCGCTTTTTTTCTTGTGGATTTGATCTTCGGAATTGGTGAAGTACTCTTTTTTGGCGTTGTTGTTATTTTGCTTTTTATTTAGGCGTTGCCATGTCGGATTCTAGTCCGTCGGGAGTTAGGTTTTGCATCTCAGGATGTAAAACTAGATTATCCAAGTTAGAGTATGATTCTCACACTAAATGTGTTAAGTGTAGGGGACAGGTTTGTTCAGCAGATCGAACATGTAACGAGTGTAGTGATTGGACTGATTCTCAATGGAAGTTTTTTAGTTCATACTCGGAGAAATTAGCTAAAGACAGAATTAGAAAAGCAGCGCTTAGGGAAAGTAGACTTAGCTCTGCTTCGTCTTGCGATGCATCTGTTCCTTCTGTTTCTCCTCAAATTGTTATGTCCTCCTTTAACTACACCTCCTATTCCTCCTACTAATCCCACTTCTCCGGCTTCCCGTGTAGTTTCTTCCGACACCATTGCCAGTCTGGAATCGAGGTTAGATCAGAAATTTCGGTACTAGCGAATACGGTTTTGCAACTTGGTAATTCAGTTAAGACGTTTTTGGAGAAAGCGGCTTCAGGTAAGAGTGTAGTTGAGGGTGCGTCTGTCTGTCCTGACACAGTCTCCTAGACAAAGGTCACTGTCCAGCTCCCCCGCACCGGGGAGAAGACATACCGGAAGTCCAAGGGAGTCGATCGGGATTTGCCCACAGACAGGCGCTCTCTTGTTGAGCCTGTTGCGCCTCAACAGGGCTCGGTTAAGCGTTGGAAAGGTGTTGCGGTCAGACGCCTTTCGAATGATTCAAGCGATTCGTCTCCGGTCGCGCGGCGCTCTTGGCGAGATTCGCCCGTTTCCGTTTTCGCATCCCTTAAAGAGGCGTTCAGGCGCCGATTCTTCGCCTCCTCCAGTCAAGCGGTATAAGGAGCCTGAGAGTAGGGTTGCGCCGCGGCCGTTAGCGGCTCATTCGTCGCCTCAATCTGTGCCTTTTTCGGCTCCATCTACTACTAGAGATTGTGGTTTTAGCGCTGTAGCTAGCAGTTCTAAGGGTGCTTCTTTAGGCTCTTTTTCGTCTGTTACGCCTGATGCACCTGTTTCGCCTCGAATTTCGGCGGCTCCGAGCGAGGCGCAAGTAGTTTTTCCGCCTCCTGCTGAACAAACATTTAGGCTCTTCCAAGCCTACGTTAACTGTTTTTGATTCGTCTCTGGCGCCTTTGCGCAAGCAGTTAGAGATGTTAACCAACTGGATGAATGAGTCCAAGGGTGGTTCGAAACCTTCAGATCCGGTTGTAGTTCCGTCTACTTCTTCGGCGGTATCGGAGAATGAAGAAGTAGAGGAGGAGGATTCACACCACCTCTCGTGTTATTCACGTCTCCTCCAGTTTTCTTCTGGTATCTTATCCAGATTATTTTGAGAAAGCTGCTCCGCGCTCCCCAACTTCGACTTTTTTTGATGAGGAGGAAAACTTCAGACCCTCTCCTCCCAAAAACTTGTTCTATCTAAAGCGGTTAGACATTCGTTGAAAGAGACGGAGAAATGGATGTCTATGAAAAGAGACTTAGGGAAGGCGCTGTTTGCTTACCCTCCCTCTAAGTTGCTTCGTAAGAGGTATAGGTTTTATGTAACTGGGGAAGCTCCTTCTCTGGGAGTTTCTGCCTCCTCCCAGGGAGACTTCTCCAGTTTAATCGACTCCTCTAGAAGATCTGCTTTCGCCGCAGCGAAAGTTTTCTTTACAGCGCCGGAGTTGGACCACGTTGTAAAGAATCAATTTAAACTTTTGGAAGTCTTTAGCTTCCTTGATTGGACTATTGGCGCTTTAGCGGCCAAGATCGAAGACTGTCCTTCTCTTTCTCAGGAGTTAGCGGAGGATTGGATTGGTGTTCTGTCCTGTGCGGACAAATCCATTAGGGATGGATGTGATGAGTTAGCTTCGCTCATCGCCTTTGGTACCCTTAAGAAAAGGCAACTTTGGTGCTCCTTTGCTTCTAAAAGGGTTACTTCCCAACAGAAGTCTGCTCTCTTGTTTGCTCCTTTTGTGAAAGATAACCTCTTTCCAGACGATGTAGTGTTGTCAATTTCGTCTGCGCTAGATAAGAAATCTACTTCGGATTTACTGGCACAGTCTACTAAGAGACCTAAAGCTCCTGTGGAGACTGTTCCTTCGGTTTCTCCTCTGGCCCAAGTGCCTTTTCGAGGGAGAAAACCCAAGCGCTTCTTTCGGCCGAAGTCGAATTTGCGACTCAGTCTAAGGCCTCGGCCAAGGTTAACAAACCTTCCAAATGAAAGCTCGGTTCTTCATGCACCAGTGGGAGCCAGGCTGGCTCTGTTTTGGGAGGAATGGGAAAACAGAGGAGCAGAAGCCTGGGTAGTGCAAGTACTCAAGTTCGGCTATCGTATTCCTCTCGTTTCACCTCCCTCGCTCTCACCTGTGCCAATTCCATTCCAGGCATACTCTCCGGGCTCAGACAAATTTCTGGCGCTAGCCGCAGAAGTGGAAGCGCTTGTTCTCAAAGAAGCGATAGAACAGATAGAAGGGGATTTTCCTCCAGGCTTTTACAATCGCCTTTTTGTAGTTCCCAAGTCATCAGGGGGCTGGAGGCCGGTTTTGGATGTGAGCAGCCCTGAACTTGCATGTCCAGAAAACAAAATTTCATATGGAGACCACTCGGTCGGTTTTTGGAGTCCATCAGACAGAGGGATTGGATGGTCTCTCTGGACATGCAAGACGCTTATTTTCACATTCCGATACATCGCGAATCTCGGAAGTACCTGAGGTTCATGTTCGAGGAGGCAAGGTGTTTCAGTTTCGGGCGCTTTGCTTCGGACTAGCGACCGCTCCTCAAGTTTTCACCAGGGTTCTATCCCCGATAGGAAGCTGGCTGCACATATTAGGAGTAAGAATCTCCCTCTATCTGGACGATTGGCTTCTCCGGTCGGAATCAGAGAGTCGGTGCATGAAGGACCTTGAACAACTCTGGATCTTGCCAGAAAGTTAGGAATTCTGGTCAACAAACAGAAGTCCCAGTTGGTTCCATCTCAGAGCATCCTTTATTTGGGGATGATTCTGAATGCTCAAGTTTTTCGGGCTTTTCTGTCCCCGAAGAGGGTTGGGCAAGGCTGTCTGGAGACAGTTCAGCAGTTCTTGGACAAAAAGGTAAGTTCTGCCAATCAGTGGATGAGGCTCCTGGGCAAATGACGTCAGTGGAGAAATTTGTGACGTTGGGAGACTGCACATGAGACCTCTGCAGTTTTTCCTGAGAGCCTCTTGGTGCAGGAAGACACAACCAGACTCGATTACCTTTCCTGTCACAGATCAAATAAAAGAGGACCTAAGGTGGTGGCTCTCTCGAGCAAGGTTGGAAGAAGGGTTAGATTTACGACCCATCCTCCCGAACCTACAGTTCTTTCCGATGCATCGGACACAGGTTGGGGAGCCCTACTGGGAAATCAACGGACTTCAGGAGCTTGGTCGGAGAAGGAGAAGAAGTTCCACATAAATGTAAAGGAACTGTTAGCAATTTTCTTGGGGCTCAGACAGTTTCGGAGCTTAGTAGAAGGTCGAGTAGTGGCAGTGCATTCCGACAACTCCACGGCTCTCTCGTACGTGCGGAAACGGGGGGACTCAGTCTTTCTCTCTGTACGAAGTAGCCAAGGATCTCCTCCTGTGGTCAAACGAAGCGAAGGTTCAGCTAGTCCCGAGATTTGTTCCGGGAAAGATGAACGTCCTGGCGGACGAGTTAAGTCGTCAACAGCAAGTGTTACCTCTGGAGTGGACTTTGGACAACAAGATTTGTCAGAAACTTTGGCGCCTTTGGGGACGACCGTCAATAGACCTGTTCGCGACATCAAGGAACAACCGTCTTCCTCTCTTTTGTTCTCCAGTCCCAGATCCTCTAGCTTGGTCGGTGGACGCAATGCTGTTGGATTGGTCGGGTCTGGAAGCTTATGCATTCCCTCCGTTCGGTCTAATAAGAGAGGTGCTGAACAAGCTCATGTCGCACAGCAATGTAACACTAACGTTAATCGCTCCCTTTTGGCCCATGGAAAGAGTGGTTCCCGGACCTTCTCCAGTTGTTAGTAGACTTCCCCAGACTTCTTCCTCCAGAGAAGTGGCTTCTCAAACAACCTCACTTCAAGAGGTTCCACCAAAACTTGTCCGCTCTAGCTCTGACAGGGTTCAGACTGTCCGGAATCTTGTCAGAGCGAAAGGATTTTCAAGAAGAGCTGCAGAAGCTATCGCTCGTTGTAGGAGAGAGTCTTCTAACAAACTCTATCAAGGGAAGTGGAGAATCTTCAGAGAGTGGTGTAGAAGTGCTAAAGTCTCTACTTCTGCGACCTCTTTAACAGAAATAGCAGATTTTCTTCTATTCTTAGGAACTCTAAGAAACTGGCTCCTTCGACGATCAGAGGATATAGAGCCATGCTCTCTTCGGTTTTTCGACATCGAGGTTTGGATATTTCCTCCAATTCAGATCTGTCGGACCTCATTAGGTCTTTCGAAACCACTAAGCTCCCGCAAGATACAGTGGCTTGGAACTTAGATGTGGTGCTTAAGTTCCTCATGGGGCCACCGTTTGAGCCTTTGAAGTCGGCTTCACTCAGGAACTTGACTAAGAAGGCACTCTTTCTTATTGCACTAGCTTCTGCTAAGCGTGTCAGCGAATTGCACGCTATAGACAAAAGAGTCGGTTTCTCTCAAGGCAATGCTGTATTTTCGGTATCTTTGACCTTTCTAGCCAAAAATGAGAATCCTTCTAATCCTTGCCGAGGAGTTTTGTGGTAAGGAACTTATCTGATTTGGTTGGACATGAGGAGGAAGAAAGGCTCTTATGTCCAGTCAGGGCTATTAAGCAGTATCTGTTTGCCACTAAGGGTATTAGAGGACAATCTTCTAAGCTCTGGACCTCGGTTCAAAATCCCTCTCGTCCTCTTTCTAAGAATGCTATATCGTTCTTTATTAGAGAGCTTATCAGGGAAGCTCGCTCGCAGTCCGAGAACGACAATCTTTCCGTTCTGAGAGTTAAAGCTCACGTGGTTAGAGCAGTGGCAACTTCTTTAGCATTCAGAAAGAATTATCTTTAGCTTCGATTCTTCAGAGCACGTTCTGGAGATCGAATTCGGTTTTTGCGAGTCATTATCTCAAAGAGATAGAAACGGTTTTTCGAGAATGTAAAACGTTAGGTCCGGTGGCGGTTTCTGGCATGGTGTTGGGAGAAACGGCACAGGGGTCGTCACCTCTATGCTAACTTTTCACCTTGAATAGGTTGTCGAGTTCAAGGGAAGCTGGGGGTACTGAGTACCTGGGATACTCACCAGTCTGTTAGGTCAGATTTTACAATGGTTGGGTATATATGTTTTTAAATCTGGTGTTGGTGACAAATGTTTTGTATAATTGAATTTCTGGTCTTAGCCCAGGGCAAGGGCAGTCTTTGTTGTTACTATCCTCCGTCAGTCAGCCTTGACTCGCTTGAACTACGGAAGGATTCCACTCCTGTAGAGGCTAACTTTGGTCAAATTCCAATTCCTCTACAATAGTAAGAAGAGCACCGACCAGAGGCAGTATCAGTCTGCTGTAGCTCTCTTACAAGGTAATGTACAACAGACACCTTGAGTGTTTACTGGTATTGCAATAAATGTAACCATTTAAAAATACTAGTGGTCACTGAATCCCACCTTCCCATAATGTGTAATCAGCTCTATAATTGTTCGGTAAGACACTACAATAAAAATGAAATTTTCATTATTAAAATGAAGTTTTATTGTATACTTACCGAACAATTATGATTATACCCACCCTCCTCCCCTTAGGTGGACGGACGGGCAGAAAGAATTGGATTCACCTGGGCAGTTGTACCTGGTTCTCCCGCGAGTGGAGGGAGATGACGTCATCACCACCAGTGTGGCGACGCCGACGCGCTAAATTTGAATTTAGTATCCTGCCGCTCGTGGAAATCACGGCCCTATAATTGTTCGGTAAGTATACAATAAAACTTCATTTTAATAATGAAAATTTCATTTTGTTTTCAGTGTAGTAATTGTAAGTTTTCAGTTTTTTATAATGCAGGCAATTTTATGTGTATTCAGCTTATTAACTTTGTCGTTTTGCACTCTAGTCTGTTGATTATTAAGGTTTGCCACTTAGTTAACCAGTGCACAATAAAATTTGCTGAAATTGTGTTCTGTGCTTGTCTCAGTTGTGTATTTTTTTAATTTTTTTTTTGTACTTACTATCAAAATATGATACTATGGAAATATAAATCATAGCCTGTTATCTAGCAATATTCCGCAGCATCAGGTTGACAAGATCATTAATTGGTAGTTAATTGTTGTTAGGAGCATTTCAGGAGAGTCCCCAATCAATTGCTGTAAGCTAGCACATTTTCAGTAGCTGCTGTAGAGTGAAGACATGTTGCTATGCCTTCGCTGACAGCCAAATTAAAATTTCCCTTATTTTGTGTAGTATCTTTGGTGGTAGTTTTGAAAGACGACATGGGTGTGAATAAAAGCAGCCAAGGAGATGTGAGGGGAGTGATAGTTGTTTGACTGCTTCATGTTGTGTGTTATATCAGTTTGTGTTAAATTGCACATAATTTTTATTTTAACATAGTTCCATAATTGTAATAGTGACAATGTATCCCAAAGCAAGGCTTTTAGGCAAAAGGAAAAGTTGCAGAAATTTCATACTTGTAATGAGTGACCATGTCCCCCAAAGCTTGGCTTTTAGGCAAAAGTTGCAGATAAAGATATGCATAATCTAACCAACATTTTATTAAATAAAACCAGACCAGTACATCACCTCATACATTCTGAGAAAATAAAAGTTCAATGAATATAGTGAAGATACTTTACACTTCCATTGCATTGTACTCTCATACACTTAAATCATATATTTCACTAAATGTTAATAACTCTGCTGAGCTTCTGGACTCTGTTTAAAAGAATATCACCATGCTTGATTACTGCTTGGTACTGCCAGTTCTTGGAATCTGGTCTGTTAGTTTCAACAATCCCACCAACTTTGTCAATCTTGCAGTGAAGTCGACCAGCAGCAATATAACGAGACAGTTCCCTGAAAGTAAATTCTGGTTAGTACTAACTCTTGAACACAAAATGTATCATAGTCAAGCCTGGGTAAGCAAAAGGGTTAAAATGTCGAAATATTTCAAGTGGTTTTCATCCTCCAAGCACCTCTTCAGCAATTAATTTTTGACTTATTCAAAATATGAATCTGCAAAAATGTAGATTAAAAATGTTGATTGGGGAAAATCAAATGGCAAATTTATACAGTTATCCTAAACTTGTCATAATCTAGTTTAAGCATCAATGATGAATTGGAATACAAGGTTAAGGCTGAAGGCCAGAAGCTCAGACGTATACGGTTATCAAATGCTCAAAGGGAAATTGAGAGTAATGGGTATTGAAGGTGTAAAAGGAGGAAATCCTCAATTTTCAAGGATGAAGTACACTATATACTCCTTGAATTATGAAATTTTTTTTAATCAATTTGTATTTTCCATAGCTAACAAACCTGAGGTTTTACCAATACGCTAATCTTCTAGTGCCATCTGGAAACCAGTTTAAAAATAATCAAAGATTGTAAAGCAAGGAATCTGGCATCTGGCCACTCGTGTATATGAGGTGGAAGCTGGTCACCGACCAGGCTTGGAACCTCGTGACCTGTCTCTTTCTTCCAACCCAGGATATCGGGACAATTAACGTTAGGACCACAGGTTTGTTAGCTATGAAAAATACTGATTGATTACAAATTTGTCATTTGTTCATAGGCGAAACACTTTCGGTCTTAACAATAGAATAGACTTATACTTGGAGGGTGGTACATGTATCCTTAACCAGCTGGGGGTTCAACCCACCTGACCACCCTTCCTAGAAGATACTAGGAAGAGTTCTAAAGGAGGTAGAGAATAGATAAGCACGTATCTAAAAACTCAGCCTGCTGGGATTAAACACAATGAGATGTCCAGATTCATTGCATTCATGGAAGGTAAAGAGAACACTTGTCTGTTCAAGCAACAAACCATGTAGGCCACAGGGATTTGTTACCACTCCTCCCTCTCCATGCCAGAGAGGAGCAAGTGCTTCTGAGAAGCAGATTTGTCCATTGTATTGGAACAAACCAAATAACTGCAACCAGTATGGCTGCCACATTCACCTATCTCGAACCAGTTCCAACCCACCCACCAATAATAATAATAATAATAATTATAATAAAAAAAAAAAAGGGGGGGTGGGAGACCAACCAACTCGCTCACTCTCTCTCCCACACATCTTGGGTAAGATACAAATTCTCCTGTCAGGGGCACTGGATGAGCTACACAACTGTTGGCCAGCCACCAATGGATCCAAGGAAAAAGTGTCCAAGGACCTGTGGGCAATGTCCTTCAGGTAAAAGAAGCAAACTTGGTCTGCCAGAGCCAGGCACCAGCATTCAGAATCGTATGAACAAATAAGTTCTTCAATGCCAGAGAGAAACTCCTTGCTCTTATGTCATGTGCTCTAGCCTGCACAGACTGTGACAGAACTAGGTGCAGAGTATGACTGTTTAATCACCTCGCACACCCACAATGAAATGGTGAACTTGCTGGACCGGCCCATGCTAACAAAATGTCTGACACATACGCCTTAAAGTGAAGAGTTTTTTTAGATAGCAGTGCAGAGCTCTTGACGGGACAAAGCAGTTACTCCTGCGGATTGCTGTCCATAAACTCAATCAGGGAGGGAATTGAAAATGAGGTAAATCTGCCATCATGCACTTAAAGATTTTGAGTCTTGGCTATGAATTCCAGGACAAATTCGAAGGCCACAGACCCCGACCCCTGGTGTGTTTAACGTCATAACTCAGGCCATGAAGCTTTGCAACTCTCTTCGAGGAAGTAACGTCCTGCTGCAGAGACCACTCCGTACCTAGGACTTGACTCCAATGATTTAGCTTGTCAGCCATCACGACTGTCAACGAGTGAAGACGACTGAAGAAAGGAGTCGTCTTCTCCAATGAACAATTCCTGGACCATGAATAGGAGACCTCTATCTTCTGTCAAAGAGAAGAAGTCTTAACATAGGTCATTCAGTCAATGGAAAAGATAATAGGATAACTCAAGGGGATGTCCTACGACAAAATGGCCAGCACAGATAATTCTAAATATCCTGTCAACTTGTGCATTGTCAAAAGTAATTGCACTGTAGACAGGGGGAGGTTCTTGAGCTGCCCAGGAAATGTGTATCTCCAACAAAGGTGGCCCTATGATGATAGGAAACCTGCCCCTTGACTGAGGAACCAGCATGGCAAAGTTGCTAAGATTAATCTTAAATACTGTAGAGATAAAACCACCAGGATAAAAAAGTAGGTTAAGCTAGGAATTGAACCCAACCCAATCCCAAACTCTTGAAGAATGGGAAAAATCTTCTTGCAGAATCAAGAAGTAGAACATGCTCCGATGATTTGAAAAGCATGCCCTAAGCACATAAGGTCAAACTCAAGTTGATAGGGGGAAGGTTCACCCATTGTAGACTAGGCTAGTCTAACCTATGAACTTATCCCCTTAGGCTTGCTATGCAAGAATTCAACCACTTAGGCTAAGCTAAGATGGAAAGGAAGGTTCAAACCTTGCAAGCCACTTGCAAGGTTAAAACTCAAGTACTTAGGCTAGGAAGATGTTTAAAGTAGTTTTGAACTAGCTAGGCTAAGGACTCAACCACTTCGGCTAAGCTAAGATGACTGTGTTAGACTGACCAGCTAGAGTAGGCCAGGCTAAGAACTTAACTACTTGGACTACGCTAAGATGATTAAGGCAGGATTGACTAGCTAGGCTAAGTCTGGCTAAGACTCAACCTCTAGGCTAGAGCTATGGTAGTTAAGACAGGGTTCAACTAGCTAGGCTACGCCAGGCTAAGAACTCAACCACTTAGGCTAGGCTAAGTCAAAGGCCAGCAGTTCCTTATCCTTCCTTCGCCTTGAAGCCTTCTTGATCTAGACCCAAGTACCTAACCAGAGTAGGTCTGAATCTCAAGAATGAGACAGGTCAATATACTCTTAGGAACAATTCAAATGTAATTAACAATGAAACAAACAAGAATTCTTCCTACCAGGGAAGGTTTGAAGTCTTGGGAAGAAAGACTTCCAATTCCCACAATGAAGCCCAGATGGCTTGACTGAATTAATCCATTGAGGATGTCCGCCAGTCATTGCTGTGGACAAAAGGCATTGCATAGACGTTCCGAATTACCACTGGGTAGGTTATTCTCTTCCACCAAAACAACTATGCTCTCGAATGATGAAATAAGATCCCGCCTTCACCTTTGACAAGGAAGAAACTGGAACGTGGCCATGCAAAGCACCATGCACGTGGACATGCAATGAAACACATACATGGACTGTGATGAATCATGCATACACGGACGTGTGATAGAATATATACACGGCCATATTCATCTTTGGCCCCTAAATCGAAGCCTTTTCATCATGTGACAACCTCTGTTTGACTGAGGAGACGAAGAACCAGCCTGAGAACGTTGACTGAGGAGACAAAGAACCAGCCTGAGAACTCTGATGCGAGGGAAGATCAATACGGATTGGAACACATCCACAGATTTGAAGGGAAGAGTGATGTCCATGCCGGGAATTGGTGAAGCACCTCTCTCACTCTCAGAAGAAGCGACAAAGTCCCAAATCCTCCAACATCCAACTTGAGAATGAGGGGGAGAAGGAGAAGGCAATGGAACTCTTGCCCTACACTTTTTGCTTGGAATGCCAGGACACCTCCCACTAAACAAAGAGTCCAACCAATCAACCATGTCTTGAAAGAAACACCTCCAATGAGTTGACAACCGATTGCAATGAAGTCATGGATGAGGTTGGGAGTGGTGTCACAGCAACAGGCGAGGGAGAGATGTCACTGAGGCTGATGTAACAGGCGTAGAATTGCAGAGTGACGTCATGGCATTCGGACCAGAGCCCATGTCAAAGGCCTCACTGATGGCAAAAAGATCTTCCTTCATCTCCTACAGCAACCGGATGACCTCCCCAGGACATGTACATGTGAAGAAAAGAGAAAAATTTACCAAGAAAATCCATCACCAAAAGAAGCGAAAGACTCGCCCTTCACTTGAATGTGGCACCAACAAAATTATGCCTGATTATATATTGTATAATTGTTATGGGTATAGATAAGTGTGCTTATATAATTGTATAATTGTTATGGGTATTTTATGCATTGTTGAAATATGGTGGGTGTCCTATATATAGACAACATGTGGTAGATTCTAGAAGGTGTCTGTTGATGTATTTAAGTTGTGTTGTGACGTCATAGGCTGTGACGTCATAGACAAGATGGCGGCGGCGTCGGCCGGATGTAAACAATAACACGGGCAGTAGAAAGCACGTGTTGGTGGTGTGTGGTTGGTAGGGGAGAGCTCTCTGTCTGGTAGGAGTTGTTTTTTGGGTCGTAAGTCTTGTGGTGCTGGTGTTTTAAGGTGATTTCTGGAGTGTACTGGAGTTGGAGAAAGCGTACAGGTGGGTAGATTATTCATTTTTATAGAGAAAGAAAGGAGTTAGGCTAGGCCAAAATTCAAACTGGTAGCAGAAGCGTGGTTGAATCAAAGATGCCTGGATCCGACAGTGAACAAAGGGAGACTACTAGATGGAGAAGGGAATGTCCTAGGTTTAGCGGGATACAAGAAGAATACAAAGAATGGAAAGGTCAAGCCGAAGATTGGCTATTGTTGTATGGAGAAGATACAAAATACCCGGCGATAGAAATGAGAATGAGCTTAAAAGGGAAAGCCCGAGAGCTAGTGGAAGCATTAGATAAAGATAAACTTACTGGTACAGAGGGTCCAAAGTTAATCCTAGAGAAACTAGATAAAGCCTATCTAAAAGACTCGGTAATGGAGAATTACGGTAGAATAAAAAGATACCTTCTAATAAGAAGAAAGAATCTAGTTGAAAATTATGGCGGACTATTTAATTAGATACGAGAAGGCAGCATCTGAGTGTGAAAGAGCAATGGGGAAAGGCGCGCTTGAAGGCGAAGGTCAAGGGGTATCATGTAATAGAGCAAGCAAATCTCACGGAAAATCAAAAACAAATGGTATTATCGGCTTGTGGGCAAGAAAAGCTAGAGTACGGAACAGTGTCGCAAACAATGAAAAGACTATTTGAGGGATTTAGGGACTAAAGAGAACGGGAATGGTGGGGTTCGTCAGAAGGCAATGCCAGTTCTGGAGAGGGAGGGGAAAACCAAAGATATCGGGGAAGATGGAACCGAGGACGGGGTGTAGAAATCCTATAAACAAAGAAGGGAAGAAGGTAACAGTATGTGCAATATGCAGCTCAGAATGGCATTGGGCTAGGGATTGTCCTCAGAATTTTCATAATAGGAAGAAAACTGAAACAAGACTAGAAGAAAATAAGGTAAAAACAGAAAATGGACAGAAGAAGAAGAGGTTTATGTAGGAGAAGTTAATAAAATAGTGGAAGCATCATGGGAGGTGGTTGATGCAATTTTGGACACAGGGTGTAAATCAACAGTTTGCGGGAATTGTGACTAGCACGTATTGTCATGGATTTGAGTCAGGAAGAGTTGAGGAGAATGAGGGACACTAGGACAGAGTCTAATAAAGTGTTTAATTTTGGTGAGACATCTTATAAGTCCAGAGGAATAATAGAAATACCTGTGATACTAAAAAACAGAAAGTTTTATTTGAAGACGGAAATTCTGCAAGGTGATATACCCTGGCTGATAGGTAAGCAAACCATGAGTAAAATGGGTATGACCTAAATTTGAAAGAAAATTGTGTCATAGTAGAAGTATTAGGGGGAATGAAAGTAGAGTTAAGAGAAGACGAACAGGGTCATTTAAGAGTGCCTATAAGGAGGAGGAAGGTAGAAGAATTATTACTGGAGGGTTGGAAGGGAAAGAATCCGAGGGAAATTAAGAAACACAATGAAGAAATTACATTTACAGTTTGGTCATGGAAGTGGAGATAAAATATGGCAGCTAACAGAGGAAGCACAATGGAGTAATGGGTTAATCGAAAAAGAAAAGAGGAAATAAGAAAGTTACTAACGGAACTGATTAAAAATTGTGAGGTTTGTAAAAATACAAAAGAAACCCCGCCAAACCGGTAGTAGGCTTTTCTTGGAGTAAAACGTTCAATGAAGTCGTAGCGATGGATGTGGGAGAGATAGAAGAGAGAAAGTTCTTGGTAATAGTGGATATGGCAACGAGATATTGTCAGGCCTGTTGGATAAAAGATAAGAAACCAGAAACTATAATAAAGATACTTTTTGAGTGCTGGTTTGCTATATTTGGAGCACCCTCCAAAATATTGTCAGATATGGGGGAGAATTTCAAAATGAAAAAGTAAGGAGGATGGCAGAAAAATGGAATATTAAGTATTAGCCACAGCATCAGAATCTCCGTGGAGCAACGGATTATGTGAAAAGACCGTAGGCATGATCAAGGGAAGTGTAAGGAAGATGATGGAGGAAGAGGAAGTAGATTGGTCCCTAGCTTTGAAATGGGTAGTGAGTGCTAGGAACTGTTTAATGAATAATGGAGGTTTCTCTCCCAACCAATTAGTATTTGGAAAAAACCCTTCACTGCCTAACCTAATAGGAGAAGAAAGTTCTAGTCCTGCAAGCAGAGAAAAAGGGATGGAAGAGGGTATGGTAAGGGACACACTGAATGCAATGCACAAGGCCAGAGAAGCATTTATAAAAAATGAGTCCTGTAATAAAATAAGAATAGCGCTAAACAAAAACATCAGAGAACATAAATTTGAAGAAGCAGTGGTAGGAGATGAGGTATTCTATAAGAGGGAAAATGAAATGAATGGAGAGGACCTGCTCAGGTAGTGGGAGTATCGGGGAAAACAATAATAGTCAAACATGGGGATTCTTTAAGAGAAGTAGCTAGGATACATGTGACAAGGATTCAACGACGATCACCAGATACAGAAGAGATATCGGCTAGAATAGATAAATCCCATGGGGTGAAAGGTAGGTCAGATGGCCCAAATGAAGGGAAAGTAGATTGGCTGGAAGGAGAGGAGATAATGGGTGAGAGAAGGAATGCAGACACAGAAGAGACTATAGAAAGAGAGGTGATAGAGGAAACAGTGGAAGATAACGGGCAAAGTGGGTCAATAGAAAGCGAGTTAATGGAAGAGATACCAAAATTCAAAAAGGGAAATAGAGTTAGGGCTATAAACAATGATACAGGACAAGTAGAAGAATGGACTATTTTAGGTCTTGCAGGAAAAGATCAAGCCAAGCATGGGCTGATTCGTACAATATACGAGACTCACAGTCAGGTGACAAAGGGTGGGTTAACTTGAGGGATTATAGTCAGGTAGAAAAAATTGAAGATGAAGAGGAGGTGTTGCTGGGATTTGAAAATAGAAGCATAATGGAAGCTAAAGAAAAAGAACTAAGTTGGAGAGATAACCAGGTATATGAGGAGGTAAATGATGTTGGACAAAAAAGCTATATCTACAAGATGGATAGTAACTGAAAAGATAAAAGGGGGGGAAAGGATATGTAAAGCAAGATTGGTAGCTAGAGGGTTTGAAGAAGAAATGGCTGAGTGGGAAAAGGATGCTCCCACATGCAATGCTGAAATTTTAAAATTCTGTCTAACCATAATAAAGGTGAAAAATTGGAATTGTTATACATTGGATGTCAAAACTGCATATTTACAAGGTGACGAGATACAAAGAGAAGTGTACTTGAAGCCACCAAGGGAAGATGGTTGGAGGGGATTATGGAAGTTGAAGAAAACAGTCTATGGGCTCAAGGATGCAGCAAAAGCATGGTATTGTAAAGTGGTGAAAGTAGTGAGGAGCTTCAAGGTGAGAGAAGAGACTAGAACCTAATATATTCTTTTGGAAAAAGAACAATAATTGGAAGGCATTTTGTGTACACACGTAGATGATTTTTGCTACGGAGGAACTGAAGGATTCTTAAAGGAAACGATTGGGAGATTGAAAGGAAATTGCAAGTAGGAGAACAAGAGAGTAAAAGGTTCAAGTATATAGGATAGTAATAGAGCAGAAGGAGAATAGATTTTCCCTTAATCAGTGGCAGTATATAAATTCCATAAGAGAACCAGAGGCTAGAAGATATACGGGTAATAGAGTGCTAGAACAAAAAGAGTTAACAGAGTACAGATCAGTGGTAGGACAGCTGAATTGGGTATCACTACACACGATGCCAGAAATATCATATGATATTAGCGAATTAAGTACAGCATTTAAAGAAGGAACAAACTCAGGATATGAAGAAACTTATTAAAATTGTGAGAAAAACTAAGAGCATGATGGGCGAAGTTACAATAAGTGAGATGGAAGAAGAAAGGGTTTATTGGGAAGCCTATGCAGACGCTTCATTTGGAAACATAGAAGATGGCCATACTCAACTGGGTTATATTATTTCTTTGACAGATGGGAAGAGGAGAAGTCCCATATGGTGGAAGTCTAGGAAATCCAGGAGAGTGGCAAAATCCACCATTGAGGCTGAAGCCCTGAGTGTTGGGGAAGCTGTAGAAGGATTGATATATTTCAAGCATTTGTGGGAAGAGGTAGTAGGAGGGAGAAATTTAGAAGCCGTTGGTTAACACTGATAGTAAAACACTAATGACCGCCATCAAATCGAGCACTGGTGTAAGTAGCAAGAGATTAAAAATAGATATTGCTGCAATAAGGGAAACCATTGAATCCGGGGAAATAAAGGAGGTGAGATGGATAAAAGAAAGGAGCAAGTGGCTGATGTATTAACTAAAGCAGGAGTTTCAGGGGAATGTATTAGAAATTATGTAGAGGGTAAAGAGTTGGAGGACGAAGGAAATTAAGAGGGGAATACTAGGTTAGGAAACAGTCGGAGGGGAGGGAGAAAGAGATAAGTGTGATTATATAATTGTATAATTGTTATGGGTATAGATAAGTGTGATTATATTGTTTTATAATTGTTATGGGTATTTTATGCATTGTTGAAATATGGTGGGTGTCCTATATATAGACAACATGTGGTAGATTCTAGAAGGTGTCTGTTGATGTATTTAAGTTGTGTTGTGGATGTCATAGGCTGTGACGTCATAGACAAGATGGCGGCGGCGTCGGCCGGATGTAAACAATAACACGGGGCAGTAGAAAGCACGTGTTGGTGGTGTGTGGTTGGTAGGGGAGAGCTCTCTGTCTGGTAGGAGTTGTTTTTTGGGTCGTAAGTCTTGTGGTGCTGGTGTTTTAAGGTGATTTCTGGAGTGTACTGGAGTTGGAGAAAGCGTACAGGTGGGTAGATTATTCATTTTTATAGAGAAAGAAAGGAGTTAGGCTAGGCCAAAATTCAAAATGCATCATTAGAAGCCATGACGTAACAGGCCCATCCGTGACGTCAAACACCAGACTACTCTTAGAGAGAGAGAGGATACAATGTGTGTAAGAGCAGAATAACATTCAAATAAAACCATACAATAATTTTATTTCATATAGCAAAAGGAAGTACCAAGTCGAAACATCATTGGATGATGAAACATCAGAGGGAGATGATAAACAAACATCAGAAAAGCCGCCTGTAAGGTTAGTATTCCCAAATGATGACTCAGTATCAAAGTCTAGCAAGAAGTAGGGGCTCTGACGATAGCAAGGAACACACTGCAAACAGGACTGACTGGGTTCCAAACTTACTTCACAGCACCAATGACCATACCAAAATTAGTGAAGTGGCATCTTTGTAAGAGAGAAGTAAAGCAGAGGGGCTCCCAAGCTCAGAGCAGAATGCCGCCTCTACCAGACTTCAAGGCAAGAAGCAGGCCTGACAACTGATGAGCCTGTAAAAAAAAAAAAAAAAAAACACTCTCTCTCTCTCTCTCAGGAAAGAAGATATACCCAGTAAGAGTGAAAGGAATCACATTTATCTATAGGGATAAAGGGAAGGGAGTGAGCCGTACAACTTGCCCCCTAAATATTCCTGGGAAAGAGACGAGACAGAAACCATGACTGGTCCTGCAAGCAGACAGAACCAACGCACTTGGAGATTGTCCACTATTAAAATTCATCTTGGAATAGGTATAGGAATACTCCTATGCTAGAAAGCTACATCCTAGCATATAAACCATGTCTGCAATGTGAACTTTTAAACATCTCTGTCCCAAAACAAATTCTGAAAGACTAAACGTTACCACATTCCCAGAAAAGGTGTAATAAGATCAAATTAAAGATAAAGTTTCATGTCATAACACAAAAATATTCAAAATATCTTCAATATAACAAATGTAAAATGCTAAAGAACAAATATTCACATTGGGAGATGGATCAGCATTACACAAAAAACAGTTGATGACAAAGCAGAGGAAAATGCGTGCAGCACATCCACTGCAATTTGCATCTGTTCTTGAGGAACGTGAGCACGGGAATCCTGGAAGACTGTCTTAAAAATGTTGAATCTTACGGGACTTTTGGAATGGATAAACATGAAACAATCACAAGTTTAGGACAAATATAACTGGCTTAGGGGGAGGAGAGGAAAGCGAAGGTCAACTCTCCAAGCGGTTAAAGAGAGACTGACCTGTCATGAGGTTCCAAGCTTGGTTGGTGACCAGCTTCCACCTTGTATGCGCATGATTTGCCAGATGCCAAGAATTCCTTGCTTTACAATCTTTGATTGTTTTTTAACCAGTTTCCAGCTGGCATCAGAAGATTATCCTATTATTAAGACCAAAGGTTTGTTTTGCATATGAACAATTCTTCAATACTTCTTGACTGTCCTATACAAGTTAGTGTAAAAGAATTCAATGAAGCTCTTCACCGCATAGCACTTAAGGCCTTGAAAGTTGATATGATGTCTTGGGCCAAAGAATGGATGACCGCATTACATTAGAAGTCCAAATAAACACCTCAAGATGAGGGGGACAAGTTGTGGCTATGAGTGACTACAGTATTATTGATGTGAAGCCATTTGTCTAGAGTACATATCTTCCCTTCTGGCATACCAATCAAATGTTGCTAAACACCAAATTTGTTTAAAAGTTGTAGGCATTAATGTCTTTAACAGTTGAACTTACAGATTTGACAGAGATGGCCCTTCACAAACCCTGATTCTCAGAAAATGATAAATTGAAAATGGGCTAGGCATCGCATTTCCATTAAAAAGAAATGTACTGGAGACAGTCTCCAGCAGCTTCAAGTCCCAAAGAAACTTCCCAGCCTGATACCAGTCTTTTCCACTTCTAATACTGCTACCACTGTCACAAGTGTTTCTTAAGTTTCTCTGCAAACATATTGGCAGCTTCCTGGTGTTATTAAAAGACACCTTCAGCTTGCCTCATTTCCAGGCCAGTCAGGGCTTTAAGTGCCCTCTTGTAATCTGGTCCTTCATTTCTATTCTTTTGAACAAACCCTGCATCTGCGTGGATGTAGGCTGCTTCATTCATATCCTGGACCCATAACAATATCAATCATTTTGATGATTGTAAAAACTAAGTAACTTATAAAAGACCATCAACACCATGTCACATGCACATTTTTTTGACTAAGCCCAAAACAAACTTCATCTACTTTTTGAGATTCATGTTCTCAACACATCAAAAGCTCATGCTGGCACATAATTCCACTTATTCACTCAAAATTTACAGAAGAAAATTATTAATTCAACCATGAAGTTCTCGGAATGGCTCAACATGGTAGTGAAAAGATCAGCTTAGGATTCCACAAATCAATTTTTTCAAAATGGGGAGAGCATTATCATGAATTTCCAGTCTTTTTAAAAGTAGTAATGTAATTTGATTTTAACGAAGAATTTTCATACTGTATATCAACTTTACATCACATTGCTGTATAGGCAGGTTTGACTAAAACAAAAAAATGATTAAATATACTACAATTAATGTTAATTTTACAGTAAAAACGATCGTTTAATTGAGGTTTTTATAAGCCTTTGTTAATCGCTACAAAACCATAACATAAAAAGTTGGGATCTAACCTGTCAATAAACTCTGTTGAAACTCCAAAAGCTGTTGCCATATACTGCAGAGTGAGAGAACGGTAAGACTCTAACAACTGTGTGTATGCAAGAATTCGCATTTCTCTGACATAGTATCTATAATGTGGTGCTAGCAGGCGGTCATGACGAAGCTCCCCTTCTACCCAGGCTGTAAAAATAGGTGAAAATGATATTGTTAAGATACAATAAAGTTTGTTCATACTTACCTGGCAGATATATATATAGCTGTATTCTCTGAAGTCCGACAGAATTTCTAAAACTTACGACACACGTAGTGGGAGTTAGGGTGGTTAGTACCCATTCCTGCGCTGGGAGGGCGGGTATCAGGAACCATTCCCATTTTCTATCAGATTTCTATCTCCACTGTCTCCTGAGGGGAGGTGGGTGGGTACTAAAAATATATATATCTGCCAGGTAAGTATGAACAAACTTTATTGTATCTTAACAATATCATTTTGTTCATGAA
The DNA here is from genome assembly GCF_015104395.2 of Macrobrachium nipponense. Classification (NCBI taxonomy): domain Eukaryota; kingdom Metazoa; phylum Arthropoda; class Malacostraca; order Decapoda; family Palaemonidae; genus Macrobrachium; species Macrobrachium nipponense. Next base: position 90,875,184 of record NC_087200.1, on the reverse strand, counting down.
ACTTACCTGTCAGATATATATATAGCTGAATCCCACCTTTGGCGGTGGGAGAGACAGAAAAAGGATTTTAGGAAACATATAAATGTAGATGATTGACATCTTGGTTCCTTACCTGTTAGCATAGCTGACTTCGTGATTACTGTCACCCAAGCCTGCTTCTGCTTCACTAGAGTTACCAACAAGGTAGTGACCTGTGTAGTTGGTGCGCTCTAGATGATCTGTCAACGGGGACGGGACCACAATGTGTGACTAGACCATGACCATACTTCTGAGGGCAACGAGGCAAAACCACCACCTAAGTTAGCCTAACAACAAACTCCCATATACCAAAGGCTAAAGGAAGGGACAACCGTACTCGGCAGCCGACCATACAACCATAAACATACAAATATTAAAAACTCACCTACCCTTTTTCTATGGGAAAGGATGAGTGCTACCTCCTGCCCCCAAAATAGTGACTGCGGCGACGTATGGTCCAAGAGAGTAACAGTTTTCATAGGTCGTTCTCACCTCCCGTAGGTAGTGCGAGGCGACCCTGAGTTACTCCTCCAAAAAGTAGCACTTAAAATGTCTTTAAGAGTCATGTTTTTCTGAAAGGCTATTGAGGTCGAAATAGCCCTTACTTCGTGTGCATTAACTTTTAGTATCTTAAAGTCGCTGTCTTTGCAAGAAGAGTGCGCCTCTTTAATGGTGTTTCTTAAAAAGAATGCCAGTGCATTCTTGGACATGGGCATGTTTGGTCTCTTGACCGAACACCATAAGTTCTCCGCAGAACCTCGGCAATCCTTCGTTCTACGAATATACTCTCTAAGAGCCCTAACAGGACACAGGACTCTTTCTGGCTCTTGACCAATGATCTCTGCCATACCCTTGATCTCGAACGTTCTAGGCCACGGATTGGAAGGGTTTTCGTTTTTGGCCAGAACGACATACCCAAAGAGCAGACCGCATTATGCCCTTTGAAGCCGACGTGTTTGCTGATAGCCTGTATTTCGCTAACTCTCTTCGCCGTCGCCAGAGCAGTTAGGAATACAGTTTTCTTCGTCAAATCTCGTAGAGACGAAGAGGAAAGAGGTTCAAAGCGATTTGACATTAAATATTTGAGGACCACATCCAGGTTCCACGAAGGTAACTTCGGTAGCGGTACCTTGGTCGTCTCGAAAGATCTCAATAGATCATGGAGATCCTTGTTATTAGCGAGGTCAAGACCTCTATGGCGAAAAACTACAGATAGGACGCTTTAATAGTTGACACTGCCAACTTCAGATCTTGTTTAAGATAAAGCAAGAAGTCGGCGATCTGGCTCACAGAGGTAGTGGTAGAGGAAACTCCTTTTCTCTTACACCAACTTCTAAAGGCTGCCCACTTCGATTGGTAAACCGCGATTGATGATGGTCTCCTCGCGGTGGCGATAGCTTTAGCCACTGATTTCGAAAACCTCTCGCTCTGGCCAACTTTTGGATAGTCTGAACGCAGTCAGACTCAGAGCGGAGAGGTTTTTGTGGTACCTCTCGAAGTGGGGCTGTTTGAGTAGATCTCTCCTTAACGGAAGAGATCTCGGATAATCCACTAGGTAGAACATCACCTCTGTGAACCAGATCGCTGCGGGTCAAAAGGGGGCGATTAAAGTCAACCTCGTCCCCTCCGATGCTGCGAATTTTCTCATCACCTCCCCCAGGATCTTGAAGGGGGGAAAAGCGTAGAGATCCAGGCCCGTCCAATCCCATAGAAGGCGTCTACTGCTACTGCTCCCGGATCGAGAACCGGGGAGCAATACAGAGGAAGTCTCGCCGTCCTTGACGTTGCAAAGATGTCCACTAAGGGGCATCCCCAAAGACCCCACAGCTCCTGGCATACGTCTTGATTGAGAGTCCACTCTGTCGGCAATAACTGTCCTTGCCGACTGAGGAGATCTGCCCGGACGTTCTCGACTCCGGCAATGAACCTTGTCAATATTGTGACTTCTCTCTCCTTTCCATTTTGCCCAAAGTAGGAATCTCTTTCGCTAGAGCGAACAGGGAGCGAGAGTGTGTTCCTCCTTGTTTCTTCAAGTATGCCAGGGCTGTGGTGTTGTCCGAGTTGACTTGAACTACACGACGGGAGACTTTGTTCTGGAAGAACTGGAGCGCTAATTGAACCGCTGCCAGCTCTTTGAAGTTGATATGCCAGGTTACCTGTTCCCCTCTCCAGGTACCTGACACTTCCTCCCCCCCCTAGAGTTGCTCCCCACCCCGTGGATGACGCGTCGGAGAACAACACTAGGTCGGGGTTCTGAAGCTTGAGGGATATGCCCTTCTGACAGCTTCCACGGATCGAGCCACCATCTTAGATGGTTCTTCACCTCTTCCGAGATGCTTAACTTCATGTCGAAGTTGTCCTTTTCTGTCCAGCTGTCCGACAGAAAGAACTGAAGAGGTCGGAGGTGTAGCCTCCCCAGGGAAACAAACTTCTCCAGCGAGGAAATGGTCCCCAGCAGACTCATCCATTCCCTCACCGAGCATGAATCCTTCCCTAGAAAGGCCGACACTTTTTCTATGCCTTGTTGCTGACGTTCCTGGGAGACGGAAAAGCCCGAAAAAAAGCCACTGGAATCCATCTGAATCCCCAGATACACGATGGACTGTGTTGGGGTCAGATGTGACTTTTCGAAGTTCACCAGAAGTCCCAGGGACGCAGCTAATGACAGAGTCGTTTGCAAGTCCTTCAGGCACCGGGTCTGCGAGGAGGCTCGTATGAGCCAGTCGTCCAGATAGAGCGAGATTCTGATGTTGGAAAGATGGAGCCACCTCGCCACGTTCTTCATTAAGATGGTGAAGATAAAAGGGGCCGTACTCAGTCCGAAACAAAGCCCTGAATTGAAAGACCTTCCCTTTCAGTACGAACCGAAGGTACTTCATCGATTGGGGATGTATCGGGACGTGAAAGTAGGCATCCTGGAGGTCGAGTGATACCATCCAATCTTCGGGTCTTAAGGCCCCCAGAACTGACTGAGGTGTCTCCATCTTGAACCTCTGCTTCTCTATACCAGGTCTAAAACCTGTTCCACTGCTCGTTTCTCGAGCATTCTGCTCGAGCAGGTCGAAAAGTATCTTTCGCTTTGTTTGAGGATACGATGGGGACAAGTCCCTGGGAGTGGAAGTCAACGGGAGCGGCTTTATGAAAGGGATCTTGTAACCCTTCTCTATGACGTCGAGAGACCAGGTGTCTGCCTCTCTTACTCTCCAGGCTTCTGCAAACAACTGCAGCCTGGCTCCTACCTGTGACTGAAGGCACGATCTCTCACTTCTTGCCCCTAGCCTTGGAAGGGGCTCTACCTCTAGGAAGGCTTCTTCCTCGAGATACGATCTAGCGGAAGTCCCTCCACGAAAGGGCTTCTGCTTTCTAAACGGTTGGGCTCCTGACGACGTTGAAGGGCCAGCCGGACGTCTCGAAGACTGAGCCCACAGTCTTGTGCTGGCTTTCTCTTGCAGCACTAACTGCCAAAATTCCTTCACCTAGCTTGGGGAAGAGATGACTCGAGAAGGGAGCATACAAAAGTTCTGTCCTCTGTGCGGGAGAGACAGACTTAGCCGCAAAGTTGCAATAAAGCGACCTTTTCTTAAGAACCCCTGCTGAAAAATGAGAGGCTAACTCCTCTGAGCCATCCCTGACGGCCTTGTCCATGCATGACAATACACTGGACAGCTCCCCCAAGCTGATCGAGTCTGGCTTACGAGATTGGTTGTCTAAAGCTCCAAGACACCAGTCTAAGAAGTTGAAGACCTCTAAGGACCTAAACAGTCCCTTCAAAAGATGGTCCAGTTCGGAAGTCGTCATGATACTTTAGCTGAGGCTAAAAGGGCCCTCATTGAGGCATCAACCACGCTGGCGAAATCACCTTGAGCAGACGTAGGAACCTTCAATCCTAATTCCTCGCCTGTCTCATACCACATCCCTGCCTTACCGCTAAGTCTAGACGGAGGCAGGGCGAAAGTAGTCCTTCCCTTTGCTTTCCTAGACTCCATCCAGGCGTTAACCTTCCGGAAAGCTCTTCTAGTAGATAACGACGTCTTCATCTTCACGAAACCTGGGATCTTGCTTGTCTTCGACGACGCAAAACCTGATAAGGCAGGAGAATATTAGGAAGCAGCAGGCTGGAAACAGTATCGCCAAACTGAATCCGCAAGTAGTCGTGCCAAACTTGATAATCTGACGAAGCAGACGTAGCAGGTTGTTCTTCATCAACATCCTCAGAAGAACCGCTAAGTTCTCCTTCTTCCCTACCCGAGTGCAAATCCGAAGGAAGAGGCAGAAGTCCTTTAGCTCCAAGTCTCCTATCCGAACGATGAAAAGAAGAAGAGGGTAACGGATCCTTAACAGTCACAGGATCAGGAATCACCTTTAGAGGCGAACGTGCCAAAGCCTCGGGAACAACATCCGAGTGACAGCGAACTTCCACATTCGCGTCCACAGAGCTCTTACTAGAACGTCTACGAGCGTCCATCTGAGCGTCCAACGTAGCGTTCTCTCGAGCGTCCAACGGAGCGTCCATCAAAGAGACTCTTCTAACGTCCCGCGAAGCGTCCTTACGAACGTCCCGCGAAGAAACTTGATCAAACTGCCGACTAGCGTATCGTTGAGCGTCAACACTGTCATGTCGAAGAGGGGCCGAACGCATAGAAGTCCGTCCGACAGCTACAAAATCGTCGTCAGCAGAAGCGTCGAAGTCGGAACGCCGAGCGTCCTCTCTACGGGAAGAGAGAGGAGCATGCAGAGATCTCTCTCTAACCTGGCGTCTAACGTCACCTCTAGACGAACCCTGGGGAGCAAAACGAAGTCTAGAGGGCGAAAAATCAGAAGACGGGGACGAAAGAGGAGCCGTTGGAGAAGACTGCCTAGTTCTCTTGATAGGAAGTCTATCGTCTTTCCTGCGACGAGGAACCGTCTCCTTCTGCTTTAGTAAAGTGTCCAGTTGCCGTTGCATAGCAATGATGATCTCCGTCTGAGATGTCTCCTTACGCGGAGACGAGCTGCGCTTGTGAGAAGGAGAGGGGCGAGGGGACGCCTTCTTCCTTCTCCCAGGAACAGCCTTGGCTCTAGAGCGACTGGGGCGCTCGCGGGCGTCATCGTCGGATGACGTCCTAGACTTCTTCTGGGGCGGAAAAGCTACGCTTTCCGGAGAAGAATGCCACTCAGACAAAGCATGACGTGAAGCGTCAAGCTCTTGAAGAGTCCTCTTCAAAGGTCGCGAATCCGAACGAGATTCCCACCCCTTGCGCGGGGAGGACGCGTCGGAAGACGAGAAACAATCCTTCAGGATACGTGCTCGAGTACGCTCCTTAGCAGCCTGGGAAGCGTCCACAGGAACTGCTGAAGGGACGTCAGATCGGTGGGGGTTCCCTGTAACCCTCCTTCGGCCTTCGCCATGCCCTCTCCCTGAGTCCTGGGAGTCGTCCAGCAGAGGTCCCAGCCTAGAGGCGCTATAGGGCCGATCTGACGCCCCCTCCACTTCACTAGGGGCACTATCACTGCACTTATTTTGCCTGTTTTCAAGGGCAAGCACTTTAGATTCAAGCGTCTTCAATGAATCCAGGATAAGCGAAAGGGCATTACCCTCCGCAGACACCACTTGAGGGCCCGAAGGCAACACTACGGGGTTAGGAGACACAAAATCTAAAGGAGGGTTAGAAGGGGATACATTAAGACCCTGTCTGCTACCCGACTTACTCCTGGAGGAAGACCTCCTAATCCTATCACGTTTCTAACTTATTTACGTAGGATTCATACGTCTTCCATTGTAAATCATCCAAGCTTTCACACTCATTACAGCGCAAATCATATTTACACTCTTGCCCCCTACACCCTTTACACAATGTGTGAGGATCAACCAAGGCTTTAGGAAGCCTAACCTTACATTCCACTTTCGAACACACCCTGGCCCTAGCCGAACTACATCCAGACATATCTAAGGAAAAAATCTAAGCCAAATTCAAAACAGTCCAAGTCACGTATGCCAAGCTATCGATCCAATCAAAAAACCAAAAGTCAGAGGATACTCAAGCAATGAAAAGTTTCCAAAATCCTGAGGCGGAGGTGTGTAAACAGATGTTTACGACACCGGCGACAGAAGAAATCTGATAGAAAATGGGAATGGTTCCTGATACCCGCCTCCCAGCGGCGGGAATGGGTACTAACCACCCTAACTCCCACTACGTGTGTCGTAAGTTTTAGAAATTCTGTCGGACTTCAGAGAATACAGCTATATATATATCTGACGGGTAAGTTTCATGAACAAAATTAACATTGGTACTGAAGTATATCAACAATTAAGATTGAAATCTCTATTGTTCTAACAATATTCTTTTCCACTTACAAAATGCATAAAATAGTAACACACAGAAAATGCCACATCAACAAACTATTTCTGCCATAGGCAAATTTATCTTTTCTATACTTAAAATATTTTCCGAGTGAACCCAGAGTAGGG